>NC_091171.1:2383839-2716339 GCF_040958095.1 Procambarus clarkii
TTCTAGCATTGTTGAGGCAGTTGATAGTGGTAAGGATTGCGATGTTGTATACCTTGACTTTAGCAAAGCTTTTGATACAGTGCCACATGAAAGACTGATTAAAAAAATAGAGTCTCATGGTATTGGGGGTGCTATATTAAGCTGGATTAGGGCATGGCTATACCAAAGGAAACAGAGAGTTAGTATAAATGGAATCAAGTCAGAGTGGGAAAATGTTGTAAGTGGAGTGCCTCAAGGTTCTGTCCTGGGACCTCTGTTGTTTATAATATATATAAATGATTTAGATTCAGGTTTGAGTAGCAACATTTGCAAATTTGCCGATGATACGAAAATCGGTAGGGAAATTAATTCGGAGGAGGACTCACTATCACTTCAAGTTGATCTAGATAGGGTTTTGAAATGGTCAAAGGACTGGCAGATGCAGTTCAATGCTGATAAATGTAAAGTTCTGAGGTTAGGTAATGATGATAGAGTTACAAGATACGAGCTAGATGGTGTTGTGATTGCGAAGTCGGATTGCGAAAGGGATCTGGGAGTTATGATTAGTAAGAATTTAAAACAAAAGGATCAATGCATAAATGTTCGTAATAAGGCAAATCGGACACTTGGATTTATTAATCGCAGCGTTAGTAACAAGACACCTGGTGTGGTTCTCAAGCTATATCTTGCTCTAGTTAGGCCCCATTTAGATTATGCAGTTCAGTTTTGGTCGCCATATTATAGAATGGATATAAATTCACTTGAACGTGTCCAGCGTAGGATGACTAAGTTAATTCCCCAAATTAGAAATCTTTCATATGAAGAAAGATTAACAAAGCTTAAGTTGCATTCACTGGAAAGGCGAAGAGTTAGGGGTGACATGATAGAGGTTTACAAGTGGATGAATGGACATAACCGGGGGGATATTAATAGGGTATTAAAAGTATCAACACAGGACAGAACACGAAACAATGGATATAAATTGGATAAGTTTAGATTTAGGAAAGACTTGGGTAAATACTGGTTCAGTAACAGGGTTGTTGATTTGTGGAACCAATTGCCGCGTAACATTGTGGAGGTGGGGTCCCTCGATTGTTTCAAGCACGGGTTGGACAAGTATATGAGTGGGATTGGGTGGTTATAGAATAGGAGCTGCCTCGTATGGGCCAATAGGCCTTCTGCAGTTACCTTTGTTCTTATGTTCTTCTTATGTTCTATAATATGGCGACCAAAACTGAACTGCATAATCTAAATGGGGCCTAACTAGAGCAAGATATAGCTTGAGAACCACACCAGGTGTCTTGTTACTAACGCTGCGATTAATAAATCCAAGTGTCCGATTTGCCTTATTACGAACATTTATGCATTGATCCTTTTGTTTTAAATTCTTACTAATCATAACTCCCAGATCCCTTTCGCAATCCGACTTCGCAATCACAACACCATCTAGCTCGTATCTTGTAACTCTATCATCATTACCTAACCTCAGAACTTTACATTTATCAGCATTAAACTGCATCTGCCAATCCTTTGACCATTTCAAAACCCTATCTAGATCAACTTGAAGTGATAGTGAGTCCTCCTCCGAATTAATTTCCCTACCGATTTTCGTATCATCGGCAAATTTGCAAATGTTGCTACTCAAACCTGAATCTAAATCATTTATATATATTATAAACAACAGAGGTCCCAGGACAGAGCCTTGAGGCACTCCACTTACAACATTTTCCCACTCTGACTTGATTCCATTTATACTAACTCTCTGTTTCCTTTGGTATAGCCATGCCCTAATCCAGCTTAATATAGCACCCCCAATACCATGAGACTCTATTTTTTTAATCAGTCTTTCATGTGGCACTGTATCAAAAGCTTTGCTAAAGTCAAGGTATACAACATCGCAATCCTTACCACTATCAACTGCCTCAACAATGCTAGAATAAAAAGATAACAAATTTGTTAAACATGAACGGCCATTTATAAAACCATGTTGCGACTCAATTATTAATTTATGTTTTTCAAGATGAAGACGAATTTTATTTGCTATTATAGATTCGAGTAACTTTCCCACAATAGACGTTAGGCTAATTGGTCGATAGTTAGACGCAAGTGATCTATCTCCTTTCTTAAAAACTGGTATCACATTAGCAACTTTCCAAAACTCTGGCACTCTGCCTGACTCTATTGATTTATTAAATATGGTTGACAGTGGGTCACAAAGCTCCTCTTTGCATTCTTTAAGCACCCTAGCAAACACTTCATCCGGCCCTGGGGATTTGTTTGGTTTGAGTTTTACTATTTGTTTAAGAACATCCTCCCTGGTAACTGCTAAACTCGTCAACCTGTCCTCGTCCCCACCCACATAGACTTGTTCGGCTGAAGGCATATTGTTAAGTTCCTCTTTAGTAAATACAGATACAAAATATTTATTAAAAATACTACTCATCTCTTCATCACTATCTGTTATTTGACCTGTCTCAGTTTTTAATGGACCTATCCTTTCCCTAGTCTTAGTACGATATAACTGAAAAAACCCTTTAGGATTTGTCTTTGCTTGCCCTGCTATGCGAACTTCATAGTTTCTTTTTGCTTTCCTTATCTCTTTTTTAACATTTCTAACCAGTTGTACGAATTCCTGTTCTAAAGTGACCTCCCCATTTTTAATCCTTTTGTACCAAGCTCTCTTTTTACCTATAAGGTTCTTCAAATTCTTTGTTATCCACTTTGGGTCATTAGTATACGATCTATTCAATTTGTATGGTATACTACGTTCCTGTGCTTTGTTTAGAATATTCTTAAATAAGTTATATATTGAATCCACATCGAAATCCCCATTTAAGTCACCTATCGCTGGGTTCATGTCTCGCTCCAAGACCGGCCCACACCCCATACCCAAGCCTTTCCAATCAATTTGACCCAAAAAATTTCTTAGGCTATTAAAATCAGCTTTTCGAAAATCTGGCACTTTAACAGAATTTTCTCCTACTGGTCTATTCCATTCTATGCTAAATCTGATTTCTTTGTGATCACTGCTCCCTAGCTCACTCCCTATTTCGATGTCATTAATTTGCGTTTCCCTGTTAGTTAACACTAAATCTAAAATATTATTTTCCCGTGTTGGTTCCTTAATGTGTTGCGTAAGAAAGCAATCGTCAATTAATTCTAGAAAATCTTCTGCTTCACTATTCCCTGTTTTGTTCAACCAGTTTATTCCGCTAAAATTAAAGTCACCCATGACATAAATACTGTTAGATCTAGATGCTCTAGATATTTCATCCCATAGATGCTTTGCTTCCATTCTGTCTAAATTTGGTGGCCTATATATTACTCCTATTATAATATTATTAGCTTTTTCGTTTAATTCAATCCAAATAGTTTCTGTGTGTGGCTCTGTTTTGATTCCCTCTTTGAGACTACATTTCAAATTGTCCCTAACATATATGGCTACTCCACCTCCTCGTCTAATATATCTATCTGTGTGAAATAGTTTAAATCCATATATTTGATATTCAGCTAATAGTTCTCTATTTTCTACATTCATCCACGTTTCGGTAAGTGCAATAATATCTATTTTTTCTGTGCAGACAAGAGCATTTAATTCGTTAATTTTATTTCTTAGACTTCTACTGTTAGTGTAATATACCCTAAGTGAATTGTTATTTTGCGGACCTTCTCTTTCCCTGATCGTTTTGCCAATTCCTTTCTCCCACAAACACATACTTTTATTACTTCCTTCCTCCAAATCAATTCCCATACCTCTATCTACTAACAGTTTAAACCCAAACAAACACCTCTAACCACTTCTTCTAACGAGTTCGCAACAGCAACAACCCCAGCTCTCGATAGATGCACCCCATCACGAGCATACATTTCATTTCTTCCATAGAAGTGTTCCCAGTTGTCTATGAAAGATATTGCATTTGATTTGCAATATCTTTCCAGCCGGCAATTGACACCAAGTGCCCTCGATATCCATTCATTTCCCACTCCCTTTCTTGGAAGAATGCCACATATGATCGGGATTCCTCCCTTGCTCCTAACTAACTCTATGGCTGTTTTATACCTCTGAATCAGCTCCTCACTCCTGACTCGACCAACATCATTTCCTCCCACGCTAATGCAAATAATGGGATTGTTCCCATTACCATCCATAATATCATTCATGTTGTTTATAATATCACCAATGCCAGCTCCGGGATAGCAAACCCTTAACCTGTTCCCCCTATCTCTAGCACAAAACGTTCTATCCAAATACCTTATCTGGGAATCTCCCACAACTAATGTTTGCTTAGGTACTTCCTTTACTTTCTGAGGGGCCTGCGCTTCCTTTCTCTTCGTTGCTTTCCCTTTTGCGCGATCCACAGTCTCTCCACAGCACTCGTCCTCCAAAATGTCAAATGAATTTGAAGTTGCTATGGCGTTTGAAGGCGGCTTTATCAAAGTCTTCTTAAGGCCCCTGTCTTTCGCAACTCTCCAAGACGAGGTCCCTTTACTGCTGGTCTCCTCCTTCGTTACTTCTCGTTGTTTTTTAAGCTGACGCACCTCCTCCCGCAGAGAGTCCAACTCTGTCCTCAGGGCTCCCACTAGAGTCACCAGGTCCTTCAATGTTACGGGGCAATTGGTTCCACAAATCAACAACCCTGTTACTGAACCAGTATTTACCCAAGTCTTTCCTAAATCTAAACTTATCCAATTTATATCCATTGTTTCGTGTTCTGTCCTGTGTTGATACTTTTAATACCCTATTAATATCCCCCCGGTTATGTCCATTCATCCACTTGTAAACCTCTATCATGTCACCCCTAACTCTTCGCCTTTCCAGTGAATGCAACTTAAGCTTTGTTAATCTTTCTTCATATGAAAGATTTCTAATTTGGGGAATTAACTTAGTCATCCTTCGCTGGACACGTTCAAGTGAATTTATATCCATTCTATAATATGGCGACCAAAACTGAACTGCATAATCTAAATGGGGCCTAACTAGAGCAAGATATAGCTTGAGAACATAAGAACAAAGGTAACTGCAGAAGGCCTATTGGCCCATACGAGGCAGCTCCTATTCTATAACCACCCAATCCCACTCATATACTTGTCCAACCCGTGCTTGAAACAATCGAGGGACCCCACCTCCACAATGTTACGCGGCAATTGGTTCCACAAATCAACAACCCTGTTACTGAACCAGTATTTACCCAAGTCTTTCCTAAATCTAAACTTATCCAATTTATATCCATTGTTTCGTGTTCTGTCCTGTGTTGATACTTTTAATACCCTATTAATATCCCCCCGGTTATGTCCATTCATCCACTTGTAAACCTCTATCATGTCACCCCTAACTCTTCGCCTTTCCAGTGAATGCAACTTAAGCTTTGTTAATCTTTCTTCATATGAAAGATTTCTAATTTGGGGAATTAACTTAGTCATCCTACGCTGGACACGTTCAAGTGAATTTATATCCATTCTATAATATGGCGACCAAAACTGAACTGCATAATCTAAATGGGGCCTAACTAGAGCAAGATATAGCTTGAGAACCACACCAGGTGTCTTGTTACTAACGCTGCGATTAATAAATCCAAGTGTCCGATTTGCCTTATTACGAACATTTATGCATTGATCCTTTTGTTTTAAATTCTTACTAATCATAACTCCCAGATCCCTTTCGCAATCCGACTTCGCAATCACAACACCATCTAGCTCGTATCTTGTAACTCTATCATCATTACCTAACCTCAGAACTTTACATTTATCAGCATTAAACTGCATCTGCCAATCCTTTGACCATTTCAAAACCCTATCTAGATCAACTTGAAGTGATAGTGAGTCCTCCTCCGAATTAATTTCCCTACCGATTTTCGTATCATCGGCAAATTTGCAAATGTTGCTACTCAAACCTGAATCTAAATCATTTATATATATTATAAACAACAGAGGTCCCAGGACAGAGCCTTGAGGCACTCCACTTACAACATTTTCCCACTCTGACTTGATTCCATTTATACTAACTCTCTGTTTCCTTTGGTATAGCCATGCCCTAATCCAGCTTAATATAGCACCCCCAATACCATGAGACTCTATTTTTTTAATCAGTCTTTCATGTGGCACTGTATCAAAAGCTTTGCTAAAGTCAAGGTATACAACATCGCAATCCTTACCACTATCAACTGCCTCAACAATGCTAGAATAAAAAGATAACAAATTTGTTAAACATATATATATATATATATATATATATCAGCATTAAAATATATATATATATATATATATATATATATATATATATATATATATATATATATATATATATATATATATATATATATATATATATATATATATATATATATATATATATATATGAACAAGCCTGAAAGGTCTCCAGGCATATATGCCACTGAAAGACCGTTCAGGCTTGTTCGCATTTGTGTTCCTCACGTGTGCCCCAAAGAATAGGGTGATTTGCTAAAATACCATGCCCAAGATTACCAACCGAGTGCCGGCGGGGGGATGGAAATAGCCTCGGCTACCATCCTCTTTTGTCCGGTCGTGTTGGTCGAGTGGTTAAGGGATCCTGTAAATCAGTTGCATTGCTTCTGGCAGTATGGGTTCGAGTCACTTCTGGGGTGTGAGTTTTCAGTGATATACATATATATATGCGGGTATATATATATATATATATATATATATATATATATATATATATATATATATATATAACTGAAAACTCACACCCCAGAAGTGACTCGAACCCATACTCCCACAACTGGTATGTACAGGGACGCCTTAATCCGCTTGACCATCACGACCGGACAAAAGGAAGTGATAGCCGAGGCTATATGAACCACTTCCCCGCCGGCACTCGGATGGTAATCTTGGGCATAGCATTTTATCAAATCACCTCATTCTTTGGGGCACACGTGAGGAACACAAATGCAAACAAGCCTGAATGGTCCCCAGGACTATATACAACTGAAAACTCACACCCCAGAAGTGACTCGAACCCATACTCCCACAACTGGTATGTACAGGGACGCCTTAATCCGCTTGACCATCACGACCGGACAAAAGGAAGTGATAGCCGAGGCTATATGAACCACTTCCCCGCCGGCACTCGGATGGTAATCTTGGGCATAGCATTTTATCAAATCACCTCATTCTTTGGGGCACACGTGAGGAACACAAATGCAAACAAGCCTGAATGGTCCCCAGGACTATATACAACTGAAAACTCACACCCCAGAAGTGACTCGAACCCATACTCCCACAACTGGTATGTACAGGGACGCCTTAATCCGCTTGACCATCACGACCGGACAAAAGGAAGTGATAGCCGAGGCTATATGAACCACTTCCTTGTGTTCCTCACGTGTGCCCCAAAGAATGAGGTGATTTGATAAAATGCTATGCCCAAGATTACCATCCGAGTGCCGGCGGGGAAGTGGTTCATATAGCCTCGGCTATCACTTCCTTTTGTCCGGTCGTGATGGTCAAGCGGATTAAGGCGTCCCTGTACATACCAGTTGTGGGAGTATGGGTTCGAGTCACTTCTGGGGTGTGAGTTTTCAGTTGTATATAGTCCTGGGGACCATTCAGGCTTGTTTGCATTTGTGTTCCTCACGTGTGCCCCAAAGAATGAGGTGATTTGATAAAATGCTATGCCCAAGATTACCATCCGAGTGCCGGCGGGGAAGTGGTTCATATAGCCTCGGCTATCACTTCCTTTTGTCCGGTCGTGATGGTCAAGCGGATTAAGGCGTCCCTGTACATACCAGTTGTGGGAGTATGGGTTCGAGTCACTTCTGGGGTGTGAGTTTTCAGTTGTATATAGTCCTGGGGACCATTCAGGCTTGTTTGCATTTGTGTTCCTCACGTGTGCCCCAAAGAATGAGGTGATTTGATAAAATGCTATGCCCAAGATTACCATCCGAGTGCCGGCGGGGAAGTGGTTCATATAGCCTCGGCTATCACTTCCTTTTGTCCGGTCGTGATGGTCAAGCGGATTAAGGCGTCCCTGTACATACCAGTTGTGGGAGTATGGGTTCGAGTCACTTCTGGGGTGTGAGTTTTCAGTTGTATATAGTCCTGGGGACCATTCAGGCTTGTTTGCATATATATATATATATATATATATATATATATATATATATGTTTCATTGAATATGACCGCATATTCTGTATTTATTATTTTCTGGTTTAGGGCTTCTATCCCTCTAACTATTTTCTTAGCATCAGGGCTTAATTGAAATAGGAGTTCTCCAAAACTCATTTTCGTACTTTTAAGGTGAAGAAAAGAAGTGATTTACTATAGAGTGTATTACACTTATTTGTATAATTTGCACGACGTTTCGAACCTCCATGGTTCATTCTCAAGTGAACAGATCTTACAATACTAGTTGATTTTATACCCGCATTAGGTCAGGTGATAATACAATGAAGGTGAAAACATGGGGGGATACATAAGGGATAAACATAGGGGCTGCAGAAGGCTTATTGGCCCATACGAGGCATCTCCTATCCAAACACAAAGATTAATCCAGTGTAATTGGCCTGTTATGTTGGACATTGTCTTCTGTGTTGGCATCGATATGTTCTTGTCTTGTCCTTACTCTCATGGTGGGTAGAGTAAATAGTTCCGTGATTTGGGTGTCCATTTTTGAGGCAATTCACATAAGAATAGAGCGACCTACCATGAACACCCAAATCACGGAACTATTTACTCTACCCACCATGAGAGTGAGGACAAGACAAGAACATATCGATGCCAACTCAGAAGACAATGTCCAACATAACAGGCCAATTACACTGGATTAATCTTTGTGTTTGGATAGGAGATGCCTCGTATGGGCCAATAAGCCTTCTGCAGCCCCTATGTTTATCCCTTATGTATCCCCCCATGTTTTCACCTTCATTGTATTATCACCTGACCTAATGCGGGTATAAAATCAACTAGTATTGTAAGATCTGTTCACTTGAGAATGAACCATGGAGGTTCGAAACGTCGTGCAAATTATACAAATAAGTGTAATACACTCTATAGTAAATCACTTAAGAAGAACATAAGAACATAAGAACATAAGAACATAGGTAACTGCAGAAGGCCTATTGGCCCATACGAGGCAGCTCCTATTCTATAACCACCCAATCCCACTCATAAACTTGTCCAACCCGTGCTTGAAACAATCGAGGGACCCCACCTCCACAATGTTACGCGGCAATTGGTTCCACAAATCAACAACCCTGTTACTGAACCAGTATTTACCCAAGTCTTTCCTAAATCTAAACTTATCCAATTTATACCCATTGTTTCGTGTTCTGTCCTGTGTTGATACTTTTAATACCCTATTAATATCCCCCCGGTTATGTCCATTCATCCACTTGTAAACCTCTATCATGTCACCCCTAACTCTTCGCCTTTCCAGTGAATGCAACTTAAGCTTTGTTAATCTTTCTTCATATGAAAGATTTCTAATTTGGGGAATTAACTTAGTCATCCTACGCTGGACACGTTCAAGTGAATTTATATCCATTCTATAATATGGCGACCAAAACTGAACTGCATAATCTAAATGGGGCCTAACTAGAGCAAGATATAGCTTGAGAACCACACCAGGTGTCTTGTTACTAACGCTGCGATTAATAAATCCAAGTGTCCGATTTGCCTTATTACGAACATTTATGCATTGATCCTTTTGTTTTAAATTCTTACTAATCATAACTCCCAGATCCCTTTCGCAATCCGACTTCGCAATCACAACACCATCTAGCTCGTATCTTGTAACTCTATCATCATTACCTAACCTCAGAACTTTACATTTATCAGCATTAAACTGCATCTGCCAATCCTTTGACCATTTCAAAACCCTATCTAGATCAACTTGAAGTGATAGTGAGTCCTCCTCCGAATTAATTTCCCTACCGATTTTCGTATCATCGACAAATTTGCAAATGTTGCTACTCAAACCTGAATCTAAATCATTTATATATATTATAAACAACAGAGGTCCCAGGACAGAGCCTTGAGGCACTCCACTTACAACATTTTCCCACTCTGACTTGATTCCGTTTATACTAACTCTCTGTTTCCTTTGGTATAGCCATGCCCTAATCCAGCTTAATATAGCACCCCCAATACCATGAGACTCTATTTTTTTAATCAGTCTTTCACTTCTTTTCTTCACCTTAAAAGTACGAAAATGAGTTTTGGAGAACTCCTATTTCAATTAAGCCCTGATGCTAAGAAAATAGTTAGAGGGATAGAAGCCCTAAACCAGAAAATAATAAATACAGAATATGCGGTCATATTCAATGAAACATGTTTGAAAGAAAACCTGCTGCCAGTATACACCAATATATATATATATATATATATATATATATATATATATATATATATATATATATATATATATATATATATATATATATATATATATATATATATATATATATGTCGTACCTAGTAGCCAGAACGCACTTCTGAGCCTACTATGCAAGGCCAGACTTGCCTAATAAGCCAAGTTTTCCTGAATTAATATATTTTCTCTAATTTTTTCTGATGAAATGATAAAGCTACCAATTTCATTATTTATGAGGTCAATTTTTTTTTATTGAAGTTAAAATTAACGTAAATATATGACCAAACCTAACAAACCCTACCTAACCTAACCTAACCTATCTTTATAGGTTAGGTTAGGTTAGGTAGCCGAAAAAGTTAGGTTAGGTAGTCGAAAAAACATTAATTCATGAAAACTTGGCTTATTAGGCAAATCGGGCCTTGCATAGTAGGCTGAGAAGTGCGTTCTGGCTACTAGGTACGACATATATATATATATATATATATATATATATATATATATATATATATATATATATATATATATATATATATATATATATATATATATATATATATATATATACACCAGAGGTGTACCACCTCTGGTGCAATTGTAGGGACCCACACCCTCGAAGAAAATAAAGAGTACTCGGAGAAGACCTTGCGGATTCTCACTGAACACTTTAATCTTTTCTTCTCCTATCACCCCTATTATTTTGTTTATATATTTTTTATTTTATTTTATTTTATTGCAATGCTACAGTTTATAGAGAACACACACACACATATATAACAATATAACAATATAACAATCAGTGTTCGAAGACCTCGTCCAGCTCCTCGGGGGTCGGGTGCGTACCCAAGATACAACACGCATTTCCCCTATGAACTGCGACAGTGAGGCGCTGGAACAGGAAACTGGCCGCTCGTAAGTCTTTAGTTTTCCCAATGAGTTCCTCGCCCAGCTCCTTCAGGAACTTAAGTGCACATTTACCCCAGGCGCCCAGAGTCTCAGAGCCTATCGGCACGAACCTGTAACAACATTCTAGGTGTCTGTACTTGTTGCTTTTCTGGGTCTCCCTGAAGGTGGCCGCCCCGCCTCCCTCAGCTGTGCTATAAGGTAGATAGGTATCAGCCAATGTAGATGCACACGTGTAGTCCCATACGACCTGTTTACCTTCCCTCCATGGCTGCAGGGTGACTCCATCTGGGCGTTTTTGGCTGTTGTCAGGTCTGCACAACTGGGGTTCCCTTTGTGCTGGACACCCAGCTGAAGCCAAACTTCTCTTGATGATGTCATTGACTGCTTCATGTCTGGCACTCTTTCCCTGTGTCTTACGACAGATGAGACCATGGCTGCCGTATTGGTCTGCCCGTGCATGACCGCAAATACACTGGTGCTCGGTGGAGATAGGGGCGGCAAGGCGCAGAGCAACACCAATACTAAGGGTACGATGGTCCAAGCGGGTGCCCAAGGCGGTATTAGGGACTGCCAACAGGAAGTCCCCGGCATGGGGGGCTTGCACAGCTAGGAGACGCGCTTTGTCCTTCCTGGAAGCTACCTCCAGCAATGATGTGGCGATGTTCTCCACTATGGGGCTATCCCATTTGGACTGTTTGCAGTCATTTGGAAAAGTCGGTCGAGGGTGAGCGTTGGCAAGTGTCCCACTGACCGGCTCCTTCCGCGAATTTGGGATCATGAATCCCAATGGAGTCTCTTAGGTATTCTGGTAGTATTTCCTTAACTAATTCACGTGTAGCACTGGTCGAGGATAAGAATGCCGGCAATGCTAACTGTGTTGCCTTGCGAATACCTATACCCCCGAGCCTAACTGGGAGCGTTGCTTGGTCCCACTGGTCATCTTGCAGGGAGAGGTTTAACACTTTCACGGTTATTGACTGCACCAGACAGCCAGAGACCAGGAGTTCGCATGACTGGTGCAGTTGGGTTACTGTAGGGGAAATAGCTTCCTCTTCCTATAACTTTTAGCTGCCTGGTGGTCAGTTGGTCAGGGTATTGGACTTGTCAACGGTTCACTGCCCGTCAGTCATAGCTTTGAACCTTTCACGAGACGAGTTCTTTCTAATATAATCGCCTTGCGTGTTCTTGCAAGTCTGTGGTACATATATATATATATATATATATATATATATATATATATATATATATATATATATATATATATATATATATATATATATATATATATATATAAATGGGAAGGGAGTACCACCTCTAGCTGGAAGAAGGGGGACCCATAGCCTCGGAGGAAACCACGCATAACGCATTAGAGGGAATGTTTAGATCCCCTCCAATACAGTTTCTGTTATATATATATATATATATATATATATATATATATATATATATATATATATATACATATATATATATATATATATATATATATATATATATATATATATATATATATATACCCACACAACACGTCTCATAAACTGTTGGCATACTATCTAGAATCAGATGTTATGTTCATCACTCTGTTCTCCTCTCACTATACTACTCGCTAATCTATCTCAATCTCACATATGGTATGGGGTTCAACCACTGCAAGTTACCTCAAGCCCGTCATCACTCAGCCAAAATCTGTTAACAGAACTATAAAACCTTTGTCTTCAGACAACACACGGAGCCCCTCTGTTTAAACCCCCACACATACAGTCACTCCACACATTCTACCTTGTGTTACTTACATGTAAAAAACTTTGTTTCTAAATGTTAATCTGATGTAATGTAATAGATGTTATGGAACCCATGAGCACCACAACAGAAATAAATATATCTCTGTGATATCTCTAGAGTTTTAGTTAGTATAATTCATTTATTATGTACCCCATACCCATCTTGAGGGCGGTAGTGGAAAGGGTTACAGAGGCACATAATGGGCTCAGGGACTGAACTCTACAATTCATTTAACTAACCAAGTTACAATCTTGATGAGCTAGTTACAAAATTCAATGCACATCGTCACATCAACAATGGGTTCGAGATCGACCTCAAGTACAGTTTCTGAATTAACCAACTGACATATGTGGAGAGCTAGTGTCACAATTGATATGTTTGTCCTGCACACCGCCCCCCATCCAGTGGGCAGCAGTGGATAGGTTACAATCACTTAGTTACTACCTACAGATAGCAAACTGGGGATATTTGACTAGGATTTCTAGTAGCAGATCATTTTGAATTAAAAATTTACACATATTTTGAACATTTGTTATAGAATTTTCTCTGAATTCACGTATTTTTCGCACTCCATCACATAGTGACGGAAATGCGAATAATTTTGACACAGTTTACATTTGGTCAGGTCTACATCGGCAGATATTGAGAACTCCCAGAGATACTTGTAACCGAGTCTAAGTCGAGCAGTAGTAACATCTAGAAGTCTGCTCATTTTATTGGATGATCCATAGATGTGTAGCTCCTCTTGCATGATAGTATGATGATAGATGGAATTACTGGTGTCAATTTCACTTTGCCTCAGGTCTACAAGATCTTGTTGAAGTTCTCGGTGTACTGCTGCTCTCAGATTGCTCACTGACAATCCAAGGTTACACTCAACGGCTCCTTTAAAGGCAGATTCTTTGGCTAACTTATCAGCTCTATCATGCATTCGGAGGCCAACATGAGATGGAGACTCAACAGAAAATAACATGATGTTTAATAGTAATATATTTCAGGTACTCAGATACAGTCAAAATGAGGACCTTAAACATAATACAGGGTAAAATCACAATCAAATCGTGTTCATAGTAGGAAAGCAGCATTTAAAGGATTTGGAAATAATAATGTCTGACGACATAACGTTTAGGGAGCATAACCAAGCAAATATTGCGTCAGCCAGAAAAATGATAGGATGGGTTACGAGAACTTTCAAATCCAGGGATCCCATCACAAAGGTTATACTATACAAATCAATTGAACTGTCCCGTCTCGAGTACTGCTCAGTACTCACTTCCCCCTTCAGAGCAGGAGAGATTGCTGAAATAGAGAGAATACAGAGAACATATACGGCACGCATAGACGAGATAAAACACCTAAATTATTGAGATCGTCTTAAAGTTCTTCAAATGTACTCACTAAAAAGGAGATGAGAGAGATATAAAATAATATACACATAGAAAATATTGGAGGGACAGGTCCCAAATGTACACAGTAAAATAACAACGTACTGGAGTGAACGATATGGAAGAAAATGCAGAATAGAACCAGTGAAGAGCAGAGGTGCCATAGACACAATCAGAGAACACTGTATGAACATCAGAGGTCCGCGGTTGTTCAACACCCTCCCAGCAAGTATAGGAAATATTTCCGGAACAACCGGGCCGTGGTAGATATGTGGGCCTGCGGGTCACTCCAAGCAACAGCCTGTTGGACCAAGCTCTCACAAGTCAAGCCTGGCCTCGGGCCGGGCTTGGGGAGTAGAATTCCCAGAACCCCATCAAGCAGGTAAATGAGTGATACAGGCACTGCACTGCTTACCTTTCTAGACTACCTTCCCCTTGATCGGGTTTGGTTTAACGGCTTCCTCCATAAACTAGAGGTGTACGTACCACGCCCACTCAGTGCTGCAGATGTAAAGGTTTTAACTGTACCTCGAAAGGCTGCACTAAAGACATTAAATGTGGAAAATGCTGTGGTACCCCCACAGCACCCCTATATCCTAACGACCCACAAAACTGTGTGTCAGATATACTCACCTGCTCAAACTGTGGCGGCGATCATTACATTCTCACAATGTCCTTCATACACAGCGCCAAAAACTAAGGTTCTCCCTACCAACAACCTGGAGTACAGTAGTGCACTGAGACAACCTCACTCCATCATCAACCGCTACTTCATACTCAGTCACAACCTTTGCATGTACCTGATAGGATTTTTTTGATTGTTGCCGCCGGAGGCGGCTAGTTTATTGTGCACCCCATACTCATCCTGTGAGCGGTAGCGCAAAAAGCATTACAGAGAGCACAAAAGGTCTTTATCAGACCTCATCTTAGATTATTACATAAACAATTTCATCTATACTTCACACCTTATAGTTACAATGTTAGCTAGTTACAGAAAATGTTCTATTTCAAGAGGTATATATAAAGTCACTATACATACATGGTAGGTCTTATCGCTAATACATAATAGTTTGACCAATGGGGATATTACAGTCATAGGGGAGCTTCTGTTTATTATTTGTCCTCACAATACACTACTTGTTTCTGAATCTCATATGTCGTTCATCTACTAAAAGCGAAATGTGGGTACAGTGCAAGGATTTCAGGTAATTTATCCATGGTAATAAGATAGGTTGCCATATCATACAGAGTGAGCTTAGATTTATCTCTAAATGGCTCAATTTTACTACAATCCAAGATATAGTGTTCGAGTGTGTGTCCCTGTCTTTGTCCACACACTTTACACTTTACTTCATCTAGATCCCTATACAAGCCGAACTGCCAGAGATACTTGTAGCCAAGTCTTATACGAGCTGTGACAACATCTGTTAGTCTACTGACTTTGTTACTTGCCCCATACACATGTTTTACTTCACACATTTCATTGTGATGAACAATGTGATGAACATTGTGATGAACAATGGACCTGCTAGTTCCAGTTTGCACTGTTCTACTTTCTTCAAATCCATCCAAGAGTTCTCGTCTAATGACACTTTTAAGGGACCTATTTGATAACTCAAGATTCCGTTCAATACTGTCTTTATTTACTGCAGCCTTTTTTTTTTTTTTTTTTTTTTTTTTTTTTTTTTTTTTGAGATATATACAAGAGTTGTTACATTCTTGTACAGCCACTAGTACGCGTAGTGTTTCGGGCAAGTCCTTAATCCTATGGTCCCTGGAATGCGATCCCCTGCCGCGAAGAATCGTTTTTTCATCCAAGTACACATTTTACTGTTGCGTTAAACAGAGGCTACAGTTAAGGAATTGCGCCCAGTAAATCCTCCCCGGCCAGGATACGAACCCATGACATAGCGCTCGCGGAACGCCAGGCGAGTGTCTTACCACTACACCACGGAGACTGCTAGGCGATCATTACAAAGTTGACGCCCTTAGCAAGGGCGTCAACTTTGTCATGTTCCTGCAGGCCAATGTGAGAAGGAATCCACAACATTTTTATATTTACCCTCTTGTTAAGTATTCTTATATATCTACGTCTAACTTCCAAGACAAGCACGTTATTACTTGATTGCAAACTGTTTATTGCTCGTAGTGAGGAAAGGGAGTCAGAAATAATTAAGCTGTCTACTTCAGTGTTGTCAATAATTTCGAGTGCTACCAGTATCGCTACCAACTCGGCTTGCATTGTGGATGCCCAGTTACTAATTCTTATATTCCTTTGAATTGTGCTGCCATCGGGCTGATGAGCAATAACAGCACTTCCTGCCCTCCCTGTAGCTGTATTGAGTGATCCGTCAGTGTATATGGTCTGTGTTATGTTGTTTTCAGCTTGTATATTGTGAATGTGTTCTATGGTGCTTAATTTAGCAGCAAGCTGAGCATGAGGGTTGCTTGTGATTAGTTTCTTGGTGGGGTATGCAGGGGTCTGGATGTCAAAAGGTACTATCTGCCAGGGTGGAAGGAAGTGCTGTACTCTTTCATCTGTATATACATCGTGCAGTTCCATCATTTTAATAAGAGTGGCAGTTCTTTGAATCCATTTAGACTAGCTAGTTCCATTTCGTATGTGTTCTAACAGTGCAACTGACACAATGTTGTTTTTGTTATCACGCAGAAGCTTTAGTCCCATCATAAGATTAATTTCAAATATTCTATCTCTAATGCTAAGTATATTTAATTCTTTCCACATGTTAAGAACTTTGGTAGTTATAGGACAGCCAAGTATAATTTTGAGTGCTTCATTTTGCATTTTTTCCAGTCTATCAATACTTTTGCCATTTTGCAGGACCAAAGCTGGTGCATGATAGTCTATCAGAGACCTTATATACGCTAAATACATCATTCTTGCTATTCTAATATTAACACCATATTTCGGGCTGTACCCCACTACAGTTCTGAGAGCCTTGAGTCTGTCTCTACATTGTTGATGTAACTTATTGACTGCAGTTGAGGTACAAGGGACAGAGACACCAAGGTATTTGAAAGAAGAGACATAGTCTATTGGTATGTTATCTATCTTAAGTTTTCGTGGTCCACTTTTGCGGTTGCCAATTTGTCTGTTAAATACCTTAGTTTTAGCAGCGTTGATTACAAGACCAAGGCTCTCACAAGCTGTATGTATACAATTTAAGACTGTTTGCATTTTGCGGTGGGTTTTAGTATGCACAAGGATGTCATCTGCATAGCTGATAGTGATGTTTGTCTGATTAGTTGGGATTGATTTTAGTAAAGCATTAATTAGAACATTAAACAAGGTAGGACTAAGTACTCCTCCTTGTGGGGTGCCTAGTTGCATTACTTTAGTTTCACTCTTGTAGCCTTGGAACAGCGCAGAGGACTTCCGGTTGGTAAGATAGCCTCGTATCCATTATAATAAATGTCCCCCTATATCCATTCTCGCTAATTCATACATAATCACTTCCCTATTAGCAATATCAAAGGCATTTTTTAAATCCAGAAATGTTGTGTACTTGTGCCTTTTATCTCCATGAACAGTGAGAAAGGTTGTGATACAGTTGTGTACACTTTTACCATGTGTGAAACCATTGATATCAGGTGACATGTGCTCTTTAACTCTATACAATAATCTATTAAGCACCATTCTCTCAAAGGTTTTGCACATGCAACTGGTCAGTGAGATGGGACGGAAAGCATCAGGTTGGCCAGGCTTTGGTACAGGTACCGTAAGACTGGTGGTCCATGATACAGGCAACTGCCCAGTGACATAGCTAGCATTAAACAATTCTAATAATGGGTTACCGGGTACACGATGTAGGAGTCTTAGAATATAAATAAAATAAAATAAAATAAAATAAAATAAAATAAAATGTTTATTTAGGTAAGGTACATACATACAATAAATTTTTACAAAGATTGGTTGACTTATAGGTAGGGCTAGTACATACAATGCCTAAAGCCACTATTACGCAAAGCGTTTCGGGCATGATAAACTTAAATGACAAGCTTAATACTAATTGAGCATAATGAGTAGAATGAAAACAAGAAATGAAAACATAGATGAAAAAGCAGCACAAATACAATTAAGTCGACAAACAGCACTCATTAAAGAAAAACAGACATTGGTTGACAATAGAAGGGTAAGGTAGGTTACAGGGAATTTATTAGGTATAGCTTCGTTTTTAACTTAAACTGGTTGAGAGAGGTACAGTCTTTAACATGGTTGGGAAGGTCATTCCACATTCTGGGCCCCTTGATTTGTAGAGCATTTCTAGTTTGATTAAGTCGTACTCTAGGAATATCAAAACTGTATTTATTTCTGGTGTGGTGCTCATGGGTTCTGTTACAACCTTCTATGAAGCTTTTGAGATCAGGATTGGCATTATAGTTTAGCGTTTTATATATGTATAATACACATGAGAGAATGTGCAGTGACTTAATGTCTAACATATTCAGAGATTTGAGTAGGGGTACCGAGTGATGTCTGGGGCCAGAATTGGATATTGTCCTAATAGCAGCTTTGTGTTGAGTAATTAGAGGACGTAAGTGATTTTGGGTAGTAGAGCCCCAAGCACAAATACCATAGTTGAGATATGGATAGATAAGGGAGTAATAGAGAGTCACCAGGGCAGGGCGTGGTACATAATATCTGATCTTAGAAAGAATGCCCACAGTTTTTGAAACTTTTTTTGATATGTTTAGAATGTGTCCCTGGAAATTCAGCTTGTGGTCAATGAGAATGCCAAGGAATTTGCCATCTAATTTGTTACAAATTTGGGTATTGTTTATTTTGAGATTTATTTGATTAGAGGATTTATTGCCAAACAGAATATAGAAAGTTTTGTCAATGTTAAGGGTGAGTTTGTTGGCAGTTAGCCAAAGATGGACTTTATTTAGCTCAGTATTTACTGTGGCATTTAGAGCAAGGGGGTCAGGACTAGAGTAAATGAAGGTTGTGTCGTCAGCAAATAGAATTGGTTTGAGGTGTTGGGAGGCATTTGGAAGGTCATTAATGTAGATGAGAAAGAGGAGAGGGCCAAGTATGCTGCCCTGAGGAACACCAATGTTGATGGGTAGGGTGGGAGAAATTGTATTATTCACAGAAACATATTGGAGCCTGTCAGTAAGGTAGGATTTGAGGTATTGTAGGGAGTGTCCTCTGACTCCATAATGATGTAATTTAAGAAGAAGGTTTTGGTGGTTGACAGTATCAAAAGCTTTACGCAGGTCCACAAATAACCCAACAGGGAACTCCTTTTTATCAAGAGCTGTATGAATCGAGTTAAGCATACTAATAAGTGCATCGTTAGTGCTTTTTTTGGGTCTGAAGCCATATTGGCAAGGGCTAAGTATATTGAGTTTGGCTAGATATGAGTAAAGCTGCTTATAGATTAGTTTTTCAAAAATTTTTGACAAGTTTGGCAGGATTGATATAGGTCTGTAGTTGTTAACATCTGTGAGATCACCACATTTGTGGACAGGCGTTACTCTCGCTTTTTTTAGAATATCTGGAAAGGTTTGGAGTTCAAGTGACTTGTTGAAGAGCAAAACAATAGCAGGGGCTAAAGATCTGGAGGCTTTTTTGTAAATTAAAGTTGGTATCTCCTCAAGGGCACCAGACTTGGTTTTAAGGGAAAGGATTATCTCATTGACGTCAGTGGAGTTAATAGGCTTTAGGTACAGAGACTGTGGATAGTTACCTGTAAGATAGTCCTTAATGTCAGTACTGGAAGATGGAATATCATTTGCAAGGGATGAACCAATGGAAGAGAAGAACCTATTGAACTCAATAGCAGAATCAGAGTCTGAAAGCTGACCATCGTTATTAGACAGGAGAGTCGGTTTGTTATTTAAAGATTTCTTTGATCCCAATATTTGTGAAATTGTGCTCCAAGTTTGTTTAATGTTGCTCTTTATTTGGGTAAATTTATCTTCGTAGTATTTAGTTTTGGCTCGTCTAATTATCTTAGATAGCAATAATGAGTAATTCTTTGAGAATTCTTTGGAGACAATTCCTAACCTATACTTCTTCTCAAGATCATGTTTTTTATTAATAGATTTAAGTATTCCCTTTGTAAGCCAGGGATTGTTGAGCCTTTTGGTTGTGACTTGTTTTGTAAGCATAGGACAGTGGGTATTATAAAGGCTAAGAGATTTTTGAAGAAAAGATTGCACTGCTAGGTTGATGTCCTCTATGTTACCTAACTCGGACTCCCAGTTGACATTATCAGCAGCAGTTATAAAATTGTCTATAGCAGTTTCATTGTGCAGTCTAAAACGTATCTCTCGTGACTCAAGAGGTGGTTTGCTAATGTTAGTTAAGAGAAATGTGGGGTAATGGTCTGTAGTGCTATCGGTGATTATACCTGAAGTAAGCGGAGAGGTTATGTTTGTCCAGATGTGATCTAGAGTCGTGGCAATGCTATCAGTGATTCTAGTAGGTCTAGTGATTAAGGGTATGAGGAAGCAGGAATTCATACAGTTGAGGAAGCTAACAGCAGTAGGGTGTTCTGGCTCGCAGAGGTCAATATTAAAGTCCCCTGCGATAATTAGGTGGTTTTTGTTCAGTCTGTTATCAAGTATTAGATTTCTAAGGTTTGAGTTGAATTCGGACACATCAGTGTTAGGAATTCTATAAACTGCACCCACAGACAGGACAGACTCGGCACCCTTGACTCTGAAGCTGGCGAAGATATACTCCCCTCAGCAGTCTCTAGTTCTAATTTCTTTTAAGCATGTTAGTTCTTGGTGGTAGTAAAGAGCAGTGCCACCACCTCTCTGAAGTTGACGACAGTTGTGAATTGCTGAGTAGTTAGGCATGTTAAAGAGTTGAGTAGTATCCTCTTTCAACCATGTTTCAGTAAGTATAATAAAAGAGAATTTGTTGTCAATAGTTTCAATCAAGGCACTAACATCATCGAAGTGTTTACCTAGGGATCTAACGTTCAAATTGATTACAGAGATATTGTGATTATGAGTTAATACATTGTTTACATCATGTGCTGCAAAATATCTGCAATTTAGATCATTAAAGTGATTATTGTCATAGATGGTGGATAAGAGGTTAAGTTCTGGGTCTATACTTGTCTGCATAAAAAAAAGCTGATTGCAGGAAAAACAAGGAAAGAAAGGCAAATTACAAGGTAGAAATAAGCTATAAAAAAGGGAAAAATATGTACACAATACTGTACAAAACAAACACAAAATGAATAAAAAAAAAAGTTAGCTTACAAGGGGCTTACAGGGGTACAATGGAGTAAGGGAGTATGGCTAGTCTAGGCAACCTAGGTAATAAATGAGATTAAAGAAAAAACATATAAACATGGACTATACAAAACACAAGATATAGAAATACAAAACAAAAATATAAACAAGACTAAGCAATACAAAAAACAAATTGAACAAAAATGAAAAAAATGAGGTAGATTGCTTACGAGTACTCTCAGGTACACTGTAAGTAACAATTTGCAATTTGAGATGCAGGCAAAGCCAGGGGTACAATGGAGTAAGGGAGCATGGCGAGGCTAGGCAACCTAGGTAATAAATGAAATCAAAGAAAAGTTGAATAATAAACATAGGCAAATTTAAGCTAATGATTAATAACTATAAATAGTTCAGTTATGACTGTATAATTAATAAGACCTGAAGAACTACTTAATGCACTCAATTAAATAATTTCAGTAAATGACTAGTTAAGAGTAAGTTAAAAATTAAGTCAGAAAATGAAACAAGGAGACTTAGGATACCTAGCCCCACTAGTTGACAGGGGGTTAATTAAGTTAATTCACTGGGAGTGATAATGAGCTGAGACAGACCACATTGGGAGAGGAAAGTGTTGAGGTTTTCTTCTTTAGTAATTGTAAACATTTTGCCCTCTGCGGTTTTTCTCACCTTTATCAGTCCATCTCTAACGAAGCACTGATGAATCGCATCTGGGTTTTGTTGACGGATTTGACGCAGGCGGTAGAGGAGTTGCTGTCTGTTCCTAGTCAAGCACTCGTTGATGTATAATCCCTTCCGTTGGGATGCAGCTGTCCGGACTAGATGGGATTTCGTGAACTGGGAAGACAGCTTCAGGCGAATTTTCCGTTGGTTTTGACCTGATGGATTCTTTTTGCCTACTCTGTAGGCAGCAATAACGTCAGTTTTGTTTAGACAAATATCAGATAAATATCTAAATTTAGATAAATATCTATATTTAGAATATCATAGGTGATACCGTCCTCACCAGGAGCAGTGCTACTGCCCCTGGAGAGGGCTGCATCCAATTCATAATCTGTATATGGAACATCACATTCATCATGTTGCTTGCTCAACATGAAATTTATGAGAGCATTTCTGTCTGTGGACCTCGCCTGCAATTTCTCCCTAGTGCTAGCTGGTAACATTACAAGGCTGGAAACCTGAGCCCATTTTGCAATTAACTAATTGGCTTTCTGTAGCGGGTTTGGTTGTGAAACTTGTCTACTATTTTTACCAATAATTTTGTTTATGCCTTTCCAGGCTTTGCCCAGGGGAGTATGCAGGTTAAGTCCACTAACAAAACCCTCCCATTCATTTTGTCTCAGTTCAGTCATTCTCTCCCTTGCCGCTGCAAGCGCGGCCTGAAACAGTTTTAACATTTGAGGAGTTCTAAGGTTCTTATATGCTTTACCTGTCTGTCTAGCAATTGATTTAAGCTCTTTCAGTATAGCATCATCATAGTACTGGTTGTGTCTGACCTGTTTACCAGTACTTCTTTTTGTTTGGCGTGACTCACTATTTTTGATGGCCTCATAGGTATTATTTATGAGGTCATCATAAAACTGTTGTACATTCTCAGGCTCATAATTGTTATACCAATGTGCTATGCTGTCTATAAAGAATTTTTCTTGCTCTTTCCTTATTGTTAGCCTGCGTCTACTCAGCTTAGTGCCAGGTAGGTCAACATTAGCCACGTGTATGTTAGCTGTTATGGCTAAATGGTCAGACATTAAGTCATCCATAATATCAGTCTCATGAGTTGTGTATGATAGGTTAAAGCCAATGCACCTATCTAGGACTCATCCATATATTTGCGTTGGTTGATTCTTACTGATAATTTGAACATCATCATATGCATCGAGAAGTGCCAACACTCTTCTCCCGTTGGTGTTTGTGAGTTGATCCCCTAATTGTTTGTGTTTAGCATTTAAATCCCCAATTAATATTGTAGAGTCAGTATGTGCAAAACTAGGTAGGTCAGTATACTGGAGGAGGCCAGTAGGTGCATAGGCGTTCAAAACATTAAGTGTAGAGTTACCAACGTGTACCCGGATACCCCTGAACCGATCCTATCTTAGTGACAGACACCAATATGTAGCCATCAATAATATAACCTCTCCCAGTCTACCATTAACCGTAGGGGTGCCACAGGGCAGCATCCTAGGACCACCTCCTGTTTCTTATATACATCAATGATCTGCCTAATGTCTCTAACATGCTTAAACTTATATTGTTTGTTGATGATACTACTCTCATCTACTCTGACCCCTACCCACTCATGTTAAATAATGTTGAAAACAATAAACTAAAAAATATTCACTTCTGGATGACAACCAACAAACTCACACTAAACAAAAAAGAACTACTACATCTTATTTGGAAGCAAAAAAAGAAAATGCAATTCAGCTTCAGATAGATAATGTAAACATTAGCAATAAAAATGATGGAAAGTTCCTTGGCCTATACTTAGACAAGAGACTCAACTTCAGCACCCACATACAACACATAATTAAGAAATTCTTTAAAACATTTGGTATACTCTCTAAAACTAGATATTATGTTCCAAACTCTGCTCTCCTCTCACTATACTATGCACTAATCTATCCCTATCTTACATATGGTATCTGTGCATGGGGCTCAACCTCTGCAAACACCTAAAGTCCATCATCATCCAGCAAAAATCTGCTATTAAAATAATAACAAACTCTACTTTCAGACAATACTCAGCCCTCTTGTTTAAATCCCTAAGCATGCTAAATATAATCTCACTCCACACATTCTCTAGTTCCATTTATATTTACAAAACCCTGTTCTTAAATGCCAACCCTGTTCTGAAACTCTTCCTGAACACTTGTAATAAAACCCATAATCACCACACCAGAAATAAATATCTCTGTGATATCCCCAGAGTCAAACTTAATCTGTGTAAACACTCGATGCAAATATAGCGACGTGTTCTATGGGACTCACTCTCTAGTACTCACAACGAGCAGCCCACAAATGTAGTAGTGTTTTAATATACTCCTCATGTACATCTTTCCTGAGCCTCACAATACAGGAACAGCAAGAGTCTGCCCAACCTTCCCATTAAGGAAAGTATTGTTTCCGAGCAATTGTTTCTAATTGTGTGGTGGCCATTTACATAATTTTATTAAATATTTCCCGGTTTTGATGCAGGCGCTCTAAACAAAATGGGTAAGCCAAAATATTAATGCTTACTCTTGTACCTTCAATATACTCCATGTGTTGATAACAGTGCACTACTGACCACTTATCTGGCAGGTACTGTACCAGAGAGGAGGCCGGATGATCCGTAGCACCTTGAGCTTGTAGTACTTTGCAGCTAAGCCTTAATTGTTCACTCATTAGTTTGTAGATTAACTAACGTTTGTAGTGTTGTTATCCAGCTCTTGTGGTATACATTATGAGAGCACAAGTGTTATCCAGCTCTTGTGGTATACATTATGAGAGCACAAGTGTTATCCAGCTCTTGTGGTATACATTATGAGAGCACAAGTGTTATCGAGCTCTTGTGGTATACATTATGAGAGCACAAGTGTTATCGAGCTCTTGTGGTATACATTATGAGAGCACAACCCCTCAAACTTGTGGGTCGGGTAACACATGGCAGGAAATTAATTTAGAAAATACAGTCCACTTAGAAATACTTGAAATGCAGTGCATTTATTATTTTAATTATTTAACGTAAATTTAGAAATAAATATTTTAATAATAATAAATTAAATAAATTCCTGCTAGGAAATTCCCCCTCAACCCGTGCTCAGACCATGACCATTCCATCCAGCGGTCGACCCTAAACCTCAATTCATCAATTTTAACCTGCTGTTCATTCAAATTAGGAATATTCTCAAATATAAATTAACATTATTTTATATTAGCATATTGTTCATATTTAGGGATTGGTTAGGTTAAGTTAGGCTTTTAGGTTCTGTTGGCGTTTATTTGTATTTGTAGTACGCGGATGAAGTATTTCAATCTATACACACAGAAATAACAATAACGTGATATACTATATGAACAAATCCACAAGGGCTGGTAAGAGGGTTCGAACCTACGCACGGGATGTTCTCATATGTGCCTTAGCCAACAGTACCACGACATGGTTAGCAGAATTGCAACCTGGTGTGCTACTGCTCTCACTATTTGATATATCATGTTATTGTGATTACTGTGTGTATTGAAGTAAGAGCGAAGAGGTAGAACATTTGGATGACAGAGCCCGGGTGCTTGGGGGAATTGTGTGAAACACAGATTTTCTGTTAGAGGAAAGGTGAGTCATCGCCTTAACAGCAGAAGGTAAGATCATCGACAGAGAGAGCGGATAAAATGCCAGAAGGAAAGGAAGAAAGTAGATCATTGAGAGCACCTAGGAGAAGAGTAGTGCTCTACCTTGGGCTACACCTTCGTATTGTCGAATAGAGAGAGAGAGAGAGAGAGAGAGAGAGAGAGAGAGAGAGAGAGAGAGAGAGAGAGAGAGAGAGGGAGAGAGAGAGAGAGAGAGAGAGCGAGAGAGAGAGAGAGAGAGAGAGAGAGAGAGAGGGAGAGAGAGAGAGAGAGAGAGAGAGAGAGAGAGAGAGAGAGAGAGAGAGAGAGAGAGAGAGAGAGAGAGAGAGAGAGAGAGAGAGAGAGAGCGAGAGAGAGAGAGAGAGAGAGAGAGAGGGAGAGAGAGAGAGAGAGAGAGAGAGAGGGAGAGAGAGAGAGAGAGAGAGAGAGAGAGAGAGAGAGAGAGAGAGAGAGAGAGAGAGAGAGAGAGAGAGAGAGAGAGAGAGAGAGAGAGAGAGAGAGAGGGAGAGAGAGAGAGAGAGAGAGAGAGAGAGGGAGAGAGAGAGGGAGAGAGAGAGAGAGAGAGAGAGAGAGAGAGAGAGAGAGAGAGAGAGAGAGAGAGAGAGAGAGAGAGAGAGAGAGAGAGAGAGAGAGAGAGAGAGAGAGAGAGAGAGAGAGAGAGAGAGCGAGAGAGAGAGAGAGAGAGGGAGAGAGAGAGAGAGAGAGAGAGAGGGAGAGAGAGAGAGAGAGAGAGAGAGAGAGCGAGAGAGAGAGAGAGAGGGAGAGAGAGAGAGAGAGAGAGAGAGGAGAGAGAGAGAGAGAGAGAGAGAGAGAGGGAGAGAGAGAGAGAGAGAGAGAGAGAGAGAGAGAGAGAGAGAGAGAGAGAGAGAGAGAGAGAGAGAGAGAGAGAGAGAGAGAGAGAGAGAGAGAGAGAGAGAGAGAGAGAGAGAGAGAGAGAGAGAGAGAGAGAGAGAGAGAGAGAGAGAGAGAGAGAGAGAGAGAGAGAGAGAGAGAGAGAGAGAGAGAGAGCAGTACCAAGCCTCACTCTACAGGGACGACTAAAGAGGAAGAAAGGAAGATTACCAGGAAGCCAAAAAAACGAAGTTGGGACAGAATATGGTGTCTTCAGGTGGTGTCGTTCGCCTTTTCCAGGTCAAAAAGGACGGCAACAACGGAGGTCTTCGCAGCAAAAGCAGTACGAATATAGACCTCCAAGTTCACCAAAGCATCAGTCGTGCTGCGGCATTTGCGAAAACGAAATTGAGAAGTGAAGAGGTGGCGATAGTATTCCACGAACCTCATCAGACGGACATTGACCATACGTTCACAGACGCAACTCGTGAGGAAAATGGGGAGGAAGTCCATTGGGATGTCCCTATAGACCTGGTTTCTGAATAGGGAGAACAACTGCATCGAGCCGCTCCTCAGGAACTGACGACCACTCCCAAGTACGGTTATACAGACTCAGTAAATACTGAGACGTGCACGGAGGGAGACGGCGAAGCATCTCATAAACAATGTCATCGTAAATGAGCAGGGCAGGAGTCGGTGGGCGTGTCCGGGTCCAAGGCCTGGGAACGGTTGTGAGACTGAAAAAAGGAGAAGAGCGAGGAGAGGTGGAACGCAACACACGAGCATAAGATAAGCTAGCAAAACGGGAGAAACCTTTCGGGCTCACCATAGCCCGTGCTACATGGACATTTCGTTCTGAGTAGCTAAATCTAAAACAACAAACAACAACAGGGAAGAAAGACCAGCCCGCTCCAGTGCCAGGTAAGTCCACAACGGGCTCACCATTACCTTGAGGTTACCTTGAGGTGCTTCCGGGGCTTAGCGTCCCCGCGGCCCGGTCGTCGACCAGGCCTCCTGGTTGCTGGACTGATCAACCAGGCTGTTAGACGCGGCTGCTCGCAGCCTGACGTATGAGTCACAGCCTGGTTGATCAGGTATCCTTTGGAGATGCTTATCCAGTTCTCTCTTGAACACTGTGAGGGGTCGTCCAGTTATGTCCCTTGTGTGTAGTGGAAGCGTGTTGAACAGTCTCGGGCCTCTGATGTTGATAGTTCTCTCTTGAACACTGTGAGGGGTCGGCCAGTTATGTCCCTTGTGTGTAGTGGAAGCGTGTTGAACAGTCTCGGGCCTCTGATGTTGATAGTTCTCTCTTGAACACTGTGAGGGGTCGGCCAGTTATGTCCCTTATGTGTAGTGGAAGCGTGTTGAACAGTCTCGGGCCTCTGATGTTGATAGTTCTCTCTTGAACACTGTGAGGGGTCGGCCAGTTATGTCCCTTATGTGTAGTGGAAGCGTGTTGAACAGTCTCGGGCCTCTGATGTTGATAGTTCTCTCTTGAACACTGTGAGGGGTCGGCCAGTTATGTCCCTTATGTGTAGTGGAAGCGTGTTGAACAGTCTCGGGCCTCTGATGTTGATAGTTCTCTCTTGAACACTGTGAGGGGTCGGCCAGTTATGTCCCTTATGTGTAGTGGAAGCGTGTTGAACAGTCTCGGGCCTCTGATGTTGATAGTTCTCTCTTGAACACTGTGAGGGGTCGGCCAGTTATGTCCCTTATGTGTAGTGGAAGCGTGTTGAACAGTCTCGGGCCTCTGATGTTGATAGTTCTCTCTTGAACACTGTGAGGGGTCGGCCAGTTATGCCCCTTATGTGTAGTGGAAGCGTGTTGAACAGTCTCGGGCCTCTGATGTTGATAGTTCTCTCTTGAACACTGTGAGGGGTCGTCCAGTTATGTCCCTTATGTGTAGTGGAAGCGTGTTGAACAGTCTCGGGCCTCTGATGTTGATAGTTCTCTCTTGAACACTGTGAGGGGTCGGCCAGTTATGTCCCTTATGTGTAGTGGAAGCGTGTTGAACAGTCTCGGGCCTCTGATGTTGATAGTTCTCTCTTGAACACTGTGAGGGGTCGACCAGTTATGTCCCTTATGTGTAGTGGAAGCGTGTTGAACAGTCTCGGGCCTCTGATGTTGATAGTTCTCTCTTGAACACTGTGAGGGGTCGGCCAGTTATGCTCCTTATGTGTAGTGGAAGCGTGTTGAACAGTCTCGGGCCTCTGATGTTGATAGTTCTCTCTTGAACACTGTGAGGGGTCGGCCAGTTATGTCCCTTATGTGTAGTGGAAGCGTGTTGAACAGTCTCGGGCCTCTGATGTTGATAGTTCTCTCTTGAACACTGTGAGGGGTCGGCCAGTTATGTCCCTTATGTGGAGTGGAAGCGTGTTGAACAGTCTCGGACCTCTGATGTTGATAGTTCTCTCTTGAACACTGTGAGGGGTCGGCCAGTTATGTCCCTTATGTGTAGTGGAAGCGTGTTGAACAGTCTCGGGCCTCTGATGTTGATAGTTCTCTCTTGAACACTGTGAGGGGTCGGCCAGTTATGTCCCTTATGTGGAGTGGAAGCGTGTTGAACAGTCTCGGGCCTCTGATGTTCATAGTTCTCTCTTGAACACTGTGAGGGGTCGGCCAGTTATGCCCCTTATGTGTAGTGGAAGCGTGTTGAACAGTCTCGGGCCTCTGATGTTGATAGTTCTCTCTTGAACACTGTGAGGGGTCGGCCAGTTATGTCCCTTATGTGTAGTGGAAGCGTGTTGAACAGTCTCGGGCCTCTGATGTTGATAGTTCTCTCTTGAACACTGTGAGGGGTCGGCCAGTTATGCTCCTTATGTGTAGTGGAAGCGTGTTGAACAGTCTCGGGCCTCTGATGTTAATAGTTCTCTCTTGAACACTGTGAGGGGTCGGCCAGTTATGTCCCTTATGTGGAGTGGAAGCGTGTTGAACAGTCTCGGGCCTCTGATGTTGATAGTTCTCTCTTGAACACTGTGAGGGGTCGGCCAGTTATGTCCCTTATGTGGAGTGGAAGCGTGTTGAACAGTCTCGGGCCTCTGATGTTGATAGTTCTCTCTTGAACACTGTGAGGGGTCGGCCAGTTATGTCCCTTATGTGGAGTGGAAGCGTGTTGAACAGTCTCGGGCCTCTGATGTTCATAGTTCTCTCTTGAACACTGTGAGGGGTCGGCCAGTTATGCCCCTTATGTGTAGTGGAAGCGTGTTGAACAGTCTCGGGCCTCTGATGTTGATAGTTCTCTCTTGAACACTGTGAGGGGTCGGCCAGTTATGTCCCTTATGTGTAGTGGAAGCGTGTTGAACAGTCTCGGGCCTCTGATGTTGATAGTTCTCTCTTGAACACTGTGAGGGGTCGGCCAGTTATGCTCCTTATGTGTAGTGGAAGCGTGTTGAACAGTCTCGGGCCTCTGATGTTGATAGTTCTCTCTTGAACACTGTGAGGGGTCGGCCAGTTATGTCCCTTATGTGGAGTGGAAGCGTGTTGAACAGTCTCGGGCCTCTGATGTTGATAGTTCTCTCTTGAACACTGTGAGGGGTCGGCCAGTTATGTCCCTTATGTGTAGTGGAAGCGTGTTGAACAGTCTCGGACCTCTGATGTTGATAGAGTTCTCTCTCAGAGTACCAGTTGCACCTCTGCTTTTCAACGGGGGTATTCTGCACATCCTGCCATGTCTTCTGGTCTCATGTGATGTTATTTCTGTGTGCAGGTTTGGGACCAGCCCCTCTACTATTTTCCACATGTAAATTACTATGTATCTCTCCCGCCTGCGCTCAAGAGAATACAGATTTAGGCTCTTTAGTCGGTCCCAATAGTTTAGATGTTTTACTGAGTGGATTCTAGCAGTAAAGGATCTCTGCACGCTCTCCAGGTCAGCAATTTCTCCAGCTTTGAAAGGGGCTGTCATTGTGCAGCAGTACTCCACTCTAGAGAGCACAAGCGTTTTGAAAAGTATCATCATCGGTATAGCATCTCTAGTGTGAAAAGTTCTTGTTATCCAACCTGTCATTTTTCTTGCAGTTGTGACGGCTACTTTATTGTGTTCTTTAAAGGACTTTAAAGGACCATAGCCCGTGCTATTTGGAACTTTTTGTTCCAAGTAGCGAAACTTAAATAAACAACAGCAGGGGAAAAACGGTGGACTTGGCGTGTCGCCTCAGGGAAAAGACAAACGATTGTCGTGCATTAGATTTAAGATGACTTCCTCACATTTGTAGTGTATGCACGCGCGGGAAGAGGTAGGGGGAAGGGGGGGGGCGTCACCGCAACTGAGGCAGTGAGTGTGGGAAGAAGAGCACTCCGTCTTAGAGTGACTTGAGTCCCCACACATGGGGCATACAGACACTGCACTTGTGAATTTGAGGGTTGTTGTTGTTGTTGTTGTTGTTATAGATTCAGCTACTCGGAACAAGTTCCAAGTAGCACGGGCTATGGTGAGCCCGTAACTTACCTGGCACAGGAGCGGGGCAAGTAGCACGGGCTATGGTGAGCCCGTAACTTACCTGGCACAGGAGCGGTGCGTCTCGCATTTGAGGGCACCATGCCCAAATTTAAATTACTTACTGCAAAGTCTAGGAGAGGGGAATGTATTCCTGAATGGAGCATCTGGCACCAGCAAGAATTATAGAAGGCGGAAGGGTCCTACTATTAAAAGTGATCTTCACAGCATGAAGAGGATGATGACTATCGTGGGGCTCGAATGAACGTATCAACCTGGAGGACAGAATGGCCTTAGGCTTCAAGAATATGTTTAATATCCTCGTGGCAGTCTTTCAGGTCCCTAACACAAGTCGCAACATGGTGTGGGAGAATAGTGCCAATACTGGCATTTAACCTGGCATTTTTGGAGACCCGTGAAAGGGTCTCCAAAAAAATTCTTCTGATTCTCTTTTCCAGCATATGGGAGACTCCTATTAGGGTTCTCCGCAATGCAGGACAATGCGGCAAAGTGGCTAGCTGCTTCCTGAGTAGGAGCAGCAACGACACGTGTACCAACACGGGTGGGGATAAAAGTAATAGAGGCATCCACCGAATCAACGAGGTTTATGGAGGGAGAAATCGCCAGGAACCGTAGAATCCAGATGGTTGAGATCAAAATATTTAGTTCATGTAGCAGGACTTTAACAAGGCGTGCAACGTATTAGCACTGGAAGGAACCGTGCGAATGTCTGTGGGGGGTGGGGGGGGTGGGGTGGGGGTGGGGGGTGGGGGGTAAAAGGCGTAGTTGTCACAATGAGAGAAGTAGCTGATGTTGACCAGACCACACACTAGAAGGTGAAGGGACGTCGGCGTTTCGGTCCGTCCTGGACCATTCTATAGTCGATTGTGTGGTCTGGACAACATACTTTAGCCACGTTATTGTGACTCATCGCCTGCAGAGAGAAGTAGCTGCTTCAGGTGATGAGGTGGTCACCACTGGGGCTTGGGGCTCAACCCTACCACAGAGGAGGGAGGGGAGCAGAGGGGGGGGGGGGATAGGGATGGTCAAAGGAGGAGCTTGGTCTGGGCCGAATCTTCCAACACAGTTCAACTCGGGGGCCTGGTCGCCCACCCCACGACCCTGGGAAGTTATAAGAGTTATAATGGACTTGAGTCGAGGATGGGTTTGTAGCGAGTAAACCTTAGACTCGCTCCATTATCTCATTATCTTAATGGCGTAACTAATTAGCACTAACTACACAAGCTATAATCCTATCCCTATTTACAGGTAACAGTTCTTCCATCCACCTCTCCTAGTGGAGGAAGTTTAGGTGTAGTCACCGAATATAACCAAGCGAATTGAGAATAGTCGACAGTACAATTTCCAGTCAAGAATGTAGCACTCGGCGTGGGCAGTTCTAATCATCTCCAAGACGCTACAGCTTCGACACAGAACAAGCAGCAGACTAGGACCACATCGAGCTACAACGCTCTCCCACATAGAGCTCCGCGACTCGGGCCACACTCAGCTCTGCTCCAAGCTCCGTCTCAATGTCTACGACACTGCTGTATCCAGGACTACTAAATAAATATGAAACTCACTAAATACTGTGTATCTAATCTACCCAACAACGTAACATAATCGTACGTTACAGCATGGTTTATGAATGAAAAACGGTGTACACACGCAACCTGTCCTCGACTCAAGTCCAGCGGTCGACCTCACAGACGCAGTCATAAATTTTAACATGCTGTTCATTCAAAACTGGAATTTGCTCAAATATAAATTAATATTTGTTATGACCCTGGATTCCTAACTGCCTTTGCCAGAAAGCCTGAGGTCAAATTGGATTCTTTATTTCGGAAAATCCGACACCATTTAATATATCATACAGACAGATAATAATTGCTGCTGTATTACCAACAAGTTACCCATAGAAAACGTAAATTGTAGTGGAATTACCATCTAAAGAAAATGGGATATCATCACCACATACTATTATAAATCACCACCTATTATGGTGGGAATTATTCTTAAATACATTAGTCTTTGGACTTTACCATCATAAAAACATCTCATATAAATTAACTTAATTATCAATATTAAAGTAGAGTAAATGTGACCCTTCTATCACTTATTGACATCTGAACAATGTAGGCCAGGCGTCGGGAGGAAGGAGGGGCAGCCATTGTTGTGTCACCTCCGAGACGTGTGGAGCAAATTCGGCTCCTATCATATCTGGACAATGTCGGCCAGTAGCGTCAATAGTATGGAGTGTTAGACATTATTGAGACCAGAGGCGCAGGGAGCAAATTCGGCTCCTGTTAATTTTACTTGGACGAAGTGTTATGGAAACCAAAGGTGTACCATTATCACACGCTGTCAACAAATTCAAGTTAAGTGTCTTTCCGAAACCCGTATATCTATCATTAGTGGCCATTAATGTCATTGGGTAGGGTGAACCGGTTAGATCACGAAATCGCCTCATACTAAAGGTAATTAAGCCAGGTCTTCAATTTTCCATGTACAGTATTTTCTCTGATATAGCTTGTCATATATAGGTATCTGGCTTTACAGCTAGCGCCCTTTTAACAGGTCAAGACGAGGAAGCAAGACTTTGTGCAACAGTTATTGGGTGATGGAAGCTACCTCAAAGAGGAAAATGTGGTGACTACATCCTGATTATACCTGCTGTACAAATAAGATAAGGAACCTCTTCAATGTATGTAGTCTAATACTGTAGTTTGATTGGCTGCATATATATTAATTTAATAAACCCCCCTAATGTGTAGAGGATCGATTTGTGAGATTATGAGATTATTGCAGAAATACAGTCCACTTATCATTATACAAATTGCTATCGAAGTATATAAATTAACGTAAATATAAATTCATATAAATTAAATAAATATAAATCTCACAGGTCGGTTCCCACATTATTTGGTCCTTCGAACCGGATTATTTGGTCCTATGAACCCACATTTGGTCATCTTAGTACCGGATGAACCAGTTAACCAGTGGATTCATTAAATAAACTAGTGCAGTGTGATTTAAACAAAACAGCAGTCATAGACAGCAGAGTTGCCTCGAACGAGTTCACGAGCGCCGCTCAGTTCAGATCAGCTTCGTCAGCGGTTTCATGTACACCCACAGATTTGGTGGAGTGTTATTTCGTGAAATGACAGCGCTAATATTGAAGCCAGCCAAATTAGTGACTGTGTCTTCGCGATATTGTTCACGGATTTCGTGGTGTTAAATTTCGCGAGAGATTATCTACGAATTTTGTGGACTTTATTTCGCGAGGTCACTAATAATATTTAATACTTCTAGATAATATTAGAAGTTTCATATAGGCTAATTAAGAGGCTATTATCAATAATTGTGTATATTATTTCTCCAAAATAGAGAATTATTTAATATATATTGCACTAGTGATCACAGTATAATATTTACTAATTGCCAACCCACAACAGGGTAGGATATGACTAGTTGAACTATTATTGCTCATCCTAGTCCCATTATTACCATAGTTGTACTATATTGATCAACCTAACACCATTAATGAATGGTCCAGACCCTATTTTGGGTGTAATTTTTATCAACTCGAATTGAGTTGTATATATAATAATTTACTTATGATCATTACACCTTTGAGTGATTAATTAGTGTCTCTACCATCCTAGGGTGATATAGAAGAGCTAACCTAAAGGTACTTCCAGTGACACTGGTTTATCACTCAAATCATTAGTGTGTATGATTGTATATATATAATGTGTATTAATTTTAAGTGCTAACCTCTAGTAGAGGTAGGATTATTGCCTAGTGAGTGTAGAATTTGACCCTAGGCTACCATTAGAGCTTGTTCAGTATTATGAGCAGCCCAAGTACAAGCCCCACAAGGCTTCACCAACTAGCCAGTATGGATAATGCAGGGAGAATGAAAAGAACCCTTACAGGTCTTAAAGGCCACTTAACAAGACAGATCAAGAAATGTGAAGATTTGTCACAACAATCTCAAGTTGATTATGCTGACCTGGAAAGCTATTATCAAGCAGCTGCAGGTAAATTTGAGCAAATCAAATGCCAAATGGCTGTCCTTGTGGGGACAGATTACTACCATCGATTCATCGGTAGCCCTACTAAATATCAGGGCATAACCATGTTAAACTCTGCAGGAGGTAAATTACTCTCAGGCCCAGTATCAAGCCTGAGGAGACCTATGCCTGCAGATAAACATTACCAGTAGAAATCTAAATTTGTCAGCTGATTATATTTCTCCAGTAGCATTATACTAAGGAGATTACAGCTGACTATACCAACAGAGGTTGATGTTAGTATCATCATTTAAAGCTGAAGATGAGTTCATGAGGCCTCAGTGGCAAATCAGTGAACAGTAGCTTAAACAGCTACAAGTCACTGCGACCAATGTCACTGAACCCACTGCAGTCTCAGAACCATACTTTACTTTAATGATGAGCTATTCAATCTTCTGAATCAATTAACTAAATTAAACCCCAATAAATCTGATGACTGATTTGATACATTTATTATTTAATCAAGATGTATTCCATGGGCCTCAGTGTTTATATATCAGTGACTAGTTACCTGAACAAACTTCAAGTTATATCTAATGTCACTGATCTCACTGCAGTCCCTGAATCATATTTGACTGTAGTACTTGATCACATTCAGTCTTCTGGGTTAAATAATATGTCATAAGGCTTGAATATTAGCCTTTCAAGAGTTAACAGGGAAATGAAATCGCATTAGACTTCTAACCCCTGCAACTCTAGTACGGGACATCCGTCCTGTACGAACAGACGCACAAATGTGTGATTATTAACTACTAACATCAAATTAATCCAATAATTCGAAGGAGGAGTATCGGTGTTCGTCTGTTCTAAATAGGACTTCGACCCGTGAGCAGCCCCTGGGGAATTATGTCGGAAAATCCGACACCATTTAATATATCATACAGACAGATAATAATTGCTGCTGTATTACCAACAAGTTACCCATAGAAAACGTAACTTGTAGTGGAATTACCGTCTAAAGAAAATGGGATATCATCACCACATACTATTATAAATCACCACCTATTATGGTGGGAATTATTCTTAAATACATTAGTCTTTGGACTTTACCATCATAAAAACATCTCATATAAATTAACTTAATTATCAATATTAAAGTAGAGTAAATGTGACCCTTCTATCACTTATTGACATCTGAACAATGTAGGCCAGGCGTCGGGAGGAAGGAGGGGCAGCCATTGTTGTGTCACCTCCGAGACGTGTGGAGCAAATTCGGCTCCTATCATATCTGGACAATGTCGGCCAGTAGCGTCAATAGTGTGGAGTGTTAGACATTATTGAGACCAGAGGCGCAGGGAGCAAATTCGGCTCCTGTTAATTTTACTTGGACGAAGTGTTATGGAAACCAAAGGTGTACCATTATCACACGCTGTCAACAAATTCAAGTTAAGTGTCTTTCCGAAACCCGTATATCTATCATTAGTGGCCATTAATGCCATTGGGTAGGGTGAACCGGTTAGATCACGAAATCGCCTCATACTAAAGGTAATTAAGCCAGGTCTTCAATGTTCCATGTACAGTATTTTCTCTGATATAGCTTGTCATATATAGGTATCTGGCTTTACAGCTAGCGCCCTTTTAACAGGTCAAGACGAGGAAGCAAGACTTTGTGCAACAGTTATTGGGTGATGGAAGCTACCTCAAAGAGGAAAATGTGGTGACTACATCCTGGTTATACCTGCTGTACAAATAAGATAAGGAACCTCCTCAATGTATGTAGTCTAATACTGTAGTTTGATTGGCTGCATATATATTAATTTAATAAACCCCCCTAATGTGTAGAGGATCGATTTGTGAGATTATGAGATTATTGCAGAAATACAGTCCACTTATCATTATACAAATTGCTATCGAAGTATATAAATTAACGTAAATATAAATTCATATAAATTAAATAAATATAAATCTCACAGGTCGGTTCCCACACTTTATATTCATGTAGGGATCAGTCACTCAAGTATTTTGATAGTGATAGTTCCTGACTGAGTAATTTTGTGAGTTCTTAATTCAATAAATAATAGAACATTAATTGATAGGATTGGATCTTAATGGCGTTAATAAGAGGGATACTTAATTAATGAACATATTTATATTCAGGATTTCTTAAATCCTTGTTACGCTTTTGTTTCCGTCTTCTCTGCCAGATGTAGAAATAATCTTGTTGCTCACAGAACTGGAAGACTGTGTTAATGGAGTATTAGTATAATATACAGCAAGTTGTTAGCTCTTAGAAGTGTCAAAGTAACAATGAAATGAGTGTCTGGGAAAACTTGTGATGATTGCTACTGTACGACCAGTTGAGTATCCGTCCGGCAGCAATCATGGAAGGCTGGGAGAATTGATAGGCTCTCTCTTCTTGTCTGGTCTGGATTCTGAGCGGTCGCTCCCGACCTTGTGGGCTTATTTTTCCTACATCTTCTCCTTCTCCTCTCTTCTGTCTCCTTATTCTGTGACAAAGTTAAGTATGTTATCATAGTATTAACGTGCCATTAGCTAGGTTTTGAGTGTATTTATTTGTGTTCTCTAAGTCAGTGTTTTGGAACCCTAAGTATACTCTAGGGAGGCTAGAGAGACCACGTGTGCTAAAGTTTACAGTGTTACTTATGTGTGTTCTAGTATCCATTCAGGAAAAGTAGTCTTTACTCTAGTTTGCTGTTGTAAGCCTTGTCTCCTGCCTATGTGGATTCAAGGAGTTTAATGTAAGGTAGAGTGGTAAAGTATTTATTGTATTTTGTGTATGGGGGTTATTAAGAGGGTTAATAAATAATTTCTAAGGTTATTGTGCAGTTTCCATTTACCTTATTTGAAAGGGAGTAGGTTGATCTTACTTAGACAACAGATAGACTAAGACAAGTATTATTTGCTGGGAATTATTTTCCCTGGTGGCCGGAGCCTTACCTAACTCTCACTATTTTAGGAACTCCTTGACCTTAGCTATTGACCCTCACATAACAACCATTTGCCCCAGCATAACAAGTGGTTGGCCTGTCCGGGAGATGTACATTTTTTTTATAAATTGTAAAAATTTAAGTTTTTGAGTGCCGGAACTAAAAAATCTTGACTTCCTAGGCACAGTTGTGTGATAGCCTAGGGTCCAGGTCAACTAGCAAAGGTTACATCTTGCACTGACTTGACATCTAACTGGATCTCTTCACGATTGAGGTAAGTGTGGTCTTGTAACAGGGGCCGTGCAAATGTTTGTATTTTTTCAATTTTTTTATTTTTTTTTTGCCAGTATCTAAAATAATTAGTGATGGAGGCTAAATTGTGGGAACTGGCAGATACACCCTCAGTGGTGGAAATTAAATGGTTATCCAAGGCTAATTTAGTATTGTTAGGCAAGGAATTTGGTCTTGAGCTAAATGAAGCTGTCAAAAGGTGGATTTTGCTCAATGAAATTTTACAGCATTGCATAGACGAGGGCCTATTACCATTTGATACAGCTTTATGCCAGCCCAGTCCAGCTAAAAGTGCAGCTAGTAGGGACAGGGAATTAGAGTTTGAAATATACAAATTAAGACTGGCCGAGTAGGAGGCAAAATTGGTGGAACAAAATGCAAAAGTAGAGAAGCAAAGGCTTAAAAATGAGGAGGCAAAAATTAGAGTCAATTCCTCTGTACCACCACCTGCTGGGAATTCAAACCCCAGGCATTATGAAAAAAGCCTAACTTGCCAGAGTTTTCAGAGTTAGACCCTGAAAGGTTTATCAACCATTTTCAGAGGCTGGCCATGTCCATGAACTGGCCGGAGGAAAAGTGGGTGAAGATCTTGCAGGGGCAACTAAGAGGTAAAGTCCAAGATACTTTTATAAACATGCCTGACGGGGATTGTTTTAATTATAGTAAAGTCAGGGAACGGATTTTGAGGGCATATGAAATTATGCCTGAAGCTCACCACCAAGCTTATCACAACCTTAAGCCTCCACACAACCACCCTCTCTCTGAATTTGCAAATAATCAAATAAGATTGTTCGAAAAATGGATTCGCTCGGCTAGAGCTGAAACAAACAAGGCACTCAGAAATTTAATTTTAATTGAAGGATTTATAGGTAACATGTCAGAGCCGGTGGCACGGTACTTAATAGAGAGGAAGGAGGTAGATACAAATATTATTGATTTGGCAAAGATGGCAGAAAACTACCAGTTGGCGGGCATAATGTCCAGTAAAAATAATTACAAATTACATCCCGCATGTTAACAAACCTTAATACCCACAGCCAGTCCAGACCAGCCCATTCTAACATTGTAACTATTGCACCTTCTCTTTCAGAAAAAACTAACTAGGTTAAAATGTTTAACCCCATGGCACCTAAGAGTGAACCAAAGGGGAACTCTGGTAGTAATGTCCCTTCTCCCCAAAGATTCTGTGGTCACTGTAAACGTTCAAACCACATTACTAGCCGATGTTGGCAACTGTACCCAGAAAAAAGGCCCAATGCTCTTGTTGTAACACAGGACTTGAGGACTTCTGAAGGGTTAGAGAGTAAGACCTCCAACCCAAAATGGCTGGGCCTGCTTACTCCATTCTTATCGAAGGGGAAGCTTTTATCTTCTGAGAGTTCTTCCTGGAAGGACGTGGTGATCTTCCGAGACACCGGTGCCATCCAGACTTTAATTTTGGAGAGTGTGTTGCAAGATGCCAACACTCTCGACACTGGAGAGGTAGTACTGGTCGAGGGTGTCACAAGCGATACTCGAGCAGTACCCCTCCGTAAGGTAACCCTGGAATCTGATCTCCACAAGGGTGTTCGTACTGTCGGAGTCACTCCTTACCTACCTTTCCCTAATGTTGATATAATATTGGGTAATGATTTAGCAGGGGACTCCCAACTTCCTATTATGTTGCCTACTCTTAAGGTTTCTCTGGATCTACCCACTGCAGAGGATAATGTTGTGTACCCTGCATGTGCGGTGACCAGGTCTACGGGTCTTAAATTTAAGGGCAGTCCTGTGGTTGCCAAGGTGGTAAATCTCGAGGACACGAGGAACTTTCCGAGTGGTGAAAGCCAAGTGGACCTTGCGGATACGTTCATGGCCCAAATCGATGATGAGGTCAAGGACACTGTGGAGAGCCTACCATCACCTCCTACCGAGAGTAGTAAGGATGTGGAGAACCCTGTTGAGTCTCGGCCAATGGTATCTGACCAAGGCATGGATGCCCCCTTGAGTGAACTGCAGTAGGCTGACCCAGTCTTGCAAAATGTCACTATGTAGCTTTCTCTAAAGAGTAAATGCAGCAACTGGCTACTCTTACGAGGATCAGATTTTGATGAGAAAATGGAAACCACAGAGTTCTCCCTTGTCAAATGAGTAGGAGATAGTACACCAGGTTATGTTGCCTACCTGCTATTGAGAGAAAGTTTTGGCAGCTGCTCATGATGACCTTATGGGGGGATATCAAGGCATTAACATTACTTATCATAAGATCTTTAGACATTTCTACTGGCTCAAAGTAAAAAGCGATGTGGCAAAATACTGTAACTTGTGCGTACCATGTCAGCTTATTGGGAAACCAAATCAGACACCACCTAAAGCTCCTCTAAGGCCTATTGCCGTGCCGGAGGAACCATTTTCTCATGTGGTAATGGACTGTGTTGGTCCATTACCTAGAACTAAGTCTGGTAATATTTACCTGATAACCATGATGTGTATCACGACCCGTTACCCTGAGGCTTTTGCTGTAAGAAACATCTGAGCAAAGGCTGTTGTTGCTCATATGTTGCAATTTTTCTCTACTTTTGGACTGCCTCGGGTCATACAAACCGACAATGGTACTAACTTTAAGTCTGATACTTTTGAGCAATTCTATAAGGACAATGGAATAACTCATAAGGTTTCTAGCCCATATCATCCACAGAATCAGGGGGGTAATTGAGCGATTCCATCAAACTTTGAAACAGATGCTTAAGACATTGTGTGAAAATTCTAACAGGGCTTTGGATGAGAACCTCCCTTATGTTTTGTTTGCTGCTCAAGAGGGGTTACAAAGTTCACTGGGTTGTTCTCCTTTTGAGTTAGTCTTTGGCCATAAGGTCTGTGTCGGGACTGAGTACTACAGATGTTGGGTGTAGTATGTTTGGAGCAGATGCTCTTTCGTTTATGATCTTGTAAATAGTATGTTATGTACCTTATTATTGTATTGTTTGTGTTGGTTGTTGACAATAAACCATGTGGATTGTTTCTCTTCCGCCTTCAAACTTAACAGTGGCGACGAGGATTATTAAACACCTCAGGCAGAGTGCCTGGGTACGAGACGAGGTGTGAGGATCAGGAGAGAGCAGGCGCTACGTCGTGTGGATGCTTGCATACAACAGTTGAGTTGTGCAACCCACCGTGGCCATGGCTACCCCGCTCATTTCAATGGAGCCGTTTAACACTACCAAGATCTCGTTGGACCTGTGCCTCAGCCTGCTGGAAGCAAAGTTTCAGTACCGTGAGATTAAGGAGGACGCCAACTAGAAAGCGGTACTCTTAGTTTTACTGGGTTCTGAAGCATATAGTGTTCTCGGTAACTTGTGTGCACCAGAGCTACCCCACATGAAGGCCTATGTAGACCTGATTACCCCTGCTTAAACGTCATTATGTAGTGAAACCATCATATCACAGGAGTTTGATGGATTTCCAAAAGAGGACGAAAAAGCAGCAGGAGTCCGTACAGGATTTATATACGGACTTAAAGGCGTTGGCTAACCTCTGCAACTTTGTAGCACAGTTGGATGGCCGGGTCCGGGACCAGTTGATCATGGCAGTAGAAAATGAGATATTTTTCCCTAACCTGGTGGCAGAAAACTTGGATCTACAATCGATGACTTCATGGACAGTGCTCGAGAAGATGTTGAATCCGGAAAGGGCTTTTGAAAGTACAAAATCTACTCAAGAAACTCAGGTAGTACAGGGCCAGACCATATGTAAACGCTGTGGGTACAATCACAGTAGTAGCAAGTGCAAGTTTTGTGAATATATATGTAACTTTTGTAACAAGGAGGGGCCATGCACTGGACTATATCCAATCCTATCTTAGTGATAGACACCAATGTGTAGCCATCAATAATATAACCTCTCCCATTCTACCAATAACCGTTGGAGTGCCACAGGGCAGCATCTTGGGACCTCTTCTATTACTTATATACATCAATGATCTGCCTAATGTCTCTAACATTCTGAAATCTATTTTGTTTGCTGATGATACTACCCTCATCTACTCCAACCCCAACCCACATACACTAAATAATGTTGTTAATAATGAACTAAAAAAAGTCCACTTATGGATGTCAACCAACAAACTAACACTTAACATAGAAAAGACCTACTACATCTTATTTGGAAGCAAATCTACAAATGCAATTCAGCTTCAGATAGACAAGGTAAACATTAGCAATAAAAATGATGGAAAGTTTCTTGGCCTATTCCTAGACAAGAGACTCAACTTCAGTACCCACATACAACACATAACTAAGAAAGTCTCTAAAACAGTTGGTATACTCTCCAAAATCAGATATTATGTACCTAACTCTGCTCTCATCTCTCTATATTATGCACTAATCTATCCCTATCTCAACTATGGTATCTGTGCATGGGGTTCAACCACTGCAAACCACCTCAAGTCCATCATCACCCAGCAAAAATCTGCTATCAGAATAATATCAAATTCTGCTTTCAGGCAACACTCAGCCCCCTTGTTTAACTCCCTAAACATGCTAAACATAATCTCACTCCACAAATTCTCTTGTGTCAACTACATTTACAAAACCCTGTTCTTAAATGCAAATCCTGCTCTGAAACTCTTCCTGGACAGATGTAATAGGACCCATTATCACCACCAGAAATAAATATCTCTTTGATATCCCCAGAGTTAAACTTAATCTGTGTAAACACTCTATGCAAATAAAGGGACCCAGTTTATGGAACTCACTCCCTATTGAATTGAAAAGCTGTCCAACTTTTACATCATTCAAAATCAATACTAAAAAGTACCTAATTTCATCTTCATAGTTTTTCACCTTTTGCCTTAAAATTGCACTGTATCTATTGCTACCCAGTCTCCCAACCTTTATGTTCCCAATCTGAGCATCTTTACCATTGTGATCATTGCTGTCTTATATGTGCTGTCAATCTGCTGTATGGTGTCTATTAATCTTGTTTAAATTACCAATCAAGTTGTCAATGTAATCAATCAGAGCTTTAATATACCAATGTGCTTTAATACACTTACTAAGCTCTCTCATCTCATTTTTTCTCTTGCAATGTATTTGTTATCATTTATCAATTCTGATAGAAATTACCTACTTAATATTATCTGTTAGATTAAGGACCTGCCCGAAACGCTGCACGTACTAGTGGCTTAACAAGATTGTAAATACCGTACTATTCAATGTATTCTCACAAACCCAATGTACCTTCTTGTATATATATACCCCCTCCCCGCTCAGCTCGTTGTTGCCGTGTGGGGGCTTAGTGGGCGGCTGCCGGAGTGTGATGCTCCTTGGGACAGTCCTCTGTCCTTTTCTAGCCTCGTGCTCCTGCTGCCGTCCTCTCCAATTCTGCTGGGCACCTTTTCCTTCTGTTTCGTTTTTCTTCCCCCTCTTCTCCTATCTGCTTGCCGTTTCCTGCCGACCTTTTGCTTGTTCTGGTTCTTCCCTTGAACTTCTTCTATTTTGACGCCCGGGTGCTTGAGGAGGCATACTCTTGCACCCGTAGAACTGTAGTACCCGACGTCGAGAGCGAGGGGAACCTTTTATTGTCAACCCCCCTTTCTTCGCTGAACCCGATCTCGACGGACTGACGGTTTCTTAAGGTTGCGTTTGTGGGGCGTATACTCACGACGCACCCCTAGGAGGCCCTGGCAAGATCGGCGATAGCTTCTTGTTGGGTGTCCTGCCTCTAATTGTGGCTCCATGGTGGGTGTGGGGGCACATTCGTGAATGAATTCTTCTTTTCGTAATGATGATGACCCCTGTTTCGGCCGTTTCTGGTTTACCTTCTCAGGCTCGTGGGGTGGGCGACCAAGCCCCCGAGTCAGTCCGTGTTGGAAGACCAGGCTCTGTAGCCTCCGCTGCATTGGGCCCCGACCTTGCTCCTCCTTTGGCTTCTCTGACTCCTTCCCCTGGCTCCCCTCCCTCCTCTGTGGTTGGGTCGAGCCCCAAGCCCCCAATGGTGACTACTTCGTCCCCTGGCGCGGCTCCTTCTCTAGTTGTAACTACTGCGCCTTTTATCCCCTCTCTCTCTGGGGGTTCTCACCGCCGTCCTCGTCACGGCCGCCCTCGCTTGATTCCTTTCAGTTCTGCTACCTATCAAGCCTTGTTTGGTCCCGCTTCGTGGGCCAAATATTTTGATCTCCTCCCTCTTGATTCTGCGCCTCCTGACGATTTCTCCCTCCATCAACATCTCGTTGATTCCGTGGATGCCTCCATTACTTTCAACGCCACTCGTCTCGGTACACGTGTCGTTGCTGCTCCTTCCCGCTTGGCTGCCTTATCCTGCCTTGGCGAGACCCCCGTTCGGGTCTCGAAGAACGCTCAGTTGAATGCCAGTGTTGGCACTATTTTGCTCCCGCCCCATGTTGCGACCGGCGTTCGGGACCAGCGCGACTGCCACGACGATATTCGGCATATCCTCGCTGCCCAGGGCCATTCTATTCTCCAGGTGGACACGTTTACTCGTCCCCCTCGTGGTAGTCGCCGTCAACCCCTCTGGGTTGTGAAGATTACCTTTGATGGTAGGACCCTTCCACCCTCTGATATGCTTGCTGGTGCCAGGTGCTCTGTCCAGGAGTACATTCCTTCTCCTCGGCTCTGCAACAAGTGCTGGAGGTTTGGGCATGGTGCCCTCCGCTGCTCCGGGACTGTCTCTCTCTCTGTCCTTTGTGTGGTGGCGAAGGTCACTCTAAGTCGGAGTGCACTTCTCCCCAGGCTCGTTGCCTCAACTGCGGTGAGGCCCATCCTACCTTCTCCCGTGCGTGTGTCCATTACAAGCTTGAGGCAGCCGTCCTCAACTTGAAGCACCGGGAGCGTTTATCTTTTCCTCAGGCGAGACGCCAGGTTCGCCGGCTCCCGCCTTATGCTAATATCTCTTATGCTCGCGTGTTGCGCTCTTCCTCTCCTCGTCCTTCCCGCCTTCCTCAGACTCACAACCGTTTCCGGGCCTTGGACCCTGCTGCGCCCACTGCCCCCTCCTCTGTTCCTTTGGGTTCTCTCCCGAAGGATCCTCCTTCTGGTCCTCTGTCTAGGGTTCCCCTTCCTTCTACCCGGTCTGTCGTGTCTCCTGTGTCTTCTTCTCGTCTCCCTCCGTTCCTCCTTCCCATCCTTCCCCTCCGTCTCTTGGCTCTCCCCGCCGCCTGTCGCTGCGGGCTGATGTCCATCGCTCTCCCAACGGCCGTCATGTGTGCTCTCGTTCAGCTTCTCCTGTTGAGACGCTAGAATCCGTTGCCCAGTACGTGGTTGCTGGGACACCTGTCTCTTTACGTCAGAAGCGTAAACCTGGCTCCTCTCCTTCCTCCTCCCCGGCGGGTAAGAAGGTTTCGCTTTCTTCCTCGGCCCCTACTTCTGCCTCTCTCGCTCCTTCCCCTCCCATTTCGGTGGTTGCGCCCCCTGTTCCTGCTATGGAGGTTTCTTTAGCCCCCGCTTCCCTCTCAGTTGCTGCCCTTGCTGAGGTACGCTCCCCTCTTTCTGCCCCTCCTCTTCCTGCTGCTGTCCTTGCCTGCTCCTCTCCGTTGTCTCCTCCTCTTCCTCCTCCTCCTCCGGACCCTGCCCACCCACCTCTGATTTGTTCTCCCGTTTCCTTCCCTCCGTCTTTGCTCAGTTTACCCATGCCCCCTAACCCTGACTTTGCTGACCCTGATCCCGACCCTGATATTCTTTAACGTGCTCTGTTGCTCTTTCGCCTTTGTTTCTTCCTTGTTCTCTGTTTTTGTCCTTTCTCTTCTCGTCGTTGTCCATTCTTCAATGGAACGTTCGAGGTTATTACGCCAATTTCCTCGAACTCCAACTTCTGATTTCGCGGTTTTCGCCCCTTTGTGTCTGTCTCCAGGAGCCGATGCTTGGTGCTCGTCCTGGTCGTTTTCGTGGCTATTCCTTTCTCTCCCCCCCCCCAGCTGTTGCTGGGGCTTCTAATTCTTCTGCTCTCTTGATTCGTGCTGATGTTCCCTTTGTGCCTTTACTTTTTCCTTCGCCTCTCCATTGTTCTGCTGCTCGTATCTTTGTGGGGAAATGGTACACTGTTTGTTCCATTTATCTCCCCCCGAGTGTCCCGCTCTCTCTTCCTGATTTGAAACACCTCCTAGACTCCTTGCCGGAGCCTGTGCTCCTGCTGGGTGACTTCAATTGTCGTCATTCTCTTTGGGGTGACGTTCTGACGAATACCCGGAGTCGCCTTCTTGAGCCGTTTCTCCTCTCTTCTTCCCTGTCTCTTCTGAATTCTGGTGAGCCCACTCATTTGGACTCTCGGACTCGCACCCTTTCTTGTCTTGATCTTTCTCTCTGCTCTTCTTCTCTTAGATTTCACGTGGCAGGTTCTTGATGACCTCCATGGAAGTGATCATTTCCCCATCCTTGTTACCTTTTTCTCTTTTTACCCTTCCCTCTCTTTCCCTAGGTGGCAGTTTGCTAAGGCGGACTGGACCCTATTTACCCTCAGTGCTGCTCTCTCTGACCTCTCCCTCGCGCTCTCCTCCTTCTTTATGACACTGTCTTCAACGCTGCCCTCCGCTCTATTCTTCGCTCTTCCTCTCGGGGTCCACGGAAGTGCGTTCCCTGGTGGAATGCGGACTGTGCTCGGGCTGTCCGCTGTAAGCGTGCAGCCTGGAAGAGGCACCGCCGTAGGCAGGCGACCGATTCTTTTCTTTTCTTTCGGAAAGCGAGTGCGGTGGCCCGTAGGGCCATCCGTACGGCTAAACGTGAATGTTGGGCATCTTATGTCTCAACAATTACGTCCGAAACCCCTCTGACCCAGATCTGGAAGTGTATCCGCAAGATAGCGGGTAAGTTCGTTCCCGATGTTTCACCGGTCCTTTACCTCCGTGATACTCTTGTAGCGGACCCGTTGCAGGTCGCTTCCGAACTTGGTTCCCACTTTTCTTCTGTTAGCTCTGGTCGTCATCTTCCCCAATCTTTCCTTCTTCGTAAACCTGTCCTTGAGTCTCGTCCTTTAGATTTCTGCACTCATCTTCAGCTTCCCTATAATGATCCCTTCTCTCTCTCTGAACTTCGTTCTGCTCTGGCGGGCTCCGATGGTATTCATTATGAGATGCTTCACCATCTCCCTCCGTGCACGTCTCAGTATTTACTGAGTCTGTATAATCGGATCTGGGAGTCGTCGTCAGTCCCTGAGGACTGGCTCGATGCCGTTGTCCTCCCTGTTCGCAAACCGGGGTCTCTGGGTACTTTCCCTTATGACTTTCGCCCTATTGCTCTCACAAGTTGTGTCTGCAAACTCTTTGAACGTATGGTTAACGTTCGTCTGATGTGGTTCCTGGAACACCATCACCTCCTCTCCCCTTCTCAATTTGGTTTCCGTAAGTGACTCAGCACGACAGATGTCCTGGTGAACTTGGAGGTCTATATTCGTACTGCTTTTGCTGCGAAGACCTCCGTTGTTGCCGTCCTTTTTGACCTGGAAAAGGCTTACGACACCACTTGGCGATATCATATTCTATCTCAACTTCATTCTTTAGGCCTTCGTGGTCATCTCCCTCTCTTTCTCCGCAGCTTCCTCTCTCGTCGTTCCTTTCGGGTGCGCCTTGGTACCGCTCTCTCTGCCTCTTTTCAGCAATACGAAGGTGTGCCCCAGGGTAGTGTTCTGAGCACTACTCTTTTTCTGGTTGCCCTCAACGGTCTTCTTTCCTCTCTTCCTTCTGGTGTCTTCTCCCCTCTCTATGTCGATGATCTTACCCTTTGCTGTCAGGGTGATGATTCGCCTCTCCTTCAGCGCCGGCTTCAACTTGCTATTGATGCCGTGTCCTCTTGGGCCACCGATCATGGCTTCAAGTTCTCTACTTCTAAGACTTGTGCCATGACTTTTACGCGGAAACGGGTCTCGTTCCTCTTTGTCACTTTATGGTCATCCCCTTGAATACAAAGATTCCGCGAAGCTTTTGGGGTTATTCCTTGATACTCGTTTGTCTTGGTCTCCCCATATCTCTTACCTCCGTGTTGAGTGCTCTAAGGCCCTTACCCTCCTTCGGGTCTTGTCCCATACTTCTTGGGGGGCGGATAGGCGCACTCTCCTTGCTTTACATTCCTCTCTCGTCCTGTCTAAGCTCGATTATGGTTGCCCTGCTTACTCGTCTGCTTCTCCTTCTACTCTTCGCCGTCTTGATGCTTTGCACCATACTGGGTTGCGCCTCAGTTCTGGTGCCTTTCGTTCGACTCCCATCCTTAGCTTGTATGTTGACACTGGCTTCCTGTCTCTCCAGGACCGCCGTGATCGCTACTGTCTTCGCTATCTTGCGCGGTCCTTACAACATCCTTCCTCTCGCCTCTGTCGTGCTTTAACTTTTACCCCCCTGCGGTTCCTGTTCCTCTTCACCACCTCCCTCTTTCTGTCCGGTTATCTCGCCTACAGGATTCTCTTTCCGTTCGTATTTCTGATGTTTCTCCTCGTGTTGTTCCTTCTTTGCCCCAGTGGAGAGTCCCACTTCCACGGTTTTGTACATCCTTGACCCGTATCACTAAAGCTTTTACCCCTCCTACGGTTCTAAAACGCCTTTTCCTTGAGCACTATTCTTCTCACTCCCGCTCCGTTTCTGTCTTCACTGATGGGTCTAAGTCTGCGGATGGTGTTGGCTACTCTGTTGTTTTTCCTGATCGCACTTATATGTGTCGCTTACCTCCGGAGACTAGCATCTTTACAGCAGAGCTTTATGCTATTCTCTATGCTCTTCGTCTCCTGCTTTCTCGTTGTCAGTCTTCCTTTGTAGTTGTTGTTGACTCTTGTAGTGCCCTCATGGCTCTCGGGTCCTTTAATCTGGTTCATCCAGTAGTTGTCGAGATCCAGCATTGGCTGTTTCTTGCTCACAGTAAATTTAAGTCGGTTGAGTTTTGTTGGGTTCCCAGCCATATTGGTGTGTCTTTAAATGAGCGTGCAGATGCTGCCGCCAAGGAAGCTGTCCGCTCTTGTCCCATCTCTCGTAAAGGTATTCCGTATTCCGACTTTTACCCGGTTATCCATTCCTCCATCCTTACCCGTTGGCAGGCTTCTTGGTTGTCTGTTACTGGTAACAAGCTACGTACTCTTAAATGTTGTGTTTCCTCGTGTCCGTCCTCCTTCCACCATAACCGGCGGTGGGAAACAGCTCTGGCGAGGTTGCGTATTGGCCATACTCGCTTAACCCATGGTCACTTGATGGAGCGCTGCCCTGCTCCTTATTGTCCTAGTTGCATTGTCCCTCTTACGGTCGTGCATGTCCTTCTTGAATGTCCTGACTTCCAGGACGAGCGTGTGTCTTGCTTTCCGACCGCCCCTCGCGGTCACCTGTCCCTCGATAGAATTCTTGGTGACTCGGATACTTTTGATATCGTTCGCCTTATGCGTTTTTGTTCTCGTATTGGCATCCTTGGTGATATTTAGCGCCCTCTGATTATTTTGCGCATTTGATGGTGCTACATAGCCTTCCCGGTTTGGTGCCTTCTTTTGATAATTACTTACTTACTTACAGAAACCCACACAAAAGACCACATGGATAGTGAAATCTGGATTCCGAATTATAATCTATATAGATGTGACAGAGTAACTAGGTCAAGTGGAGGTGTAGGTCTGTATATTAAAGAGGAGTTGGCATGCACAGAGCTCCTGAACTCGTCCAATGAGGTGGTAGAGGTACTTGGAATCAAGGTAGAAAATATGAATCTACTTATTATTTTAATATACAAATCGCCAGATGCAACAGTTGAGGAATTCACTGAACAGATCCACAAAATAGAGAATATCCTTGATAACCTAGCAAACCCAGTACCAGATATCATCTTCCTTGGAGACTTCAATCTACCCAGTTTAAAATGGAGAATAGTAAACAATAACATTATAGCAGGAAATCAACCTGGAAATAACCAACCACAGGTCAGAGAACTACTGAGATTCTGTGACAAATTCTCGCTCAGTCAGCAGATTACAGAACCAACTAGGAACGAGAACACGCTGGACCTGATATTCACGAACAATGAGGAGCTAATCAGAGACATTACTGTCTCAGACACTACGTACTCGGACCACAAGCTCATTGAAGTGCAAACTAACATTAATAACGGTAGTAGAACCAAGAGAAACAACAAGTGAGAAGGGTTATTCAATAAATTCAATTTTAATAATAAAAGGATAGACTGGGAGAAAATAAACAGGGAACTTACAAACATTCAATGGGAAAATGTTCTAAGAAATAAAAATCCTACACAGGGAATAGAAAAACTGACTTCTGAAGCAAATGAAGTCTGTCTGAAACATGTTCCTTTGAGGAAAGCCAGAAAGAGGTCCAATGTAGAAAGAGAACGCAGACGACATTACAAAAGAAGGAAGAAATTAACGGAAATGCTTAAGCAGACACGACTCTCCATACAGAGAAGAAATAATTTAAACAGGGAGATTGAAGAAATCGAACAGAGACTGAAGCATTCCTATCAGACTGAAGAAAGGCAACTAGAACAGAAAGCAATTCAAGAAATAAAGAAAAACCCAAAATATTTCTTCACATATGCTAAATCAAAAGCGAAAACCACTGCCAGTATTGGACCTATTCGTATTAGTGAAGATGACAAAGAAATTAGTGAAATCCTAAAAAAGCAGTATGAAGACATGTTTAGCACTCCGATACTCAGCATGAAAGTGAAAGATTCGGACATTTTCTTTATGAATGATACTCAAACACCTGTAAATATAACTGATATCAACACGAACGTGGCAGATTTTGAAAGAGAAATTTACAATATGCCCATGCACTCAGCCCCGGGTCCAGACTCATGGAATTCAATATTTATAAAGAAATGCAAAGTGCCAGTAGCACAGGCACTCAGTATAGTGTGGAGGAAGAGCTTGGACACGGGGGAGATACGAGATGCGCTTAAAGCAGCAGACATTGCCCCTCTACACAAGGGTGGTAGCAAAGCATTGGCAAAGAATTATAGACCAGTTGCACTAACGTCCCACATAATAAAAGTATTTGAAAGAGTGATCAGGAGTCAGGTCACTAGATTCATGGAAACCAATGACCTCCACAACCCAGGCCAACATGGATTTAGAGCAGGAAGATCATGCCTCTCACAGCTACTTGACCACTATGACAAAATCACTGAGGCATTAGAAGAAAAACATAATGCAGATGTCATATACACAGATTTTGCAAAGGCATTCGACAAATGTGACCGTGGAGTGATTGCACACAAAATGAGGTCAATGGGTATAACTGGTAAAGTAGGACGCTGGATACTCCATTTCCTGTCGAACAGAACACAAAGAGTAACAGTCAATCAAGTAAAATCGAGTCCGAGCGCAGTTAAAAGCTCTGTACCTCAAGGTACAGTCCTTGCACCACTGCTGTTCCTTATTCTCATATCAGATATAGACAAAAACACAAGTTTTTTTTATAGACAAAAACAAAGGATGACAGCTTCGTGTCATCCTTTGCAGATGATACAAAAATCAGCATGAAAATTACCTCTGCTGAAGACATTGATAAACTACAAACAGATATTAACAAAGTTTTCGATTGGGCAGCAGAAAATAACATGATGTTTAACGGTGATAAATTCCAGGTACTCAGATACGGCAAAAATGAGGATCTTAAACATAATACAGGGTACAAAACACAATCGAATCTGCCCATAGAAGGAAAACAGCATGTCAAGGATTTGAAAGTAATGATGTCCGACGACCTAACGTTTAGGGAGCATAACCAAGCAAGTATCGCGTCAGCCAGAAAAATGATAGGATGGATTACGAGAACCTTCAAGTCCAGAGATCCCATCACAATGGTTGTACTCTTCAAATCACTTGTGTTGTCCCGTCTTGAGTACTGCTCAGTACTCACTTCCCCCTTCAGAGCAGGAGAGATTGCTGAAATAGAGGGAATACAGAGAACATATACGGCACGCATAGGCGCGATAAAGCACCTAAATTATTGGGATCGTCTCAAAGCACTCCAAATGTACTCACTAGAAGGAGACGAGAGAGATACCAAATAATATACACCTGGAAAATACTGGAGGGACAGGTCCCAAATCTGCACAGTGAAATAACAACGTACTGGAGTGAACGATATGGAAGAAATGCAGAATAGAACCAGTGAAGAGCAGAGGTGCCATAGGTACAATCAGTAACACTGTATGAACATCAGAGGACCACGGTTGTTCAACGTCCTCCCAACGAGCATCAGGAATATTACAGGAACAACCGTGGACATTTTTAATAGGAAACTAGATTGTTTCCTTCAAGGAGTGCCGGATCAACCGGGCTGTGGTGGGTATGTGGGCCTGCGGGCCGCTCCAAGCAACAGCCTGGTGGACCAAACTCTCACATGTCAAGCCTGGCCTCGGGCCGGGCTTGGAGAGTAGAAGACCTCCCAGAACCTCATCAACCAGATATCAACCAGGTAATACCCCCATAACGTGTACCAGTCTGTGGTACTCCTAGTGTCAATACCCCCATAACGTGACGCAACTCTCTCTCGCCTCCTGATAAAGCCTCATATTTATCATCACCCAGTCATGACAAATATATAACCTAATTAAATGTATGATGACCGTGAATATATTAATGTTAAATTTATGTGTTGTTTATCAACCGATGCCTCTAACATGTTGTAATATTTGTATTTTGTTATCATGACTTCTTTCTTTTATATAGAAACGTGACATGAGGATGAGAGTGGGTGGAGGCAGGAGAGAGAGACGGCCGCCATGTTAGGCAACACCGCCCTCAGTGTGTATTGATTGTCGCTCCCTCACGCCTACACTTTTTTTGAGCCATGCACTAACTGCCTAGCCCTCAACCTAACATAACCTGTCCGTGGCCTAAATACACATTAATATATCTTATATATGCAATATTAGAACTAATATATATATATACACTGTCACGGCTAATATATGCAATATTAGGACTAATATATATGTAGCTATGTACAATACAATGTTATGTCTAATATATGCAATATTATGGCTAACATATACAATATTATGGATAATGTATATATATATATATGCAAAATTGTGTCTAATAATTCAAATTAGCAATATTATGGCTAATATATGCATTATTATAGATAATATGTTCAACATTATGGCTAATAATGCAGTATTATGGCTAACATGCAAAAATTACGGTAAATATATGCAGTAATAGAGCTAATATATATACAATCTTAGGACTAATATATATGTAGTACTGGTTATATATGCAATATTAAGCATAATTTAGTACTAGCTCTACGATAGATAGATTTAGTTGCTGCTTTGTTTCTCGGGCTTTACATAAAGTGCAACAGTATAAAACGAGGATTTCGGGTTGGGGGGGGGGGGTATGCAAGAGTTTATATTGCTTACATTCCTCCAGAGTATCTATAGGTACTACGCTGCTTGGACGATGAGTAGTATTATATCTGTAACCTGTCTCACGCGCAGTATAATAATGATAATTTTGGTATGAAATGTCACATTGTAATGTAATGATTATGATAAGTAGGACGTGTATTATCTGTGAGCCCCTTGAAGGACTTGTAACAATAGAAAGTAGAAATAGCCTAAGCTATTCTATTAGTTTAATTCATTTATTAAGCACCCCCATACCTATCCTGTGGGTGGTAGTGGAAAAGGTTACAGAGGCACAGTGAAGAATAAACATAGTGAAGGAGAGATATAACAGTAAGGAGAAGATGAGGATATATATATATATATGTAACTGAAAACTCACACCCCAGAAGTGACTCGAACCCATACTCCCACAACTGGTATGTACAGGGACGCCTTAATCCGCTTGACCATCACGACCGGACATAAGGAAGTGATAGCCGAGGCTATATGAACCACTTCCCCGCCGGCACTCGGATGGTAATCTTGGGCATAGCATTTTATCAAATCACCTCATTCTTTGGGGCACACGTGAGGAACACAAATGCAAACATTTTGTTTGCATTTGTGTTCCTCACGTGTGCCCCAAAGAATGAGGTGATTTGATAAAATGCTATGCCCAAGATTACCATCCGAGTGCCGGCGGGGAAGTGGTTCATATAGCCTCGGCTATCACTTCCTTATGTCCGGTCGTGATGGTCAAGCGGATTAAGGCGTCCCTGTACATACCAGTTGTGGGAGTATGGGTTCGAGTCACTTCTGGGGTGTGAGTTTTCAGTTGTATATAGTCCTGGGGACCATTCAGGCTTGTTTGCATATATATATATGTATATATATATATATATATATATTATTAAATATGACCGAAAAAGTAAGATTAATAATTCTAACACGAATTTTCTCAATCTTTCGTACATTTCTTTTCACTGTTGGAGGTAATTCAAAAATCAATTCTCCAAAATTCATTTTTATTTCTAGTCTGATGCGACACGAGCGCGTTTCGTAAAACTTATTACATTTTCAAAGACTTTAGTTTACAAATACACAACTGAATAGAACCTACACATCTCCGATTTTGTTTATATCTACATTTGAGTGAGGTGGATGGGGTGAGGTGGCATTAATAGGGTATTAATTTCATCAACACAAGACAGAACAAGAGGTGGCATTAATAGGGTATTAATTTCATCAACACAAGACAGAACACGAAACAATGGGTATTGAAATGGAAGTGATTGTAGAAAGCCTATTGGTCCATATTTCTTGATGCTTCTATATTGGAGCGGAGTCTTGAGGTGGGTAGAATATAGTTGTGCATTAATTGGCTGTTGATTGCTGGTGTTGACTTCTTAATGTGTAGTGCCTCGCAAACGTCAAGCCGCCTGCTATCGCTGTATCTATCGATGATTTCTGTGTTGTTAACTAGGATTTCTCTGGTGATAGTTTGGTTATGGGAAGAGATTATATGTTCCTTAATGGAGCCCTGTTGTTTATGCATCGTTAAACGCCTAGAAAGAGATGTTGTCTTGCCTATATACTGGGTTTTTTTGAGCTTACAGTCCCCAAGTGGGCATTTGAAGGCATAGACGACGTAGGTCTCTTTTAAAGCGTTCTGCTTTGTGCCTGGAGAGTTTCTCATGAGTAGGCTGGCCGTTTTTCTGGTTTTATAGTAAATCGTCAGTTGTATCCTCTGATTTTTGTCTGTAGGGATAACGTTTCTATTAACAATATCTTTCAGGACCCTTTCCTCTGTTTTATGAGCTGAGGAAAAGAAGTTCCTGTAAAATAGTCTAATAGGGGGTATAGGTGTTGTGTTAGTTGTCTCTTCAGAGGTTGCATGGCGTTTCACTTTCCTTCTTATGATGTCTTCGACGAAACCATTGGAGAAGCCGTTGTTGACTAGGACCTGCCTTACCCTACAGAGTTCTTCGTCGACTTGCTTCCATTCTGAGCTGTGGCCTAGAGCACGGTCGACATATGCGTTAACAACACTCCTCTTGTACGTGTCTGGGCAGTCGCTGTTGGCATTTTGGCACATTCCTATGTTCGTTTCCTTAGTGTAGACTGCAGTGTGGAAACCTCCGCCCTTTTCCATGACTGTTACATCTAGAAAGGGCAGCTTCCCATCCTTTTCCATCTCGTAAGTGAAACGCAGCACGGAACTCTGCTCAAATGCCTCCTTCAGCTCCTGCAGATGTCTGACATCAGGTACCTGTGTAAAAATGTCGTCAATATATATATATATATATATATATATATATATATATATATATATATATATATATATATATATATATATACATTATCCATAATATTGTATATGTTAGCCATAATATTGCATATATTAGACATAACATTGTATTGTACATAACTACATATATATTAGTTCTAATATTGCATATATCACCAGTACTACATATATATTAGTCCTAAGATTGTATATATTAGCTCTATTACTGCATTTATTTACCGTAATTTTTGCACGTTAGCCATAATACTGCATTATTAGCCATAGTATTGCATATATATATATATATATATATATATATATATATATATATATATATATATATATATATATATATATATATACACATATATTCATATGTCGTACCTAGTAGCCAGAACGCACTTGTCAGCCTACTATGCAAGGACCAATTTGCCTAATAAGCCAAGTTTTCATAAACTAATGTTTTTTCGACTACGTAACCTACCTAACCTAACTTTTTCGGCTACCTAACCTAACCTAACCTATAAAGATAGGTTTGGTTAGGTAGGGTTGGTTAGGTTCGGTCATATATCTACGTTAATTTTAACTCCAATAAAAAAAAATTGACCTCATACATAATGAAATAAGCAGCTTTATCATTTCATAAGAAAAAAATTAGAGAAAATATGTTAATTCAGGAAAACTTGGCTTATTAGGCAAATCGGGCCTTGCATAGTAGGCTGAGAAGTGCGTTCTGGCTACTAGGTACGACACATATATATATATATATATATATATATATATATATATATATATATATATATATATATATATATATATATATATATATATATATATATATATATATATGCGAACAAGCCTGAATGGTCCCCAGGACAATATGCAACTGAAAACTCACACCCCAGAAGTGACTCGAACCCATACTCCCAGGAGCAACGCAACTGGTATGTACAAGACGCCTTAATCCACTTGACCATCACGACCGGACATAATGAGGTGATAGCCGAGGCTATTTGAACCACCCCACCGCCGGCACTCGGATAGTAATCTTGGGCATAGCATTTTACCAAATCACCTCATTCTTTAGGGCACACGTGAGGAACACAAATGCGAACAAGCCTGAATGGTCCCCAGGACAATATGCAACTGAAAACTCACACCCCAGAAGTGACTCGAACCCATACTCCCAGGAGCAACGCAACTGGTATGTACAAGACGCCTTAATCCACTTGACCATCACGACCGGACATAATGAGGTGATAGCCGAGGCTATTTGAACCACCCCACCGCCGGCACTCAGATAGTAATCTTGGGCATAGCATTTTACCAAATCACCTCATTCTTTAGGGCACACGTGAGGAACACAAATGCGAACAAGCCTGAATGGTCCCCAGGACAATATGCAACTGAAAACTCACACCCCAGAAGTGACTCGAACCCATACTCCCAGGAGCAACGCAACTGGTATGTACAAGACGCCTTAATCCACTTGACCATCACGACCGGACATAATGAGGTGATAGCCGAGGCTATTTGAACCACCCCACCGCCGGCACTCGGATAGTAATCTTGGGCATAGCATTTTACCAAATCACCTCATTCTTTAGGGCACACGTGAGGAACACAAATGCGAACAAGCCTGAATGGTCCCCAGGACAATATGCAACTGAAAACTCACACCCCAGAAGTGACTCGAACCCATACTCCCAGGAGCAACGCAACTGGTATGTACAAGACGCCTTAATCCACTTCACCATCACGACCGGACATAATGAGGTGATAGCCGAGGCTATTTGAACCACCCCACCACCGGCACTCGGATAGTAATCTTGGGCATAGCATTTTACCAAATCACCTCATTCTTTAGGGCACACGTGAGGAACACAAATGCGAACAAGCCTGAATGGTCCCCAGGACAATATGCAACTGAAAACTCACACCCCAGAAGTGACTCGAACCCATACTCCCAGGAGCAACGCAACTGGTATGTACAAGACGCCTTAATCCACTTGACCATCACGACCGGACATAATGAGGTGATAGCCGAGGCTATTTGAACCACCCTACCGCCGGCACTCGGATAGTAATCTTGGGCATAGCATTTTACCAAATCACCTCATTCTTTAGGGCACACGTGAGGAACACAAATGCGAACAAGCCTGAATGGTCCTAAGGACAATATGCAACTGAAAACTCACACCCCAGAAGTGACTCGAACCCATACTCCCAGGAGCAACGCAACTGGTATGTACAAGACGCCTTAATCCACTTGACCATCACGACCGGACATAATGAGGTGATAGCCGAGGCTATTTGAACCACCCCACCGCCGGCACTCGGATAGTAATCTTGGGCATAGCATTTTACCAAATCACCTCATTCTTTAGGGCACACGTGAGGAACACAAATGCGAACAAGCCTGAATGGTCCCCAGGACAATATGCAACTGAAAACTCACACCCCAGAAGTGACTCGAACCCATACTCCCAGGAGCAACGCAACTGGTATGTACAAGACGCCTTAATCCACTTGACCATCACGACCGGACATAATGAGGTGATAGCCGAGGCTATTTGAACCACCCCACCGCCGGCACTCGAATAGTAATCTTGGGCATAGCATTTTACCAAATCACCTCATTCTTTAGGGCACACATGAGGAACACAAATGTGAACAAGCCTGAATGGTCCCCAGGACAATATGCAACTGAAAACTCACACCCCAGAAGTGACTCGAACCCATACTCCCAGGAGCAACGCAACTGGTATGTACAAGACGCCTTAATCCACTTGACCATCACGACCGGACATAATGAGGTGATAGCCGAGGCTATTTGAACCACCCCACCGCCGGCACTCGGATAGTAATCTTGGGCATAGCATTTTACCAAATCACCTCATTCTTTAGGGCACACGTGAGGAACACAAATGCGAACAAGCCTGAATGGTCCCCAGGACAATATGCAACTGAAAACTCACACCCCAGAAGTGACTCGAACCCATACTCCCAGGAGCAACGCAACTGGTATGTACAAGACGCCTTAATCCACTTGACCATCACGACCGGACATAATGAGGTGATAGCCGAGGCTATTTGAACCACCCCACCGCCGGCACTCGGCACTTCACTTCTGGGGTGTGAGTTTTCAGTTGCATATTGTCCTGGGGACCATTCAGGCTTGTTCGCATTTGTGTTCCTCACGTGTGCCCTAAAGAATGAGGTGATTTGGTAAAATGCTATGCCCAAGATTACTATCCGAGTGCCGGCGGTGGGGTGGTTCAAATAGCCTCGGCTATCACCTCATTATGTCCGGTCGTGATGGTCAAGTGGATTAAGGCGTCTTGTACATACCAGTTGCGTTGCTCCTGGGAGTATGGGTTCGAGTCACTTCTGGGGTGTGAGTTTTCAGTTATATATATATATATATATATATATATATATATATATATATATATATATATATATATATATATATATATATATACATATATATATATATATATATATATATATATATATATATATATATATATATACATATATATATATATATATATATATATATATATATATATATGTCGAGAACTGAGAGGGACAATAGTACAAGATAAAAGAGTTCCTAAAATAGTGGCAATGGGGAGGCCCCTATTTCATCTTCATAGTTTTTTACCTTGTTTCTTTAAAATTGCACTGTATCTATTGCTACCCAATCTCCCAATCTTTATGTACCCAATCCGAACATCTTTACCATTGTGATCATTGCTGTCTTCTTATATGTGCTGTCAATCTGCTGTATGCTGCCTATTAATCTTGTTTAAATTATCAATCAAGCTGTCAATGTAATAAAAGCTTTAATATACTTACTAATCTCTCTCATCTAATTTTTTTCTTGCAATGTATAAGTTATCATTTTATTAAATCTGTTAGAATTTACCTACTTATAAATATCTGTTAGATTAAGGACCTGCCCGAAACGTTGCGCGTACTAGTGGCTTTACATGATTGTAATTACTATATGTATTCTCACAAACCAAATGTACCTTCTTCTATATAAATAAATAAATAAATAAATAAATAAATAAATAAATAAATAAATAAATAAATGGTCGCCCTGTGCTACCCTCCCTGTGCTCCTGGCCTCCCTGTTCTCCTGCCCTCCCTGTGCTCCTGGCCTCCCTGTGCTCCTGGCCTCCCTGTGCTCCTGCCCTCCCTGTGCTCCTGCCCTCCCTGTGCTCCTGGCCTCCCTGTTCTCCTGCCCTCCCTGTGCTCCTGGCCTCCCTGTGCTCCTGGCCTCCCTGTGCTCCTGGCCTCCCTGTGCTCCTGCCCTCCCTGTGCTCCTGGCCTCCCTGTGCTCCTGGCCTCCCTGTGCTCCTGGCCTCCCTGTGCTCCTGGCCTCCCTGTGCTCCTGGCCTCCCTGTGCTCCTGGCCTCCCTGTGCTCCTGCCCTCCCTGTGCTCCTGCCCTCCCTGTGCTCCTGGCCTCCCTGTGCTCCTACCCTCCCTGTGCTCCTGCCCTCCCTGTGCTCCTGGCCTCCCTGTGCTCCTGGCCTCCCTGTGCTCCTGGCCTCCCTGTGCTCCTGCCCTCCCTGTGCTCCTGCCCTCCCTGTGCTCCTGGCCTCCCTGTGCTCCTACCCTCCCTGTGCTCCTGGCCTCCCTGTGCTCCTGGCCTCCCTGTGCTCCTGGCCTCCCTGTGCTCCTGGCCTCCCTGTGCTCCTGCCCTCCCTGTGCTCCTGGCCTCCCTGTGCTCCTACCCTCCCTGTGCTCCTGCCCTCCCTGTGCTCCTGGCCTCCCTGTGCTCCTGGCCTCCCTGTGCTCCTGGCCTCCCTGTGCTCCTGGCCTCCCTGTGCTCCTGGCCTCCCTGTGCTCCTGGCCTCCCTGTGCTCCTGGCCTCCCTGTGCTCCTGGCCTCCCTGTGCTCCTGGCCTCCCTGTGCTCCTGGCCTCCCTGTGCTCCTGGCCTCCCTGTGCTCCTGGCCTCCCTGTGCTCCTGGCCTCCCTGTGCTCCTGGCCTCCCTGTGCTCCTGGCCTCCCTGTGCTCCTGGCCTCCCTGTGCTCCTGGCCTCCCTGTGCTCCTGGCCTCCCTGTGCTCCTGGCCTCCCTGTGCTCCTGGCCTCCCTGTGCTCCTGGCCTCCCTGTGCTCCTGGCCTCCCTGTGCTCCTGGCCTCCCTGTGCTCCTGGCCTCCCTGTGCTCCTGGCCTCCCTGTGCTCCTGGCCTCCCTGTGCTCCTGGCCTCCCTGTGCTCCTGGCCTCCCTGTGCTCCTGGCCTCCCTGTGCTCCTGGCCTCCCTGTGCTCCTGGCCTCCCTGTTCTCCTGGCCTCCCTGTTCTCCTGTGCTCATGGTCGCCCTGTGCTGCTGGCCTCCCTGTGATCCTGCCCCACCCCCCCGGTGCTCCTGCCCTCCCAGTGCTTTTGGCCTTCCTGTGCTCCTGCCCTCCCTGTGCTCCTGGCCTCCCTCTGCTCCTGCCCTCCCTGTGCTCCTGCCCTCCCTGTGCTCCTGCCCTCCCTGTGCTCCTGGCCTCCCTGTGCTCCTGGCCTCCCTGTGCTCCTGCCCTCCCTGTGCTCCTGCCCTCCCTGTGCTCCTGGCCTCCCTGTGCTCCTGGCCTCCCTGTGCTCCTGGCCTCCCTGTGCTCCTGGCCTCCCTGTGCTCCTGGCCTCCCTGTGCTCCTGGCCTCCCTGTGCTCCTGCCCTCCCTGTGCTCCTGCCCTCCCTGTGCTCCTGGCCTCCCTGTGCTCCTACCCTCCCTGTGCTCCTGCCCTCCCTGTGCTCCTGGCCTCCCTGTGCTCCTGGCCTCCCTGTGCTCCTGCCCTCCCTGTGCTCCTGGCCTCCCTGTGCTCCTACCCTCCCTGTGCTCCTGCCCTCCCTGTGCTCCTGGCCTCCCTGTGCTCCTGGCCTCCCTGTGCTCCTGGCCTCCCTGTGCTCCTGCCCTCCCTGTGCTCCTGGCCTCCCTGTGCTCCTGCCCTCCCTGTGCTCCTGCCCTCCCTGTGCTCCTGGCCTCCCTGTGCTCCTGGCCTCCCTGTGCTCCTGGCCTCCCTGTGCTCCTGGCCTCCCTGTGCTCCTGGCCTCCCTGTGCTCCTGGCCTCCCTGTGCTCCTGCCCTCCCTGTGCTCCTGGCCTCCCTGTGCTCCTACCCTCCCTGTGCTCCTGCCCTCCCTGTGCTCCTGGCCTCCCTGTGCTCCTGGCCTCCCTGTGCTCCTGGCCTCCCTGTGCTCCTGGCCTCCCTGTGCTCCTGGCCTCCCTGTGCTCCTGGCCTCCCTGTGCTCCTGGCCTCCCTGTGCTCCTGGCCTCCCTGTGCTCCTGGCCTCCCTGTGCTCCTGGCCTCCCTGTGCTCCTGGCCTCCCTGTGCTCCTGGCCTCCCTGTGCTCCTGGCCTCCCTGTGCTCCTGGCCTCCCTGTGCTCCTGGCCTCCCTGTGCTCCTGGCCTCCCTGTGCTCCTGGCCTCCCTGTGCTCCTGGCCTCCCTGTGCTCCTGGCCTCCCTGTGCTCCTGGCCTCCCTGTGCTCCTGGCCTCCCTGTGCTCCTGGCCTCCCTGTGCTCCTGGCCTCCCTGTGCTCCTGGCCTCCCTGTGCTCCTGGCCTCCCTGTGCTCCTGGCCTCCCTGTGCTCCTGGCCTCCCTGTTCTCCTGGCCTCCCTGTTCTCCTGTGCTCATGGTCGCCCTGTGCTGCTGGCCTCCCTGTGATCCTGCCCCACCCCCCCGGTGCTCCTGCCCTCCCAGTGCTTTTGGCCTTCCTGTGCTCCTGCCCTCCCTGTGCTCCTGGCCTCCCTCTGCTCCTGCCCTCCCTGTGCTGCTGGCTCCCTGTGCTCCTGCCCTCCCTGTGCTCCAGCCCTCCCTGTGCTCCTGGCCTCCCTGTGCTCCTGTCCCCCCTGTGCTCCTGCCCTCACTGTGCTCCTACCCTCCCTGTGCTCCTACCCTCCCTGTGCTCCTGGCCTCCCTGTGCTCCTGCCCTCCCTGTGCTCCTGCCCTCCCTGTGCTCCTGGCCTCCCTGTGCTCCTGCCCTCCCTGTGCTCCTGGCCTCCCTGTGCTCCTGCCCTCCCTGTGCTCCTACCCTCCCTGTGCTCCTGGCCTCCCTGTGCTCCTGGCCTCCCTGTGCTCCTGGCCTCCCTGTGCTCCAGCCCTCCCTGTGCTCCTGCCCTCCCTGTGCTCCTGTCCCCCCTGTGCTCCTGCCCTCACTGTGCTCCTACCCTCCCTGTGCTCCTGGCCTCCCTGTGCTCCTGCCCTCCCTGTGCTCCTGGTCACCCTATGCTCCTGGCCTCCCTGTGCTCCTGGCCTCCCTGTGCTCCTGGCCTCCCTGTGCTCCTGGCCTCCCTGTGCTCCTGGCCTCCCTGTGCTCCTGCCCTCCCTGTGCTCCTGCCCTCCCTGTGCTCCTGGCCTCCCTGTGCTCCTGGCCTCCCTGTGCTCCTGGCCTCCCTGTGCTCCTGCTCTTCCTGTGCTCCTACCCTCCCTGTGCTCCTACCCTCCCTGTGCTCCTGGCCTCCCTGTGCTCCTGCCCTCCCTGTGCTCCTGCCCTCCCTGTGCTCCTGGCCTCCCTGTGCTCCTGCCCTCCCTGTGCTCCTGGCCTCCCTGTGCTCCTGGCCTCCCTGTGCTCCTACCCTCCCTGTGCTCCTGGCCTCCCTGTGCTCCTGGCCTCCCTGTGCTCCAGCCCTCCCTGTGCTCCTGCCCTCCCTGTGCTCCTGCCCCCCCTGTGCTCCTGCCCTCACTGTGCTCCTACCCTCCCTGTGCTCCCTGGCCTCCCTGTGCTCCTGCCCTCCCTGTGCTCCTGCGTCACCTATGCTCCTGGCCTCCCTGTGCTCCTGGCCTCCCTGTGCTCCTGGCCTCCCTGTGCTCCTGGCCTCCCTGTGCTCCTGGCCTCCCTGTGCTCCTGGCCTCCCTGTGCTCCTGGCCTCCCTGTGCTCCTGGCCTCCTTGTGCTCCTGCCCTCCCTGTGCTCCTGTGCTCGTGCCCTCCCTGTGCTCCTGGCCTCCCTGTGCTCCTGGCCTCCCTGTGCTCCTGCTCTTCCTGTGCTCCTGGCCTCCCTGTGCTCCTGCCCTCCCTGTGCTCCTGTGCTCGTGCCCTCCCTGTGCTCCTGGCCTCCCTGTGCTCCTGGCCTCCCTATGCTCCTGCCCTCCCTGTGCTCCTGCCCTCCCTGTGCTCCTGCCCTCCCTGTGCTCCTGGCCTCCCTGTGCTCCTGGCCTCCCTGTGCTCCTGCTCTTCCTGTGCTCCTGGCCTCCCTATGCTCCTGCCCTCCCTGTGCTCCTGCCCTCCCTGTGCTCCTGGCCTCCCTGTGCTCCTGGCCTCCCTATGCTCCTGCCCTCCCTGTGCTCCTGCCCTCCCTGTGCTCCTGGCCTCCCTGTGCTCCTGGCCTCCCTATGCTCCTGCCCTCCCTGTGCTCCTGGCCTCCCTGTGCTCCTGCCCTCCCTGTGCTCCTGGCCTCCCTGTGCTCCTGGCCTCCCTGTGCTCCTGGCCTCCCTGTGCTCCCGGCCTCCCTGTGCTCCTGGCCTCCCTGTGCTCCTGCCCTCCCTGTGCTCCTGGCCTCCCTGTGCTCCAGCCCTCCCTGTGCTCCTGACCTCCATGTGTTTCTGGCCGCCCTGTGCTCCTGCCCTCCCTGTTCTCCCGGCCTCCCTGTGCTCCTGGCCTCCCTGTGCTCCTGGCCTCCCTGTGCTCCTGCCCTCCCTGTGCTCCTGCCCTCCCTGTGCTCCTGCCCTCCCTGTGCTCCTGCCCTCCCTGTGCTCCCGGCCTCCCTGTGCTCCTGCCCTCCCTGTTCTCCCGGCCTCCCTGTGCTCCTGGCCTCCCTGTGCTCCTGGCCTCCCTGTGCTCCTGGCCTCCCTGTGCTCCTGCCCTCCCTGTGCTCCTGCCCTCCCTGTGCTCCTGCCCTCCCTGTGCTCCTGCCCTCCCTGTGCTCCCGGCCTCCCTGTGCTCCTGCCCTCCCTGTTCTCCCGGCCTCCCTGTGCTCCTGGCCTCCCTGTGCTCCTGCCCTCCCTGTGCTCCTGGCCTCCCTGTGCTCCTGCCCTCCCTGTGCTCCTGCCCTCCCTGTGCTCCTGGCCTCCCTGTGCTCCTGCCCTCCCTGTGCTCCTGCCCTCCCTGTGCTCCTGCCCTCCCTGTGCTCCTGCCCTCCCTGTGCTCCTGCCCTCCCTGTGCTCCTGCCCTCCCTGTGCTCCTGCCCTCCCTGTGCTCCTGCCCTCCCTGTGCTCCTGCCCTCCCTGTGCTCCTGCCCTCCCTGTGCTCCTGCCCTCCCTGTGCTCCTGCCCTCCCTGTTCTCCCGGCCTCCCTGTGCTCCTGCCCTCCCTGTGCTCCTGCAGTTCCTGTGCTCCTGACCTCCCTGTGCTCTTGGCCTCCCTGTGCTTTTGGCCTCCCTGTGCTCCTGGCCTCCCTGTGCTCCTGCCCTCCCTGTTCTCCCGGCCTCCCTGTGCTCCTGCCCTCCCTGTGCTCCTGCCCTCCCTGTTCTCCCGGCCTCCCTGTGCTCCTGCCCTCCCTGTGCTCCTGCAGTTCCTGTGCTCCTGACCTCCCTGTGCTCTTGGCCTCCCTGTGCTTTTGGCCTCCCTGTGCTCCTGCCCTCCCTGTGCTCCTGGCCTCCCTGTGCTCCTGGCCCCTTGTGCTCCTGGCCTCCCTGTGCTCCTGCCCTCCCTGTGCTCCTGGCCCCTTGTGCTCCTGGCCCCTTGTGCTCCTGGCCTCCCTGTGCTCCTGCCCTCCCTGTGCTCCTGGCCTCCCTGTGCTCCTGCCCTCCCTGTGCTCCTGGCCTCCCTGTGTTTTTGGCCTCCCTGTGCTCCTGCCCTCCCTGTGCTCCTGGCCTCCCTGTGTTTTTGGCCTCCCTGTGCTCCTGCCCTTCCTGTGCTCCTGGCCTCTCTGTGTTCCTGCCCACTTTGTGCTCCTGCCCTCCCTGTGCTACTGCCCTCCCTGTGCTCCTGCCCTCCCTGTGCTCCTAGCCTCCATGTGCTCCTGGCCTCCCTGTGCTCCTGGCCTCCCTGTGCTCCTGGCCTCTCTGTGCTCCTGCCCTCCCTGTGCTCCTGGCCTCCCTGTGCTCCTGGCCTCTCTGTGCTCCTGGCCTCTCTGTGCTCCTGCCCTCCCTGTGCTCCTGGCCTCCCTGTGCTCCTGGCCTCTCTGTGCTCCTGCCCTCCCTGTGCTCCTGGCCTCCGTGTGCTCCTGGCCTCCATGTGCTCCTGCCCTCCCTGTGCTCCTGGCCTCCATGTGCTCCTGGCCTCCCTGTGCTCCTGGCCTCCCTGTGCTCCTGCCCTCCCTGTGCTCCTGGCCTCCCTGTGCTCCTGCCCTTCCTGTGCTCCTGGCCTCTCTGTGTTCCTGCCCACTTTGTGCTCCTGCCCTCCCTGTGCTCCTGCCCTCCCTGTGCTCCTGGCCTCCATGTGCTCCTGGCCTCCCTGTGCTCCTGGCCTCCGTGTGCTCCTGGCCTCCCTGTGCTCCTGCCCTCCCTGTGCTCCTGGCCTCCCTGTGCTACTGCCCTCCCTGTGCTCCTGGCCTCCATGTGCTCCTGGCCTCCCTGTGCTCCTGGCCTCTCTGTGTTCCTGCCCACTTTGTGCTCCTGCCCTCCCTGTGCTCCTGCCCTCCCTGTGCTCCTGGCCTCCATGTGCTCCTGGCCTCCCTGTGCTCCTGGCCTCCGTGTGCTCCTGGCCTCCCTGTGCTCCTGCCCTCCCTGTGCTCCTGGCCTCCCTGTGCTCCTGCCCTCCCTGTGCTCCTGGCCTCCCTGTGCTCCTGCCCTTCCTGTGCTCCTGGCCTCTCTGTGTTCCTGCCCACTTTGTGCTCCTGCCCTCCCTGTGTTCCTGCCCTCCCTGTGCTCCTGGCCTCCATGTGCTCCTGGCCTCCCTGTGCTCCTGGCCTCCGTGTGCTCCTGGCCTCCCTGTGCTCCTGCCCTCCCTGTGCTCCTGGCCTCCCTGTGCTCCTGCCCTCCCTGTGCTCCTGGCCTCCCTGTGCTCCTGCCCTCCCTGTGCTCCTGCCCTCCCTGTGCTCCTGGCCTCCCTGTGCTCCTGCCCTCCCTGTGCTCCTGGCCTCCCTGTGCTCCTGCCCTGCCTGTGCTTTTGGCCTCCCTGTGCTCCTGCCCTCCCTGTGCTCCTGCCCTCCCTGTGCTCCTGCCTTCCCTGTGCTTCTGCCCTCCCTGTGCTTTTGCCCTCCCTGTGCTCCTGCCCTCCCTGTGCTCCTGCCCTCCCTGTGCTCCTGGCCTCCTGCCCCTCTTGAGCTCCTGGCCTCCCTGTGCTCGTGCCCTCCCTGTGCTTTTGGCCTCCCTGTGCTCCTGGCCTCCCTGTGCTCCTGGCTTCCCTGTACTCCTGGCCTCCCTGTGCTCCTGCCCTCCCTGTGCTCCTGCCCTCCCTGTGCTCCTGGCCTCCCTGTGCTCCTGGCCTCCCTGTGCTCCTGGCACAGGGAAACCAGGAGCATCCAACGATGTTCTTATGTTCTTTTTCTGCTTCATTATTCCCTGTTCTGTTTAGACCAATTTATTCCACTGAAATTAAAGTCACCCTTGACACAATTAGTGCTAGACTTAGATGCTCTAGATACTTGATAGGAGCTGCCTCGTATGGGCCAATATGCCTTCTGCAGTTGCCTTTGTTCTTATGTTCTTATATTTCATCCCATAGGTGCTTTGCTTCCATCCTGTTCAAGTTTGGTGGCCGTTATATAACTCCTAGTATAAGGTTATTTGCTCTTTCGTTTAATTCTATCCAAATAGTTTCTGTGTGTGGCTCAGTTTTGATTCCCTCTTTGAGACTACATTTCAAATTGTCCCTAACATATATGGCTACTCCCCCTCCTCGTCTAATATATCTGTGTGAAATAGTTTAAATCCATTTATCTGATATTCAGCTAATAGTTCTCTATTTTCTACATTCATCCACGTTTCGGTAAGTGCAATAATATCTATTTTTTCTGTGCAGACAAGAGCATTTAACTCGTTTATTTTGTTTCTTAGACTTCTACTGTTAGTGTAATATACCCTAAGTGAATTGTTATTTTGAGGCCCTTCTCTTTCCCTGATCATTTTGCCAATTTGTTTCTCCAACAAACACATACTTTTATTACCTCCTTCTTCCCTATCAGTTCCCATACCACTATCTACTAACAATTTAAACCCAAACAAATGCCTCTAACCACTAGTTCCCACGAGTTCGCAACAGCAACAACCTCATGTAGTGACGCATTTATTAATTTATATTTTTCACGATGAAAACGGATGGTATTTGCAATTATCGATTCAAGCAACTTTTCCACAATAGACGTTAGGCTAATTGGCCGATAATTCGATGCAAGTGATCTATTTCCTTTCTTAAACATTGATATCACATTAGCAACCTTCCACAATTCTGGCTCTAATGATTTATTAAATATGGTACACAATGGATCGCAAAGCTCCTCTTTGCATTCTTTAAGCACCCTGGCAAACACTTCATCCGGCCCTGGGGATTTGTTTGATTTGAGTTTTACAATTTGTTTAATAATATCATCACCTGGTAACTGTTAAACTAGTCAACCTTTCCTCATCCCCACCCACATTCATTAATCCACCCACATTGTTCGGCTGAATGCATAGAGTTAAGTTCTTCTTTAGTAAATACATAGATAAAATATTTATTAAAAATACTACTCATCTCTTCGTCATTACCCGTTATCTGATCTATCTCGGTTTTTAATGGACCTATCCTTTCCCTAACCTTTGTTCGATATAACTGAAAAAAAACTTTAGGATATGCCTTAGCTTGGCCTGCTATACGAACTTCATAGTTTCTTTTTGCTCTCCTTATCTCTTTTTTTTACATTTCTAACCAGTTGTGCGAATTCCTGTTCTAAACTGACTTCCCCATTCTTAATTCTTTTGTACCAAGTTCTCTTTCTACCTATAAGGTTTTTCAGATCCTTTAGACATGTATATGAGTGGGATTGGGTGGTTATAAATATGAGCTGCCTCGTATCTCCCACGAGGCCTTCTGCAGTTACCTATTAGAACATTAGAACATTGTTCTAATGTTCTTATTAGCTTCCCTACCTGGAATTAATCTAATTGCAGAGGCTACATTTATCTCTGAAATTCTATCCCCAATTCTACTCAGATTCAACTCCATCCTTATTATCTCAATCATAGCATTTCTTGGGCATCCTTAGATAATTCTCATGGCTTCATTTGGAACCTTCTCCAAGTTACCCATCCTACCTTTACCAGAACAAGAAATGACAGGTGCAGCATAATCAATAAGAGATCTTAAAGTACTCAAGTACATCATTCGTAGCACAGGGACTCCCACTCAGTTTCCACAGCATGCCAAGGCCTTCAGAGGTTGTAATCTCTTAACATAAGAACATAAGAACAAAGGTAACTGCAGAAGGCCTATTGGCCCATACGAGGCAGCTCCTATTTATAACCACCCAATCCCACTCATATACATGTCCAACCCACGCTTGAAACAATCGAGGGACCCCACCTCCAACACGTTACGCGACAATTTGAGATATACAAGAGTTGTTACATTCTTGTACAGCCACTAGTACGCGTAGCGTTTCGGGCAAGTCCTTAATCCTATGGTCCCTGGAATACGATCCCCTGCCGCGAAGAATCGTTTTTTCATCCAAGTACACATTTTACTGTTGCGTTAAACAGAGGCTACAGATAAGGAATTGTGCCCAGTAAATCCTCCCCGGCCAGGATACGAACCCATGACATAGCGCTCGCGGAACGCCAGGCGAGTGTCTTACCACTACACCACGGAGACTGCTTAACTGTTCCACAAATCAACAACCCTGTTACTGAACCAGTATTTACCCAAGTCTTTCCTAAATCTAAACTTATAAAATTTATACTAGGCGGATTTATACTATACTATATAGATTTATATACTATATAAGATTTATACTTATACTAATATTGATGAATCTAGTTGGAACTCTGAGAGCAGAGATGGATTCCCTACGAGAGGAGGGAATCAGATTTCTAATTTGGGGAATTAACTTTGTCATACTACGTTGGACACGTTCAAGTGAATTTATATCCATTCTATAATACGGCGACCAAAACTGAACTGCATAATCTAAATGGGGCCTAACCAGAGCAAGATATAGCTTAAGAACCACACCAGGTGTCTTGTTACTAATGCTGCGATTAATAAATCCAAGTGTCCTATTTGCCTTATTACGAACATTCATGCATTGATCTTTTGTTTTAAATTCTTACTAATCATAACTCCCAGATCCCTTTCGCAATCCGACTTCGCAATCTCAACACCATCTAGCTCGTATCTTGTAACTCTATCATCATTACCTAGCCTCAAAACTTTACATTTATCAGCATTAAACTGCATCTGCCAATCCTTCGACTATTTCAAAACCCTATTTAGATCTTGAAGATCTAAACCCTATTTAGATCTTGAAACTTGAAGTGATAGTGAGTCCTCCTCCGAATTAATTTCCCTACCGATTTTGGTATCATCGGCAAATTTGCAAATGTTGCTACTCAAACCTGAATCTAAATCATTTATATATATTATAAACAACAGAGGTCCCAGGAAAGAGCCTTGAGGCACTCCACTTACAACAATTTCCCACTCTGACCTGACTCCATTTATACTATCTCTCTGTTTCCTTTGGTATAGCCATGCCCTAATCCAGCTTAATATAGCACCTCCAATACCATGAGACTCTATCTTTTTAATCATGTGGCATGTATCAAAAGCTTTGCTAAAGTCAAGGTACACAACATCACAATCCTTACCATAAGAACATAAGAACATAAGAACAAAGGTAACTGCAGAAGGCCTATTGGCCCATACGAGGCAGCTCCTATTCTATAACCACCCAATCCCACTCATATACTTGTCCAACCCGTGCTTGAAACAATCGAGGGACCCCACCTCCACAATGTTACGCGGCAATTGGTTCCACAAATCAACAACCCTGTTACTGAACCAGTATTTACCCAAGTCTTTCCTAAATCTAAACTTATCCAATTTATATCCATTGTTTCGTGATCTGTCCTGTGTTGATACTTTTAATACCCTATTAATATCCCCCCGGTTATGTCCATTCATCCACTTGTAAACCTCTATCATGTCACCCCTAACTCTTCGCCTTTCCAGTGAATGCAACTTAAGCTTTGTTAATCTTTCTTCATATGAAAGATTTCTAATTTGGGGAATTAACTTAGTCATCCTACGCTGGACACGTTCAAGTGAATTTATATCCATTCTATAATATGGCGACCAAAACTGAACTGCATAATCTAAATGGGGCCTAACTAGAGCAAGATATAGCTTGAGAACCACACCAGGTGTCTTGTTACTAACGCTGCGATTAATAAATCCAAGTGTCCGATTTGCCTTATTACGAACATTTATGCATTGATCCTTTTGTTTTAAATTCTTACTAATCATAACTCCCAGATCCCTTTCGCAATCCGACTTCGCAATCACAACACCATCTAGCTCGTATCTTGTAACTCTATCATCATTACCTAACCTCAGAACTTTACATTTATCAGCATTAAACTGCATCTGCCAATCCTTTGACCATTTCAAAACCCTATCTAGATCAACTTGAAGTGATAGTAAACTTGAAGTTTACCACTATCAACTGCCTCAACTATGCTGGAATAAAAAGATAACAAATTTGTTAAACATGAACGGCTATTAATAAGACCATTTTGCGACTCATTTATTAATTTATGTTTTTCAAGATGAATACGAATTTTATTTGCAATTATCGATTCGAGTAACTTTCCCACAATAGACGTTAGGCTAACTGGCCGATAGTTTGACACAAGTGATCTATCTCCTTTCTTAAAAACTGGTATCACATTTGCAACTTTCCATAACTCTGGTACTCTGCCTATCGGTTCCCGATAGAGCAATCGGTTCCCTCGATTGTTTCAAGCGTAGGTTGGACATGTATATGAGTGGGATTGGGTGGTTATAAATAGGAGCTGCCTAGTATGGGCCAATAGGCCTTGTTCTTATGTTCTTACGTTCTTATTTCTTTTTATTTCACCCATCGCTTTATTCGCGTCTCGCTCCACGACCGGCCCACCCTCCGTTCCCAGGACTTTCCAATCTATTTCATCCCAAAAATTTCTTAAACCATTAAATTCTACTTTTCAAAAATCTGGCCCGTTTTTCAGAATTTTCTCCTACCAAACATGAACCACATTTTCTCCTACCAAACACCACATCGAAGTGGATCTTCTTTCCGATCCTTTGGCTCTCTGGCTACTGTTGATAGTTAGGAGTATTTTCTTCTTGATTTGCTCTCGGAGGTATTTTAATCTGTGCAACAAGGAGAACAGTGGCAGTTTTTGCTAGTTAGTTTGCCTTTTCATTACCATCTATACCAGTGTGATTTGGTATCCAGTTTATGGTGATTGACAGCCCTAGATTGCGTGCTTCTTTTCTTATGTGTAGGATTTCTGTGATGAGTTTTATATTATCTCGGTGCTAGCTGGATAACGATGACTAGAGCGAAGATTTAGAGTCCGTATGAATGATGACCTCTTCACCATTTGGTCACCACTTGGTCCGGGAGACATCTCCCGTCACGCAGGGTGCAGTCGCGCCTCCACAGATCTCCAGTATCAGCTCTTGATACTGGTAATGGCTCAAAAGGGCCACCACTTACGAGCTATTCATGCCCGTGCCACCTTTTGGGTGGCTTCATCTTCATAACACATTCACAAGGGAGACATCTCCCGTCATGCAGGGTGCATTCGAGCCTCCACAGATCTCCAGTATCTGCTCTTGATACTGGTGATGGCTCGAAAGGGCCACCACTTACGAGCTATTCATGCCCGTGCCACCTTTTGGGTGGCTTCATCTTCATCTTCTTTATCTGTTTAAAACACGGGAGACATCTCCCGTCACGCAGGGTGCAGTTGCACCTCCACAGATCTCCAGTATCATCTATTGATACTGGTGATGGCTCAAAAGGGCCACCACTTACCAATTCATGCCCGTGCCACCTATTGGGTGGCTTCATCTTCATCTTAACACAAGGGAGGGATGTCAAGGGAGACATATCTCCCATCATGCAGGGTGCATTCGCGCCTCCACAGATCTCCAGTATCAGCTCTTGATACTGGTAATGGCTTAAAATGGCCACCACTTACGGGCTATTCATGCCCGTGCCACCTTTTGGGTGGCTTAATCTTCATCATCATCATCATCATCGATGACCTCTTGTAAATTATTCTCATTTGCATAACAGTCTTCGTGGTGTAGTGGTAAGACACTCGCCTGGCGTTCCGCGAGCGCTATGTCATGGGTTCGTATCCTGGCCGGGGAGGATTTACTGGGCGCAATTCCTTAACTGTAGCCTCTGTTTAACGCAACAGTAAAATGTGTACTTGGATGAAAAAACGATTCTTCGTGGCAGGGGATCGTATTCCAGGGACCTGCCCGAAACGCTACGCGTACTAGTGGCTGTACAAGAATGTAACAACTCTTGTATATATCTCAAAAAAAAAAAAAAAAATTATGGTCTCTTTCATTGAATAAATTCTGTTTGCAATGTTGAGCACCTACTGTTCAAGCTCCAGTTAGTTCATGATTGTTGGTTTAAACTGTTGCCCCAGCAGAACCTCTTTCTTGATAAACTGATCCATATGTGCAGATGTGAGTAGTTGTCGGTCTTGAGATGGTTTCCATTTGTTGCTGTGTCATTGTTCTTATGTTAACTTACATTTAATTAATAACAAGTCAGGCAGCGTCAAGCAGCCTGCACACACACCTCACTCTCCAGGCATCTCCACGGCGACATATATATAATAACTTGTAGAGCTGATCAATGACGACACACACTTGGTCCGGGAGACATCTCCCGTCACGCAGGGTGCAGTCGCGCCTCCACAGATCTCCAGTATCAGCTCTTGATACTGGTAATGGCTCAAAAGGGCCACCACTTACGAGCTATTCATGCCCGTGCCACCTTTTAGGTGGCTTCATCTTCATCAATCAATTCAATCTGTTTAAATCACAGAAGACATCTTCCGTCACGCAGGGTGCAGTCGCACCTCCACAGATCTCCAGTATCATCTATTGATACTGGTGATGGCTCAAAAGGGCCACCACTTACGAGCTATTCATGCCCGTGCCACCTTTTGGGTGGCTTCATCTTCATAACACATTCACAAGGGAGACTTCTCCCGCCATGCAGGGTGCATTCGCACCTCCACAGATCTCCAGTATCAGCTCTTGATGCTGGTAAGTGGTGGCTCAAAAGGGCCACCACTTACGAGCTATTCATGCCCGTGCCATCTTTTGGGTGGCTTCATCTTCATTTTAAACACATTCACACGGGAGAAATCTCCCGTCACGATGGGTGCAGTCGCACCTCCACAGATCTCCAGTATCATCTATTGATACTGGTGATGGCTCAAAAGGGCCACCACTTACCAATTCATGCCCGTGCCACCTATTGGGTGGCTTCATCTTCATTTTAACACATTCACACGGGAGAAATCTCCCATCATGCAGGGTGCATTCGCACCTCCACAGATCTCCAGTATCAGCTCTTGATACTGGTAATGGCTTAAAATGGCCACCACTTACGGGCTATTCATGCCCGTGCCACCTTTTGGGTGGCTTAATCTTCATCATCATCATCATGATCACACCCGTGTGTGTGTGTGTCACCACTTGGTCCGGGAGACATCTCCCGTCATGCAGGGTGCAGTCGCGCCTCCACAGATCTCCAGTATCTTCTATTGATACTGGTAATGGCTCAAAAGGGCCACCACTTACGAGCTATTCATGCCCGTGCTACCTTTTGGGTGGCTTCATCTTCATCTTAAACACATTCACAAAGGAGACATCTCCCGTCATGCAGGGTGCATTCGCACCTCCACAGATCTCCAGTATCAGCTTTTGATACTGGTAATGGCTCAAAAGGGCCACAACTTACGGGCTGTTCATGCCCGTGCCACCTTTTGGGTGGCTTAATCTTCATCAATCAATCATCTGATCAATTCCCACACCATCTGGTCACCACTTGGTCCGGGAGACATCTCCCGTCACGCAGGGTGCAGTTGCGCCTCCACAGATCTCCAGTATCATCTTTTGATACTGGTAATGGCTCGAAAGGGCCACCACTTACGGGCTATTCATGCCCGTGCCACATCTTGGGTGGCTTAATCTTCATCAATCAATCATAAGAACATAAGAACAAAGGTAACTGCAGAATGCCTATTGGCCCATACGAGGCAGCTCCTATTCTATAACCACCCAATCCCACTCATATACTTGTCCAACCCGTGCTTGAAACAATCGAGGGACCCCACCTCCACAATGTTACGCGGCAATTGGTTCCACAAATCAACAACCCTGTTACTGAACCAGTATTTACCCAAGTCTTTCCTAAATCTAAACTTATCCAATTTATATCCATTGTTTCGTGTTCTGTCCTGTGTTGATACTTTTAATACCCTATTAATATCCCCCCGGTTATGTCCATTCATCCACTTGTAAACCTCTATCATGTCACCCCTAAGTCTTCGCCTTTCCAGTGAATGCAACTTAAGCTTTGTTAATCTTTCTTCATATGAAAGATTTCTAATTTGGGGAATTAACTTAGTCATCCTACGCTGGACACGTTCAAGTGAATTTATATCCATTCTATAATATGGCGACCAAAACTGAACTGCATAATCTAAATGGGGCCTAACTAGAGCAAGATATAGCTTGAGAACCACACCAGGTGTCTTGTTACTAACGCTGCGATTAATAAATCCAAGTGTCCGATTTGCCTTATTACGAACATTTATGCATTGATCCTTTTGTTTTAAATTCTTACTAATCATAACTCCCAGAATCTGGTCACCATTTGGTCCGGGAAACATCTCCCGTCACGCAGGGTGCAGTCGCACCTCCACAGATCTCCAGTATCATCTATTGATACTGGTGATGGCTCAAAAGGGCCACCACATACGAGCTATTCATGCCCGTGCCACCTTTTGGGTGGCTTCATCTTCATCTTAGACACATTCACAAGGGAGACATCTCCCGTCACGCAGGGTGCATTCGCACCTCCACAGATCTCCAGTATCAGCTCTTGATACTGGTAATGGCTTAAAATGGCCACCACTTACGGGCTATTTATGCCCGTGCCACCTTTTGGGTTGCTCATCTTCATCTTAACACATTCATAAGGGAGACATCTCCCGTCATGCAGGGTGCATTCGCACCCCCACAGATCTCCAGTATCAGCTCTTGATACTGGTAATGGCTTAAAAAGGGCCACCACTTACGGGCTATTCATGCCCGTGCCACCTTTTGGGTGGCTTAATCTTCATCAATCAATCTGGGTGTGTGTGACCACACACTTGGTCCGGGAGACATCTCCCGTCACGCAGGGTGCAGTTGCACCTCCACAGATCTCCAGTATCAGCTCTTGATACTGGTAATGGCTCAAAAGGGCCACCACTTACGGGCTATTCATGCCCGTGCCACCTTTTCGGTGGTTTAATCGTCATCTTGGACACTTTCATGGGAGACATCTCCCGTCACGCTGGGATCTACCTCTACAGATCTCCAGTATCAGCTCTTGATACTGGTGATGGCCCGAAAGGGCCACCACTTACGAGCTATTCATGCCCGTGCCATCTTTTGGGTGGCTTCATCTTCATCTTCTTCATCTGTTTAAAACACGGGAGACATCTCCCGTCACGCTGGGTGCAGACGCACCTCCACAGATCTCCAGTATCATCTATTGATACTGGTGATGGCTCAAAAGGGCCACCACTTACCAATTCATGCCCGTGCCACCTATTGGGTGGCTTCATCTTCATCTTAACACATTCACAAGGGAGAAATCTCCCATCATGCAGGGTGCATTCGCACCTCCACAGATCTCCAGTATCAGCTCTTGATACTGGTAATGGCTTAAAATGGCCACCACTTACGGGCTATTCAAGCCCGTGCCACCTTTTGGGTGGCTTAATCTTCATCATCATCTGATCAATTTCACCATTTGGTCACCACTTGGTCCGGGAGACATCTCCCGTCACGCAGGGTGCAGTCGCACCTCCACAGATCTCCAGTATCATCTATTGATACTGGTGATGGCTCAAAAGGGCCACCTCTTACCAATTCATGCCCGTGCCACCTTTTGGGTGGCTTCATCTTCATCTTAACACATTCACAAGGGAGACATCTCCCATTATGCAGGGTGCATTCGCACCTCCACAGATCTCCAGTATCAGCTCTTGATACTGGGAATGGCTTAAAACCACTTACGGGCTATTCATGCCCGTGCCACCTTTTGGGTGGCTTAATCTTCATCAATCAATCAATTCCTCATCAGTCCATTTGGCCACCACTTGGTCCTGGAGACATCTCCCGTCACGCAGGGTGCAGTTGCGCCTCCACAGATCTCCAGTATCATCTTTTGATACTGGTAATGGCTCGAAAGGACCACCACTTACGGGCTATTCATGCCCGTGCCACCTCTTGGGTGGCTTAATCTTCATCAATTAATCTGATCAATTTATTTTTTACACGGGAGACATCTCCCGTCACGCAGGGTGCAGTCGCACCTCCACAGATCTCCAGTATCAGCTCTTGATACTGGTAATGGCTCGAAAGGACCACCACTTACGGGCTATTCATGCCCGTGCCACCTTTTGGGTGGCTTAATCTTCATCAATCAATCAAGCTGATCAATTTACATGCTCACCATAGGCCCTGTTACAAGGACACTTCGTTCTGAGTAGCTAAATCTGAAACAACAACTGATCAATTATTGTTACCTGCTATTCATGTCCGTGCCACCACTTGGGTGGCTTAATTTTTATCAATCAATCAATCTGATCAATTATTCACTTGCATTTGGTTGTATGTTGAACACCTCTTACTCTTAGTTTCTTAGATAAACTTTCCCAAACAATGGATACCAGTACACTAGCCGATTATTTCCCTAGTCTTCCACTATCAATGTTTGGCAACATAAGGACCCTCTCTGAAGAATTTTCTGCGGACCAAATTTTAAAATTTGTTGAAGAGTCACTTTTGGATAATAATTTAATGTTTGACGATGCCAGATTACAGCTTGGAATGCTGTGTGCATTAACTCTTTCCTTGCGTGCGACGTCGGTCAGGATGACGGAGCAATGGGAAGATGTCCTTTGGAAAATTATTGACTTAACATTCTATCGATACAGGGAAGAGGATTTATCCTCTTCCACTCGGAAGACGATAAATCTCGATGCACTCAAGTCTACTACCTTGAAATCCTGGATACTAACAATATTCACAGACGCGGAATTTTGCCCAAACCTATACCAGCGTTTGAAAATAATGGGCTTAATCATTACGTTTCCAGAGGATTTCTTGCAGGATGCCATATCGGGAAGGCAAGCTGCTGCAGGGCTGGTGATCAATAGTAAATATATGGATAATGAACATATTAAGCCATTTGGTTTTTATAGTCTTATAGAGATGTTAAAGAGGCTTGACAAATATGACCACCTTGCTGCTATTGCTGCTGCAGCCGTAGACCAAATAAGGAGAATTAATGTTGGACCAGAAGTATCCTTACTTTACAATGCATTGCAGATCTTAAAGCAAATGGCAAAGACTGTTCTAAATAAAATCAACCTATTAAGTTTATCTCAAGTTATTGAGGTAAACAATATTGAGATTGACACGTTGTTCAAGTTATTGATCCCTTTGTATGAACGTATTTTGGATTTACGGACCACCAAGTTGGCTTATGCAGCTCCTGGCCTGACTAATGTCGTTGCAGATACCTTGGTTACGCTCACGGTTTCAATTGTTACAATTGGCTCGAAGTTTCAAGATAAGTATGGAGATCAATACAGGTTGTACGCGAAGGACTTAAATCACATTTATAAAAAATTATCAGAAGACAGCGTATATAGATCAGCTTATCAGGTTCTGCGACTTAACCACGGACAACATCTGTCTTCCCTTAGCTAGAAGGCAGCGGATTTCGGCTGTTGCGTCAGTCATTTCCCAATACCATTTAAGGAATCATCGGAGGAGGTCCCGGAGGAGTTCAGAGACAGCGTGACACAGGAGGTGATGGAGGCGCCGGTACTGCTGCACTCGTCCAAGAAGGTGATAGACGACTCGACGCTGCTTCGCCTGCTGCTGGAGTCCCCTTTAAATAAATATAAATATATAAATATGTTTATTCAGGTAAGGTACATACATACAAGTGATGTTACATTAATGGATCAATATATAGATAGAGCTAGTACATACAATGCCTAAAGCCACTATTACGCAATGCGTTTCGGGCAAGAAAAACATTAATATCTAGAACTTAATACTAATTGAGCATAAAGAATAAAAAGTGTTGAGAACAAATACAAATAAAGATAAAAAAAAAAAGGGGGGAACATGACTGAAAAGCAGCACAAATACAATAGGTTGACAAACAGTGTTCATTAACAAAAAATAACAGACATGGGTTGACAATAGAGGGGTAAGGTAGGTTACAGGGAATTTATTAGGTAGTGTTTAGTTTTTATCTTAAACTGGTTGAGAGAGGTACCGTCTTTAACATGGTTGGGAAGGTCATTCCACATTCTGGGTCCCTTGATTTGTAGAGCATTTCTAGTTTGATTAAGTCGTACTCTAGGAATATCAAAACTGTATTTATTTCTGGTGTGGTGCTCATGGGTTCTGTTACAACCTTCTATGAAGCTTTTAAGATCAGGATTGGCATTATAGTTTAGCGTTTTAATCGATCGACCCCTTCACACGGCAGCCTCTTGACCATGGATCCTATAGTCGCCTTCCCGAACTCCAGGCGGCCATTCTTGCATGGAAGAAAAACACAAAATTTATGGAATAGTATAATTGATGGAAAAATTAACAATGGATGAAAATGTTGAAGACGTTAGTGTTTGCGAGCGCTACTGTCTAGTTTTTCAGCTTTATTCTGGTAATGAAGATGACTGAATTTAAGAGAGGCCTTTGCAAGAAATTTAACGGTTCCATTTTTGTAAATTTTCAAGTTTAAATTTCAAGTAACAAATTTTCATTTTTTACTTAAATTTAAATGTGTAATTTTCTTGTAATCAATAAAATAAATGAAGGCGACAATTTATTAACAGTAATTTATTCTCACCTATTGACAGGGTGGACTTGTCAAAAATGTATGAAAAAGTAATGCACAAACAGCTCACAGCTGAACTATTTAACTAAACAAAGTTCTTGCCGATATGATTTCAGCTCTTGGGAAGACAATAATTTTTTTTTTCTGCAGGGATATTCCTGCGCGGGCCCTAAGCCAATGGCTGGCCCACTAAGAGTTACTTCAGCCTCTGATTCTGCTATTGAGTTCAATAGGTTCTTCTCTTCCATTGGTTCATCCCTTGCTAATGATATTCCATCTTCCAGTACTGACATTAAGGACTATCTTACAGGGAACTATCCCCAGTCTCTGTACCTAAAGCCTATTAATTCCATTGACGTCAATGAGATAATCCTTTCCCTTAAAACCAAGTCTGGTGCCCTTGAGGAGATACCAACTTTAATCTACAAAAAAGCCTCCAGATCGTTAGCCCCTGCTATTGCTTTGCTCTTCAACAAGTCACTTGAACTCCAAACCTTTCCAGATATTCTAAAAAAGCGAGAGTAACGCCTGTCCACAAATGTGGTGATCTCACAGATGTTAACAACTACAGACCTATATCAATCCTGCCAAACTTGTCAAAAATTTTTGAAAAACTAATCTATAAGCAGCTTTACTCATATCTAGCCAAACTCAATATACTTAGCCCTTGCCAATATGGCTTCAGGCCCAAAAAAAGCACTAACGATGCACTTATTAGTATGCTTAACTCGATTCATACAGCTCTTGATAAAAATGAGTTCCCTGTTGGGTTATTTGTGGACCTGCGTAAAGCTTTCGATACTGTCAACCACCAAAACCTTCTTCTTAAATTACATCATTATGGTGTCAGAGGACACTCCCTACAATACCTCAAATCCCACCTTACTGACAGGCTCCAATGTGTTTCTGTGAATAATACAATTTCTCCCACCCTACCCATCAACATTGGTGTTCCCCAGGGCAGCATACTTGGCCCTCTCCTCTTTCTCATCTACATTAATGACCTTCCAAATGCCTCCCAACACCTCAAACCAATCCTATTTGCTGACGACACAACCTTCATTTACTCCAGTCCTGATCCCCTTGCTCTAAATGCCACAGTAAATACTGAGCTAAATAAAGTCCATCTGTGGCTAACTGCCAACAAACTCACCCTTAACATTGACAAAACTTTCTATATTCTGTTTGGCAATAAATCCTCTAATCAAATAAATCTCAAAATAAACAATACCCAAATTTGTAACAAATTAGATGGCAAATTCCTTGGCATTCTCATTGACCACAAGCTGAATTTCCAGGGACACATTCTAAACATATCAAAAAAAGTTTCAAAAACTGTGGGCATTCTTTCTAAGATCAGATATTATGTACCACGCCCTGCCCTGGTGACTCTCTATTACTCCCTTATCTATCCATATCTCAACTATGGTATTTGTGCTTGGGGCTCTACTACCCAAAATCACTTACGTCCTCTAATTACTCAACACAAAGCTGCTATTAGGACAATATCCAATTCTGGCCCCAGACATCACTCGGTACCCCTACTCAAATCCCTGAATATGTTAGACATTAAGTCACTGCACATTCTCTCATGTGTACTATACATATACAAAACGCTAAATTGTAATGCCAATCCTGATCTCAAAAGCTTCATAGAAGGTTGTAACAGAACCCATGAGCACCACACCAGAAATAAATACAGTTTTGATATTCCTAGAGTACGACTTAATCAAACCAGAAATGCTCTACAAATCAAGGGACCCAGAATGTGGAATGACCTTCCCAACCATGTTAAAGACTGTACCTCTCTCAACCAGTTTAAGTTAAAAACGAAGCTATACCTAATAAATTCCCTGTAACCTACCTTACCTCTCTATTGTCAACCCATGTATGTTTTTTTTGTTTTTTTGTTTTGTTTTACAAATCAACGCTGTTTTAATGTAATTTTCTGTAATAATTTGTAATTGTATTTGTGCTGCTTTTTCAACAATGTTCCCCCCTCTTTTACCTCTATTTTTATTTGTACTCAACGCATTTTTTTCTTTTTACCCATTAGTTTTAAGCTTTAGTCAGTAGTGTTTTTTCCTGCCCGAAACGCTTTGCGTAATAGTGGCTTTAGGCATTGTATGTACTAGCTCTATCTATAAAGCCAACAAACTTTGTAAAATCTCTTTATGTATGTACCTTACCTAAATAAAAATTATTATTATTATTATTATTATTATTATTATTATTATTATTACTTGTTTTTGTTTTACTGTTCAGGCGGAGTATGAGTATTTATGATTTGTATGTTCGCTTCAGTAAGATTATGCCCCGTGTGTTTAACAACTTCTGCTCTGTGGAATCTTAGTTGAGATCTTATTGGGTTTGTAACTGTGCACTGTGTTAGGTAATGTTCCAGTGGTCTGTCGGGCATTTCTCTACAGTTCTGAGATTTCCTCTCATCTTGTGGAATCTGTAAGCCTTTTTCCCATGCACATGGGTATCCAAGTCTGAAACGATTAAACAGCATCAATATGGCTTAAGGCGTTGTGCCATATTGATGCTCTGATCAGCCCTAAGACGAAGCCCCAAGACTGATCTCTAATTTGTTTCTTGGGTGAGGAAGGGAGGGATTAAAGTTGGAAAGGTGTAATCTCCCACGGTGCAGGAAACTGCCGGTGTTGACCAGACCACACACTAGAAATTGAAGGGACGACGACGTTTCGGTCCGTCCTGGACCATTCTCAAGTCGATTGTCGACTTGAGAATGGTCCAGGACGGACCGAAACGTCGTCGTCCCTTCAATTTCTAGTGTGTGGTCTGGTCAACATACTTCAGCCACGTTATTGTGACTCATCGCCTGCGTGCCGGTGTTGTCTCTCTCTTGGTACAAATTATTTATTTATGTTCAAAATAGTACAATGGTTTATGAGAGTTCATAGCATTGATGTTTTTACATTCTTGTAAAACCATTGACACACAAGAGCGTTTTGGGCAGGTTCTTAATCTAACAAATAATTTTAAGTAGGTAATTTGTAGCAGAATTGAAACAAGTTAACAGTTACATTGTAATTAAATTTGAAGACAGTAGGTACATTTTAGTAAAATTTGAAGATTATCGACAGGTACATTGTACCATAATTTTAGAATTATTTCTAGGTACATTGTAGTAAAATTTCCTTTCAACATAACAACCTTGATATAAGATGATGACAGTGATTAAAACGGTGAAGTTGTATAGCAAAGACACATATTTTGGGGTAGCATAAGATACAGTGCGAGTTTGAAGCACTTGGTAAAAAAACTATGAGGATGAAATTAGGAACTTTTTGGTGTTACTTTTCAATAAAGGAGTAGGTTGGACAGCTTTTAAATTCGTTAAAGAGTGAGTTCCATAGACTAGGTCCTATTATATGCACAGAGTGTTTATACATATTTAGTTTGACTAGGAATATCAAAGATACATTTATTTCTGGTGTGGTGATTATGGGTTCTATCACATCTGTTAATTAGAGAATAGTTTCAGATCAGGGTTTTCATCAAGGAAGAAGGTTTTGTACATGTAAATGGCATAAGAGAAAGTATCGAGCGAGTTTATGTTTAGCATGTAGAGGGGTTTAAACAGGAAGGCTGTGTGTTGTCTGAAAGCAGTAAGTTATTGTTCTAATAGCAGATTTTTGCTGGATGGTGATTGGCTTGAGGTGGTTTGCAGTGGTTGAAGCCCATGCACAGATACCATATGTTAGATAGGGATAGATTAGCGCATAGTATAATGAGCGGAGAGCAGAGTTTGGAACATAATATCTGATTTTAGAAAGTATACCGACAGTTTTTTCTACTTTTTTGTTAATGTGTTTTATGTGGGTGCTGAAGTTGAGTCTCGTGACTATGTATAGGCCAAAGAACTTTCCATAATTCTTATTGCAGATGTTAACATTGTCTATTTAAAACTCATTTGCATTTGTTGATTTGCTTCCAAATATTACCTTTTTCTATTCTATGTTTAGTGTGAGTTTGTTGATTGCCATCCATGAGTGAACTTTTTTAATTCGTTATTTACAACATTATTTAGTAATTGATTGATTGATGAAGATTAAGCCACCCAAGAGGTGGCACGGGCATGAATAGCCCGTAAGTGGTACAATTTTTTTTTCTCAGTATTCTGAGTTTGCATTTAACCATCAAGCTGTTATCGCGGGGGAGGATACTGCTTCACAGTCTTTATGAGGGTGTCCAGCTGCTGGACACCTTTGTTGACCAGGAGAGTGGCTGTGTTGATGGCTTCAGGGTGGCCACTGCAAGATTCAGGAACTCTTAAAGCTCTTCTAAGGTCATTGGTTGCTTCACATTCCAGAAGATAGTGAAGTAATGGCTTTTCTGTGACAGTTTGGCAGAAGATGCACTCTCTCTGTCGGGGTTCACCAATCTCCCAGTTGCATCTGTAACCTAGACGTAGTCTATATAACCTAACTGCTATTTCCCTATGGATTCCTTTTGGGATATTTAACCTTTCTAATTTGGTTGCCTGAAGATACCATGTTGCAGATGGCGAACCTTCAGCTATTCTCTGGTGTAGGTAGGCTTTGTTGAGATGTGAGAGTTTTTTGGTGATGATGTTTTTTATGTTCTCTAGGCTGGGTTGAATTGTTTTATGTATCACTGGATGACGAGTTGCCAATTTAGCAATTTCATCAGCTTTTTCATTTAATGGGATTCCAATATGGAATGGGATCCAGTTTAAAGTTATTGGTTTATATATAAAGGTTGACGAGTTTAGCAGTTACCAGGGAGGATGTTCTTAAACAAATAGTAAAACTCAAACCAAACAAATCCCCAGGGCCGGATGAAGTGTTTGCCAGGGTGCTTAAAGAATGCAAAGAGGAGCTTTGTGACCCACTGTCAACCATATTTAATAAATCAATAGAGACAGGCAGAGTGCCAGAGTTTTGGAAAGTTGCTAATGTGATACCAGTTTTTAAGAAAGGAGATAGATCACTTGCGTCTAACTATCGACCAATTAGCCTAACGTCTATTGTGGGAAAGTTACTCGAATCTATAATAGCAAATAAAATTCGTCTTCATCTTGAAAAACATAAATTAATAATTGAGTCGCAACATGGTTTTATAAATGGCCGTTCATGTTTAACAAATTTGTTATCTTTTTATTCTAGCATTGTTGAGGCAGTTGATAGTGGTAAGGATTGCGATGTTGTATACCTTGACTTTAGCAAAGCTTTTGATACAGTGCCACATGAAAGACTGATTAAAAAGATAGAGTCTCATGGTATTGGGGGTGCTATATTAAGCTGGATTAGGGCATGGCTATACCAAAGGAAACAGAGAGTTAGTATAAATGGAATCAAGTCAGAGTGGGAAAATGTTGTAAGTGGAGTGCCTCAAGGCTCTGTCCTGGGACCTCTGTTGTTTATAATATATATAAATGATTTAGATTCAGGTTTGAGTAGCAACATTTGCAAATTTGCCGATGATACGAAAATCGGAAGGGAAATTAATTCGGAGGAGGACTCACTATCACTTCAAGTTGATCTAGATAGGGTTTTGAAATGGTCAAAGGATTGGCAGATGCAGTTTAATGCTGATAAATGTAAAGTTCTGAGGTTAGGTAATGATGATAGAGTTACAAGATACGAGCTAGATGGTGTTGTGATTGCGAAGTCGGATTGCGAAAGGGATCTGGGAGTTATGATTAGTAAGAATTTAAAACAAAAGGATCAATGCATAAATGTTCGTAATAAGGCAAATCGGACACTTGGATTTATTAATCGCAGCGTTAGTAACAAGACACCTGGTGTGGTTCTCAAGCTATATCTTGCTCTAGTTAGGCCCCATTTAGATTATGCAGTTCAGTTTTGGTCGCCATATTATAGAATGGATATAAATTCACTTGAACGTGTCCAGCGTAGGATGACTAAGTTAATTCCCCAAATTAGAAATCTTTCATATGAAGAAAGATTAACAAAGCTTAAGTTGCATTCACTGGAAAGGCGAAGAGTTAGGGGTGACATGATAGAGGTTTACAAGTGGATGAATGGACATAACCGGGGGGATATTAATAGGGTATTAAAAGTATCAACACAGGACAGAACACGAAACAATGGGTATAAATTGGATAAGTTTAGATTTAGGAAAGACTTGGGTAAATACTGGTTCAGTAACAGGGTTGTTGATTTGTGGAACCAATTGCCGCGTAACATTGTGGAGGTGGGGTCCCTCGATTGTTTCAAGCACGGGTTGGACAAGTATATGAGTGGGATTGGGTGGTTATAGAATAGGAGCTGCCTCGTATGGGCCAACAGGCCTTCTGCAGTTGCCTTTGTTCTTATGTTCTTATGTTCTTATGTTGAGTCCTCTGCCTTTAGCGACTGCTCCAAGATACAAAATGGTGGTAATTATTTCCACATTATCTTTCCACTGTTTTTGTCCTAGTATTTGAAGTGCAGCTTTTGAGTCTGTGTGTATGATTGCATTTTGAGTGTTTTGAGTGTGACGATAATCTCTTTCAAGAGAGATTGAGCCTGCTCTTCCCTCCAAAGTACGTCACATCAACAGATAATATAGAAGATATATCCAGCAAGTATCTCCAAAACGTTTTGCCCAGAGAGCAAAACGTATCCAGCACACCGGCACACCTGCTCGCCCCCACCACCGTTAACCGGCAAACTGCTTGTCCATCGCCAGCCTGTCGCTGATTGGCTGGTGTCCAGTCGCACCTGCCCCACCACCCTCCGCCACTAGTTGATGTCTGGGCTGCAGCGGCCCAGAGAAGACAGAATATTCCAGTGCTCCTTGCAGTTGACACGTCTCATTGGTAGACTAAGCCTTGGCTTACAATACAATACAATACAATTTTATTTAGGTAAGGTACATACATACAATAAATATTTACAAGGATTGTTTAACTTATAGGTATAGCTAGTACATACAATGCCTAAAGCCACTATTACGCAAAGCGTTTCGGGCATGATAAACTTAAATGACAAGCTTAATACTAATTGAGCATAATGAGTAGAATGAAAACAAGAAATGAAAACATAGATGAAAAAGCAGCACAAATACAATTATGTCGACAAACAGCGCTCTTTAAAGAAAAAAACAGACATTGGTTGACAATAGAAGGGTAAGGTAGGTTACAGGGAATTTATTAGGTATAGCTTCGCTTTTAACTTAAACTGGTTGAGAGAGGTACAGTCTTTTACATGGTTGGGAAGGTCATTCCACATTCTGGGCCCCTTGATTTGTAGAGCATTTCTAGTTTGATTAAGTCGTACTCTAGGAATATCAAAACTGTATTTATTTCTGGTGTGATGCTCATGGGTTCTGATACAACCTTCTATGAAGCTTTTGAGATCAGGATTGGCATTATAGTTTAGCGTTTTATATATGTATAATACACATGAGAGAATGTGCAGTGACTTAATGTCTAACATATTCAGAGATTTAAGTAGGGGTACCGAGTGATGTCTGGGGCCAGAATTGGATATTGTCCTAATAGCAGCTTTGTGTTGAGTAATTAGAGGACGTAAGTGATTTTGGGTAGTAGAGCCCCAAGCACAAATACCATAGTTGAGATATGGATAGATAAGGGAGTAATAGAGAGTCACCAGGGCAGGGCGTGGTACATAATATCTGATCTTAGAAAGAATGCCCACAGTTTTTGAAACTTTTTTTGATATGTTTAGAATGTGTCCCTGGAAATTAAGCTTGTGGTCAATGAGAATGCCAAGGAATTTGCCATCTAATTTGTTACAAATTTGGGTATTGTTTATTTTGAGATTTATTTGATTAAAGGATTTATTGCCAAACAGAATATAAAAGGTTTTGTCAATGTTAAGGGTGAGTTTGTTGGCAGTTAGCCACAGATGGACTTTATTTAGCTCAGTATTTACTGTGGCATTTAGAGCAAGGGGATCAGGACTGGAGTAAATGAAGGTTGTGTCGTCAGCAAATAGAATTGGTTTGAGGTGTTGGGAGGCATTTGGAAGGTCATTAATGTAGATGAGAAAGAGGAGAGGGCCAAGTATGCTGCCCTGTACTAAGGGAGGTGGCAGCTCGAAGCCAATATTCCGGCACTATCATTCTTATTTACTTTGCTATTACTCACTTGTCTTAACGTAACTTTTCATTTGCCAGTGATTATTCTTATTATTTTGTTTGTTGACTTGTCTGTTACATTTTATGCTCAATTTTATTCATGTCTTGCTTTTCTAACGTAATTAAAATTTCATTGTTAAATTTACTTGTGTTTTGTGTGTCTTCCCATTACCTTACCACAGACGAAAGTTCCAGCTTTTCTCTTTTTTTTTCTTTATGTGACGAGGCCCCTCCCCTAGCTTTTGAAACAGCCGAACACCAACGCTTTACCGTCACATAAAGTGGGGGCCTGTCCGGGAGCTTCACTCAAGTACTGGTGCCAAGTAGTAATTTATGGTAAGCGTATTTGGCTTTGGTAACGTAGCTTTTACTATTTTTCATATTCAAGTTTATTTTTATATGGTGCTGTGTGTATTCCGAGAGTAGCATATGGTGAAGGTGAGACAACTTTGGATTACGTGGTGACTGTAGGCCTCAGTCATACTCTTAATTGGTCATCTCTCCCTCCGTGTTATTACTCGTGTTTACAATCTTTTGTCCCTTGGATATTTCTCATATTTTCGACAGATCATCATATTGGTACCCTGGTACTGTGGTCTGCCCCCGGGTCAAGTGCACCTAATCTTCTGCAATCTGACAGTAGGAGGATAAAGAGGGCCATAGTTCCTCTAGCACGAACTTTAGTTGCTGAATTGGGACCTCAGCAGCAGTTCTCGTCACCAGTTGACACCTCGCACCCCTACACGTCAGTCAGAGATGATGATACATACATTGGTAGGGAATTAGCTTTCTTTTTCAGAGCACAAAAGTTCGCTAATTCTGTAAGTATCATATTAATTTCAGTGGGAAAACTTGCTTATGTCCTATAGAGACTCGGCAAGGTATGCCTACATCCTTGGACTACCAATTTTACTTTTGAGGCAATTAACTGTTTCATTTGTTTTAGAAACTCAGTTTCACTTGTTTAGTAGGATTTTCTTGCCCTTATCCTCTTACATGAGTACCGGGTACAAGATTTCCTGCGACCTTGATTTAAGTAATCAGCAGTCTCCGTGGTGTAGTGGTAAGACACTCGCCTGGCGTTCCGCGAGCGCTATGTCATGGGTTCGTATCCTGGCCGGGGAGGATTTACTGGGCGCAATTCCTTAACTGTAGCCTCTGTTTAACGCAACAGTAAAATGTGTACTTGGATGAAAAAACGATTCTTCGCGGCAGGGGATCGTATTCCAGGGACCATAGGATTAAGGACTTGCCCGAAACGCTACGCGTACTAGTGGCTGTACAAGAATGTAACAACTCTTGTATATATCTCAAAAAAAAAAAAAAAAAATAATTAATCATTTAACATCTTGTAATTAACTTTAATTGCTAAAGATTCCACAGGATAGGTACCAGTTGCCACGGTGTCCTGTTTCTGACATTCACTATATCACAACGGTATATTCGTTGTGCATTTATTTGCTAATTTCACAATGTTTCGTCTCCAAGCTTTCCGTGCAGATCCAGCAGGTGAAATAAGGACTTTAAGTCGTGCCAAGAGGACTGAATTACACACTCTTGCACATGAGTATCAACTAGAAGTTCCCTACCAAGCCAACAAAAATGAGATACACAACCAGTTACTGGATCATTTCTTAGAGCAAGGTAAGATAGACTCTGAAACTCACGAAACTTACTTTATTGCAGATAAAACTGATTTGGCAACGATGAAACTCAAACTAGAGCTGGCCAAGATTGAACGCGAGCAGCAAAGGGAAGCCCTCGAGCAGCAACGAGAAGCAGCTGCCATACGAAGGGAAGAACAAGAACGTGAAATCGCCCTCAAGGAACGTGAAGCTGCCTTGAGGAAAGAAGAACACGAACGTGAGGTTGCAATGCTCCGTGAGCGGGAAGGAGTACAGCTTGAAACAAAACAACGCCAGTTGGAGATGCAACACGAACATGACAAACAACAAGCGACTCTGGCTATGGAGTGTCGTCAACGAGAATTCGCGTTGGAAACTTCACACCTCGCTCAACGCCAGCAAGCTACCGCCAATCTTCCCGTCAGTTTTAATATATCACATGCAAGTAAGTTAATGCCATCATTTGTAGAAACAGAAGTTGACGTGTTTTTCACGTCAACTTCAGTTTGGGTTGATGATACTAGTCCTCCCAGTCTCCAGTATGCCTGTACGCTGGCCGTGCAAAGAGCAGCGCCAGCATTCTCATATTTTTTTTTTTGAGATATATACAAGAGTTGTTACATTCTTGTACAGCCACTAGTACGCGTAGCGTTTCGGGCAGGTCCCTGGAATACGATCCCCTGCCGCGAAGAATCGTTTTTTCATCCAAGTACACATTTTACTGTTGCGTTAAACAGAGGCTACAGTTAAGGAATTGCGCCCAGTAAATCCTCCCCGGCCAGGATACGAACCCATGACATAGCGCTCGCGGAACGCCAGGCGAGTGTCTTACCACTACACCACGGAGACTGTCACGGAGATATTCTGTGTCCACCGATCCGTCTGTGAAGATGTGGATGGCTCCTGCTATGCTATGCTATACATTTGCTCTTCTATTATGCGCCTAAGGATTGTCGGATCATAGGCAGCCTTTTTCATTGGGAGACTTTCTATTACTATTTTGAAAGTAGGCTCTTCCCACGGCGCGGAAGGAGTGTAATTTGGGTGTGGATGATCACCCTGTCTATCAAGAATCATGCTTTTTAAATGTAGTCTGTTTAGGACTTTTCCTGCTCTTGCAACCCAAGAGTTTCCATTGTTTTGGCCTAGTCCAACCACCAAGGCCTGCCGTACTGGGATTGGATCAGAAGAAATAATTATCTTACTGATAATTGTAGCTGTCCTTTGTGATATTCTTTCTTGTAGAGAGGGCAAACCCGTCTCCAGTCTAAGAGTTTCAAGCCTGGTCCACATGGGGGCTCCCAGTGCGGCTCTCATAGCACTGTTTTGGGCAACGTCAAGCTTTTTCCACTGTTGGTGTTGTAACGTACGTTTGTTACATTGTTGGGTACATTAGATACACAGTGTTTAGTAAGTTTCATATTTATTTAGTAGTCCTGGATACAGCAGTGTCGTAGACGTTGAGACGGAGCTTGGAGCAGAGCTGAGTGTGGCCCGAGTCGTGGAGCTCTATGTGGGAGAGCGTTTTAGCTGGATGAGGTCGTAGTCTGTTGTCTGCTCTGTGTCGAAGCTGTAGCGTCTTGGGTCGATTAGAACTGCCTACGCCGAGTACTACATTCTTGACTGGAGATTGTACTGGTTTGCTATTCGATCGATGAAGATTGATGAAGATTAAGCCACCCAAGAGGTGGCACGGGCATGAATAGTCCGTGAGTGGTGGCCCTTTTGAGCCATTACCAGTATCAAGAGCTGATACTGGAGATCTGTGGAGGCGCGACTGCACCCTGCATGACGGGAGATGTCTCCCGGACCAAATGGTGACCAGATGGTGTTTGCTATTCGTTTCAGATTTGGCTACTCAGAACGAAGTGTCCATGTAGCACGGGCTATGGTGAGCCCGTAATTTCTTTGCTATTCGATTGATTGATGAAGATTGATGAAGATTAAGCCACCCAAAAGGTGGCACGGGCATGAATAGCCCGTAAGTGGTGGCCCTTTTAAGCCATTACCAGTATCAAGAGCTGATACTGGAGATCTGTGGGGGTGCGAACGCACCCTGCATGACGGGAGATGTCTCCCTTGTGAATGTGTTAAGATGAAGATGAAGCCACCCAAAAGGTGGCACGGGCATAAATAGCCCGTAAGTGGTGGCCATTTTAAGCCATTACCAGTATCAGGAGCTGATACTGGAGATCTGTGGAGGTGCGAATGCACCCTGCGTGACGGGAGATGTCTCCCTTGTGAATGTGTTAAGATGAAGATGAAGCCACCCAAAAGGTGGCACGGGCATAAATAGCCCGTAAGTGGTGGCCATTTTCAGCCATTACCAGTATCAGGAGCTGATACTGGAGATCTGTGGAGGTGCGAATGCACCCTGCGTGACGGGAGATGTCTCCCTTGTGAATGTGTTTAAGATGAAGATGAAGCCACCCAAAAGGTGGCACAGGCATGAATAGCTCGTAAGTGGTGGCCCTTTTGAGCCATTTCCAGTATCAATAGATGATACTGGAGATCTGTGGAGGTGCGACTGCACCCTGCGTGACGGGAGATGTCTCCCGGACCAAATGGTGACCAGATGACTGATGTTGCAACTTCCGCCGCCTTGGCAATAAAAGCCTAACTACTGAAGAGTCGATTGATTGATGAAGATTAAGCCACCCAAAAGGTGGCACGGGCATGAATAGCCCGTAAGTGGTGGCCCTTTTTAAGCCATTACCAGTATCAAGAGCGTTTGCTATTCTCAAATCGCTGGCTTATATACGGTTAATACACCTCACAGTAAGATAGGCGGGTGGAAAAACCGTTACCTGTAAATAGGGATAGGATTATAGCTAGTGTAATTAGTTATGCCATTAAGATGATGAGATAATGGAGCGAGTGTAGGTTTACTCGCTACAGTGTGGTAGATTTGTGAGTGCAGGTGCGGCATAATCGATCAATGATCTGACTGCCTGTACAATCGACTACAATCGATTACATCAGAATGGACTACATCAGATGTGCGAAGTCGGCTGACACCTACAGCCTCATACATCGGCTAACACCGGACCCACCTTCCAGTAAGAAGTCTTGGCATAGTTATGATAAAGTGAGTGCCGATCAAGCAAGCTCTCAATTGTATTGTAAGTATTGCAAACTCTCTGGACATACCATGGATAAATGTAGAAAAGCTCAATACAAATGCAATAATGAAACTCCTAAACCCAAACCGACTCCTCCTAAGTCCGGTAAGCCTGTGATGAATGTTGGTGTTCCTGTTATAAATAAATAAATAAATGTTTATTTAGGTAAAGTACATACATACCAGAGATTTTGCAAAGAATGATGGATTTATAGATAGGGCTAGTACATACAATGCCTAAAGCCACTATTACGCAAAGCGTTTCGGGCATGTTAATGATCTTTCTCTCTTCAGCAAACACCTATATCCTGGAACTGTCTCTGCCAGCAGTACAGATTCGAAAGTACGTTTCAAATTGAAGATCTTGAGGGACACAGCGGCTCTTCAATCAACAATATTGAAATCGGTTGTGCCTAACGTCACCTACACCGGGGAAACCGTCCTTATCACTGACCTCACTGCTACCTCTCCGTATCCACTCTCCAGAGTCCACCTGGATTGTCCTTTCATGACCGGTGAAGTCCAAGTCGCCATCAGGGAAAAGCCTTTTCCCATGTCTGTAGTGCAACTTCTCCTGGGCAATGACTTGGCAGAAGATCTGCAACCTTCCAACCTGATCATCATGGACAAACCCCAGGTGTGTAACTCTGTAGTGGACAATCCCATCTTTAAGTATGTTCCAGCAGAGGTCCAAGAAAGTGATGAAGTTTCTCCTCCGGTTTTGGTGACCACCCGTGCACAAGCTGCACGCCCGCAACCAGCTGACTCTACTGCTACCGCTGTCCCTCAAGACCCTCAGAATCTCCCACCGAATCTTACTATGTTGAAGTTCCGTAAGTTACAGAGGGAGGATCCTTCATTAACACCATTATTATTCCAGGCTGAGACTCAACCTGACAGTATCCCTGGGTTCTTCCTAGAGAATCAGTTGCTCTACCGCAGGTACAGACCCAGTAAGCTGAAGGAGGATGACGATTGGGCAAATGTCGAACAACTAGTGGTTCCCACCAGCCTACGGCCCGATATTCTACACCTGGCCCACGGAGCCCTTTCTCACTATGGTTTTAACAAAACCTATCACGGAATCAGACAAGACTACTACTGGCCAGGTATGGTAAAAGACGTCAAAAGTTACGTGCAACAGTGTCATGTATGTCAGATGGCAGGGAAACCTAACATCCCTATTCCCCAGGCTCCTCTAATTCCCATCCAGGTGCCTGCAGAACCTTTCCACAGACTCATCATAGACTGTGTTGGTCCTTTACCCCGGACCAGTTCTGGCAACGCCTATATATTAACCATCCTGTGTCAAACCACTAGATTCCCCATAGCAGTTCCTGTAAAGAACATTACGGCTGCTACGGTGGTGAAACAACTATTGAAGATCTTTACTCAATACGGATTTCCATGGGAGGTTCAAAGTGACTGTGGCACCAACTTCACCAGTGATCTCTTCAAGAAGACACTGGAAGAGTTCAACATCACTCAGGTATTGTCCAGCCCCTATCATCCTGCTTCACAGGGTTCTCTTGAACGTAGTCATCAAACGATAAAAGCACTCCTAAAGAAATTTTGCAATGAAACTTTAAAAGACTGGGATAAACAACTTGACCTCATCATGTGCATTTTCAGAAGTCTCCCCAATGAGTCTCTAGGAGTATCTCCTTATGAGATGCTCTACGGACGTAAGTGCCGTACTCCTCTCAAAGCTTTCAAAGACTCTCTACGTAATGCCACCTTCAGTGACCCTCAGAATGTGCCCCAGTTTCTTCAAAACTTAAAACACATTCTAGAGAGAGTACGTAAATTTGCTAATAACAATCTATTGAAAGCTCAGGAGAAGATGAAGACCCATTTTGACCAACGCAGCAAAATAAGGAAATTTAAACCAGGAGACTTCGTGTTGGCATATTTTCCTATCCCAGGTTCTCCTCTGCAAAATAAGTTTTCAGGACCTTACCGCATCAAGGAGTGCAGAAACAACCACAACTACGTTTTTGAGACTCCAGATAAGCGGCGGAGAACCCAGTTGTGCCACATCAATCTACTCAAGGAGTATAAAGGTATTCCCCCCACTGTGTTAATGTCACTCTCCACTTTCAAAGATCCATACCTCCACAGTGAGACCTTCCCTGCTTCTCCTCCGGAAAGCTCTGACTCTGAGTCAGTGCTTTCCAACTCGGAAATCCTTAATGATCTCCCTACCTATCTACAGGACAGTAATAGTGCTCCTCTCATCAAAGTTCTTCATGAACATCAGAAGTTGTTCAACGATGATCCCCAGGAGTGTAAGGTGGTTCAGCACGACATCCAGCTGCTTCCTGCTACCCGGCCGATTCGTCAACCCTTCTACCGTATCAGCCCGTACAAAAAGGAAGTTATGCGTGCTGAAGTACAGTACCTTCTGGATCATGGGTTGGCCTCACCTTGTGAGAGTCCTTGGGCCTCACCCTGCATCTTGGTGCCGAAACCGCACGGTAAAGTACGCTTTTGTACCGATTACAGGAAATTGAATCTTGTGACCGTCAAGGATGCTTATCCTTTACCACGCATAGATGATATCCTTGACACAATAGGTAATGCAACATATTTATCTCAACTTGATTTGTTAAAAGGCTATTACCAAATAATCCTGACAGAGAGGGCTAAGGAAATATCTGTCTTCACCACTCCTTTTGGCTTATACAGATATGAACGCCTTCCATTTGGACTGTGTAACGCCCCGGCCATCTTCCAGAGAGCAGTCAACCCAGTCATCTACGGCCAAGATAACACCTACGCCTACTTGGACGACATCGTTGTGGCAGCCAACACCTGGAGTGAACGTGAATGGAGTAAACGATTCTTCGCGGCAGGGGATCGTATTCCAGGGACCATAGGATTAAGGACTTGCCCGAAACGCTACGCGTACTAGTGAATGTACAAGAATGTAACAACTCTTGTATATATCTCAAAAAAAAAAAAAAAAAAAAAAACATCTGCTCCAGCTGCAACGACTGTTCGCCAAGCTCCTGACAGCCGGCCTCACCATCAACTTGGGCAAGTCCACATTTGCCAAAGGTAAAGTGCGTTATCTGGGTCATGTGATAGGGAGTGGCAGCATAGCTCCTTTAACAATTCACACCAAAGCCATCCAACATTACCCACAACCTACGACCAGGAAGCAGCTCCTGCGCTTCCTTGGACTTGCTTCTTACTATCGTATGTTTGTGAAGAATTTTAGTACGGTAGTGACACCATTGATGAATCTGACCAGCCCCAAGCAACGGTATCATTGGACCATTCAACAGACCGTTGCCTCTGAACAACTTAAATCTCTGCTATGTTCTGATCCCATTCTCGCCTCTCCAGATATCATGAAGCCCTTCATCATCAATGTCGACGCCAGTGGTACCGGCATCAGGGGCGTCCTGATGCAACAACTAGGCGAGGAGGTTCTACCTGTTAGCTACTACAGTTACAAGTTAAAGCCTCACCAGAAGAACTACAGCACTATCGAAAAGGAATTCCTCTCCATCGTCCTCGTTGATCTTCAAGAGGAAACTAGATTGTTTACTTCAAAGAGTGCCGGACCAACCGGGCTGTGGTGGGTATGTGGGCCTGCGGGCCGCTCCAAGCAACAGCCTGGTGGACCAAACTCTCACAAGTCAAGTCTGGCCTCGGGCCAGGCTTGGGGAGTAGAAGAACTCCCAGAACCCCATCAACCAGGTATCAACCAGGTCCTGAATCTGCAGCATTTCGAACCTTACCTACAGGGGAATCGGTCTATTACCATCTACTCGGACCACAATCCCCTGCGGTTCCTACAACAACCCCAATTCAGCAATCAACGTCTTCTACACTGGGCCCTGTACTTGCAGAATTTTAATCTGGAGATCTTCTACATCAAAGGTTCGGACAACATCATAGCCGACGCCCTCTCCAGAGTCTACGAGGTAGAGACAACTACTCCTACCTCTACAACAGCCACTGAAGTACTTAACCCGTAAGAGCAGGCTTCGGGGGAGAGCTGTTACAAAAATCTCCTTCAAGAGAGATTAGGCCTGCTCTTTCCTACCATCAAGCTACTTCAGTACATCTAAAACATCTAAATACTACAAGCAAGTGTAGTAAATATTGAGCCAAATACGTTTTGCCAGGCGCAAACGTATGATCACTCGCTCTCCACCCTTCCCCCTCCTCGTCGCCGATCACCAAACTACCATTTCCAGCCTGCCTGCTTCTGATTGGTGAATCGACGTCTTCACCTCTGCACCTCAGCGCCATCTGCCTAGCCGATGTCTTGGCTTGAACCAGTCATTGAAATTAGAACATCCTTGTGCTCTCAAGCTGTAACAACCAAGTGATATACGCTCTGTTTATTGGTGGATGTTCTCAACTAGTGCTATATTCTCAGCACCTGTTTATTCATTCTTTTGTCTTTATTTTATTCGTAGAGTAACGTCACCCTTGTTCTTAATTTTTATGTTATATATTTTTACTTGTTTGTTTGCACTGTACATACCCAAGGAATTGTCTTTGTTTTTAATTTGTTTTCAATTTAATTAAAGTTTCATTGTTCATACTATGTGTTTTGCGTGTATTCCCTTACTTTACCACAGACAACAACCAAGCATTTGATCTTTTTTTTTTTTAAATGTGATAGGCATTGACACCAGCCATTGGGAGGGCTGCCGAACACCTACACTTCTTCTTTTTCCATCACTATATATATATATATATATATATATATATATATAGTATATTTTGGTAGCAGTCTTTCCTGTAGACATATATTATTAAATATGACCGAAAAAGTAAGATTAATAATTCTAACACGAATTTTCTCAATATTTCTTATATTTCTTTTCACTGTTGATGGTAATTGAAAAATCAATTCTCCAAAATTCATTTTTATTTCTAGTCTGACGTGACACTTGAACGCGTTTCGTAATAACTTATTACATTTTCAAAGACTTTAGTTTACACACACACAACTAGCAAACGCTAAACAGAGTTTAAACAGCTTTGATTTTATACCTGCATTTGGGTGAGGTGATATGTTACAACAGTTTTGGATGAGGTGAAAATAAACTTTCAACACAAGACAGAACACGAAACAATGGGTATAATATTTTGTAGGTTAAAGGGAAGAATGGAAGTAACTGCAAAGGGCCTATTGGCCCATATTTCTTGATGCTTCTATATTGGTGCGGAGTTTTGAAGTGGGTAGAATATAGTTGTGCATTAATTGGCTGTTGATTGCTGGTGTCGACTTCTTAATGTGTAGTGCCTCGAAGATATCAAGCCACCTGCTATCACTGTATCTATCGATGATTTCCGTGTTTTTTGTTAAGACTTCTCTGGTGATGGTCTGGTTGTGGGAAGAGATTATATGTTCCTTAATGGAGCCCTGTTGCTTATGCATCGTTAATCGCCTGGAAAGAGTTGTTGTCTTGCCTATATACTGAATTCTTTGAGGCTTACAGTCCCCAAGTGGGCATTTGAAGGCATAGACGACATTGGTCTCTTTTTAAAGCGTTCTGCTTTGTGTCTGGAGAGTTTCTGATGAGTAGGTTGGCCGTTTTCTTGGTTTTATAGTAAATCGTCAATTGTATCTTCTGATTTTTGTCTGTAGGGATAACGTTTCTATTAACAATATCTTTCAGGACCCTTTCCTCCGTTTTATGAGCTGTAGAAAAGAAGTTCCTGTAAAATAGTCTAATAGGGGGTACAGGTGTTGTGTTAGTTGTCTCTTCAGAGGTTGCATGGCGTTTCACCTTCCTTCTTATGTCTTCAACGAAACTATTGGAGAAACCGTTGTTGACTAGGACCTGCCTTACCTTACAGAGTTCTTCATCGACTTGCTTCCATCCTGAGCTGTGGCTGAGAGCACGGTCGACATAAGCGTTAACGACACTCCTCTTGTACCTGTCTGGGCAGTCACTGTTGGCATTGAGGCACATTCCTATGTTTGTTTCCTTAGTGTAGACTGCAGTGTGGAAACCTCCGCTCCTTTCCATGACTGTTACATCTAGAAAGGGCAGCTTCCCATCCTTCTCCATCTCGTAAGTGAAACGCAACACAGAATTCCGCTCAAATGCCTCCTTCAGCTCCTGCAGATGTCTGACATCAGGTACCTGTGTAAAAATGTCGTCAACATACCTGCAGTATATGGCCGGTTTCAAGTTCATGTCGACTAAGACCTTTTGTTCGATGGTACCCATGTAGAAGTTTGCAAACAGGACACCTAAGGGAGAACCCATGGCGACCCCATCTACTTGCTTATACATGTGCCCATCCGGGCTCAAGAAGGGTGCCTCTTTAGTACAAGCTTGGAGTAGTTTCCTTAGAACGTTTTCTGGTATGTCAAGAGGAGTACAGGCCGGATCACGATACACTCTGTCCGCTATCATCCTGATTGTTTCATCCACAGGTACCCTAGGACACCTAGGGTAATAGTTTTCTGAGTCGCTCCAGGTGTGTCTCCCAATCGTCGGAGTACACTACTATGTCATCAATGTACACCGTGCAGCCTTCGGCTCCCCTCAGCAACTCGTTCATCATGCGTTGGAAACAACTCCCGCTGTTCTTCATCCCGAAGGGCAACACTTTGTACTGATACAGCCCGTCTGGTGTTACAAAAGCTGATATCTTCCTGGCCTCGGGAGTCAATGAGATCTAGTAGTACCCCTTGAGCAGGTCGACCTTGGACACATATCTTGCACTACCCACCTGGTCGATGCAATCACTCACCCTGGGCATGGGGTGGGAATCTGCGACAGTGGAGGAGTTAGTCTGTACAAAAGCGGAATGTACCATCGCTTTTCTTTACTAACAAGCACGGGGAACTCCACTCGCTGTTGCTAGGCTCTGCAAGGTCATTCTCAAGGAGGTACTCTACCTCCTTCCTCATCAACTCTCGCTTCTCTGGGCTGACCCTATAAGCGCTCTGTTTAATGGGCCTGGCGTCCCTTACCTCTACCTCGTGCGTTACACTCTTGTGTCGTCGGGGCACGTCGGTAAAGAGAGGGGCATTCTCTCTCAACAGGTCCGTCAGGTTAACGCTCTGTCGTCCTTCCAGGTGTTGTAACTTGTCTTCGATCTTCGAAAAACTCTCAGAATTGGAGAGATGGGTGCCGTCCACCCTGGACCACTTTCCTTCCTCCTCTGGAAGTTCTTGATCCGCCTGCATGCACAAAACCATCTTCTGCTGGGGATTCAGAGTCATCGTTCCGTCCTGCACGGCGGCTCCTCCCAACCGCCGTAGCACCTTATATGGTCCCTCAAATCGTGACTCGGTCACTCGGCTCTTCCCTGGCAGCAACACCATAACCTGGGACCCAACCTGGAACTCTCTTGGCATAGCTTTCTTGTCATACCACTCTGACATCTTACGCTGCGCATCCTTCAAATGTTTTGCTGCTAGTTCCTTTGCCAAAGCGAGACGCTCCTTAAACTTCTGAACATACTCGTTGACCGTTCCCATGGTCACTCCTGGTGCCCATTGCTCTCACAGCATGGACAGAGGACTTCGTACCTCATGAACCTCAGTATTAGAAATCTAATACTTGATAACAGACTGAACAAAAACCATTTAATTATCGCAGGGGACTTTAATATTGACCTCTGCGAGCCTGAACACCCCACTGCTGTTAGCTTCCTCAACTGTATGAATTCCTGCTTCCTCATACCCTTAATCACTAGACCTACTAGAATCACTGATAGCACTGCCACGACTCTAGATCATATCTGGACAAACATAACCTCTCCGCTTACTTCAGGTATAATCACCGATAGCACTACAGACCATTACCCCACATTTCTCTTAACTAACATTAGCAAACCACCTGTAGAGTCAAGAGAGTTAAGTTTTAGACTGCACAATGAAACTGCTATAGGCAATTTTATAACTGCTGCTGATAATGTCAACTGGGAGTCTGAGTTAGGTAACATAGAGGACATCAACCTAGCAGTGCAATCTTTTCTTCAAAAAACTCTTAGCCTTTATAACACCCACTGTCCTATGCTTACAAAACAAGTCACAACCAAAAGGCTTAACAATCCCTGGCTTACAAAGGGAATACTTAAATCCATTAATAAAAAACATGACCTTGAGAAGAATTATAGGTTAGGAATTGTCTCCAAAGAATTCTCAAAGAATTACTCATTATTGCTATCTAAGATAATTAGACGAGCCAAAGCTAAATACTACGAAGATAAATTTACCCGAATAAAGAGCAACATTAAACAAACTTGGAGCACAATTTCACAAATATTGGGATCAAAGAAGTCTTTAAATAACAAACCAACACTCCTGTCCAATAACGATAGTCAGCTTTCAGCCTCTGATTCTGCTATTGAGTTCAATAGGTTCTTCTCTTCCATTGGGTCATCCCTTTCAAATGATATTCCATCTTCCAGTACTGACATTAAGGACTATCTTACAGGTAACTATCCACAGTCTCTGTACCTAAAGCCTATTAATTCCACTGACGTCAATGAGATAATCCTTTCCCTTAAAACCAAGTCTAGTGCCCTTGAGGAGATACCAACTTTAATTTACAAAAAAGCCTCAAGATCTTTAGCCCCTGCTATTGCTTTGCTCTTCAACAAGTCACTTGAACTCCAAACCTTTCCAGATATTCTAAAAAAAGCGAGAGTAACGCCTGTCCACAAATGTGGTGATCTCACAGATGTTAACAACTACAGACCTATATCAATCCTGCCAAACTTGTCAAAAATTTTTGAAAAACTAATCTATAAGCAGCTTTACTCGTATCTAGCCAAACACAATATACTTAGCCCTTGCCAATATGGCTTCAGACCCAAAAAAAGCACTAACGATGCACTTATTAGTATGCTTAACTCGATTCATACAGCTCTTGATAAAAATGAGTTCCCTGTTGGGTTATTTGTGGACCTGCGTAAAGCTTTTGACACTGTCAACCACCAAAACCTTCTTCTTAAATTACATCATTATGGAGTCAGAGGACACTCCCTGCAATACCTCAAATCCTACCTTACTGACAGGCTCCAGTATGTTTCTGTGAATAATACAATTTCTCCCACCCTACCCATCAACATTGGTGTTCCTCAGGGCAGCATACTTGGCCCTCTCCTCTTTCTCATCTACATTAATGACCTTCCAAATGCCTCCCAACACCTCAAACCAATTCTATTTGCTGACGACACAACCTTCATTTACTCCAGTCCTGACTGACCCTCTTGCTCTAAATGTCACAGTATACTGAGCTAAATAAAGTTCATCTTTGGCTAACTGCCAACAAACTCACCCTTAACATTGACAAAACTTTCTATATTCTGTTTGGCAATAAATCCTCTAATCAAATAAATCTCAAAATAAACAATACCCAAATTTGTAACAAATTAGATGGCAAATTCCTTGGCATTCTCATTGACCACAAGCTGAATTTCCAGGGACACATTCTAAATATATCAAAAAAGTTTCAAAAACTGTGGGCATTCTTTCTAAGATCAGATATTATGTACCACGCCCTGCCCTGGTGACTCTCTATTACTCCCTTATCTATCCATATCTCAACTATGGTATTTGTGCTTGGGGCTCTACTACCCAAAATCATTTACGTCCTCTAATTACTCAACACAAAGCTGCTATTAGGACAATATCCAACTCTGGCCCCAGACATCACTCGGTACCCCTACTCAAATCTCTGAATATGTTAGACATTAAGTCACTGCACATTCTCTCATGTGTATTATACATATATAAAACGCTAAACTGTAATGCCAATCCTGACCTCAAAAGCTTCATAGAAGGTTGTAACAGAACCCATGAGCACCACACCAGAAATAAATACAGTTTTGATATTCCTAGAGTACGACTTAATCAAATTAGAAATGCTCTACAAATCAAGGGGCCCAGAATGTGGAATGACCTTCCCGACCATGTTAAAGACTGTACCTCTCTCAACCAGTTTAAGATAAAAACGAAGCTATACCTAATAAATTCCCTGTAACCTACCTTACCCCTCTATTGTCAACCAATGTCTGTTTTTTTATAAAGAGCGCTGTTTGTCGACAGAATTGTATTTGTGCTGCTTTTTCAGCTATGTTTTCATTTCTTGTTTTCATTTTACTCTTTATGCTCAATTAGTATTAAGCTTTAGTCAATTAAATTTTTCATGCCCGAAACGCTTTGTGTAATAGTGACTTTAGGCATTGTATGTACTAGCTCTATCTATAAGTCCACCAATCTTTGTAAAAATTTCTTGTATGTATGTACCTTACCTAAATAAACATTTATTTATTTATTTATTATGTCCATATACCAGCTGGAACGGTGAGAAACCCAACGACTCCACCACAGCGTTTCTAATGGCAAACAACGCAGGGTACACTGCCTCATCCCACTCGGCTTCTTGTTCTGCACAGAACACTCTCAGAATGGTCTTCAGGGTGGAGTGAAACCTTTCGATCGCCCCTTGCGACTGCGGTCGGTAGGGCAATGACCGAATCTGAGTCACTCCCCAATTTGTCATGGTCTGTCTAAACCATTTGGACTGGCATACACTCCCACAGTCTGTCTGGATTTCCCTGGGCATTCCCACCCAAGAGAAAAATCGCTGCAGCTGCCCGGCTACATCTTTCGGCGTCAAACTCCGCATCGGGACAGCTTCCAGAAACCTCGTCGCCGCACACATGATGGTCATCAAGTAGGTATTTCCTTTTTTCGTTCGTGGCAATGGTCCTACCCCGTCGACCAAATGCTCAAACGCAGGCTCAAACGCAGGCCCAAACGCAGGAACAGGGACTAATGGGGCCTTCGGTATCGTGGGTTGGCTCTTCCCTGCTCTCTGGCAAGGTAAGCAAGTCTTACAGTGACGCCTCACGTCGGCGTCCATACCCGACCAGTAGAAATGGTCCCTGATCTTACGTAAAGTCTTGGTCACCCCCAGGTGACCTGCAGAGTCCACAGAGTGCGACAGATCCAGCACTGCCGCTCTGCACTGGGCCGGCAACACTACTTGGTGCCTCGTACTTAGTGATTCTTCTCCAGCCTCCATTCTCACAGGCCTCCATTGTCTCATTAGCATTCCATCCTGTATAGAAAAATGAGTGGCCCTCTCAGGACCAACACGTCCTCCTTTGGCCTCCTGAATCAATTCTGGGAACTCTATCTGCTGTAACTCCCCCAGACGAGTACAGTCCACTCCAAGAGAACTGGCGAGGGTCACCTGTAGCTCACCATCCGGGTTGCCTTCGCCCTCCACTTGTTCTCCGAGTTCCATGAAAAGGTGATCGACTCCCAGGCTGTCAGACGTCTCTTCTTCATCCCCATCAGATCCACTCACTTTGTGCCCGTCGCACCGCCTTGGGATCACAGTGCACACAGGGAACGCCACCTCGGCGATTCCCTTCTTGTCCCCACAGGCGTCTAATACTCCGCCTTTCTCTATATAGTGCTCCAAGCACTCCTCGCCCTTCACGAGGCTAGGGAGGACACATCCTCCACAGGCGTCATTCCCAAGGATGACTTGCGCCTCCATCTTGGGCATCGAGGCGCAGACCCCTTCCACTAGGGTCTGGCAGCCATAATCAGAATCCAGAGTCACCCTGTGCAGGGGCATCCTCACTGGGCCTCCCTCAGTGGTCACAACAGGTACTCCCACACTGGTACTCTCGTAACCCTCGGGGAACAGGGTTCTACTCACCAGGGTAAAATCAGCCCCGGTGTCTCTCAATATCTTCACAGGAATGGGGTCTGCCTCCCCCATCCTTACTGTCCCCTCACACACGAATGGGTGAACTCTTTTCTCCCCACCTGGTACGGCCTCATCCCGCACCCTCTCGGCCATTTGATCCTCCACCCTCACGAAAGCAACGTTCCCCCGCTGCTTAGGGCATCTGCATTCCCGCGCGATGTGTCCAAATCCTCCACAGTTGTAGCAGCGGATCCTTCTTGGCGGTGATCTTCCACCACCGCTCGCCCTAGCAACGCCTCCAGAGGCCGTCGCTCCATGGGTCTTCCTCGCGCCTTCCTTCGTCTCTCGTCACAGCAACAACTCCTGCACTCTCAGCTAGGGGCTTCTTGACTGGTTCCACAGAACTCTTTGGTCCCCTACTGTCTCCACTCGAGAGGTGGGACTTGGGAGAACTCGCTCATGTCCTACATCCGTCCGTCTTCCCATAACTTCTCCCATATCCGGAGTATACTGGCAGTTGGTGCGGTCCCTCTCTGCGTGGTCGCAAGGCTTCCTCCAACATGTCAGCTCTGTCAGCAGCAGCCCTCAGGTCCTTTATATCCGCCTCCTTGACTCTAATCCTGATCTCAGGAGAGAGCACGGACATAAACTTCTCCATGACCATTAGTCTCTTGATATCCTCAGCTGACTTAGCCCCTTCAGATTCCAAACACTTCTGGAATCTCCTCTCCATGTCCCTCGCTGTCTCTGCATAAGATTTACCTGGCGAACGGGTACATTCTGGTACAAATCACGGGTACAAATCACTGCACTGGCCTTAAGCTCAATAAATCATTTCAATGGCTATTAACACAGTAACTCACTGTAATGGCATTAAACACAGTATACCACAATAATGGTAATAGACACAATAAATCACTGTACACATGAATATGTTATTCAATACTCCAGCATATATATTGATCACTTCATCAATATCAATAATAATGAGATAATACTGGGCACATAGCCTTACACCAATAAATGGTACATATATATATATATATATATATATATATATATATATATATATATATATATATATATATATGTCGTACCTAGTAGCCAGAACTCACTTCTCAGCCTACTATGCAAGGCCCGATTTGCCTAACAAGCCAAGTTTTCCTGAATTAATATATTTTCTTTAAATTTTTTCTTATGAAATGATAAAGCTACCCATTTCATAATGTATGAGGTCAATTTTTGTTCATTGAGTTAAAATTAACGTAGATATATGACCGAACCTAACCAACCCTACCTAACCTAACCTAACCTATCTCTATAGGTTAGGTTGGGTTAAGTAGCCGAAAAAGTTAGGTTAGGTTAGGTTAGGTAGGTTAGGTAGTCGAAAAACAATTAATTCATGAAAACTTGGCATATTAGGCAAATCGGGCCTTGCATAGTAGGCTGAGAAGTGAGTTCTGGCTACTAGGTACGACATATATATATATATATATATATATATATATATATATATATATTCTCTGGCATAATTTATAATATTAATGTCACATGAATGTAACTATCCTCGACACAGCAATCTCTTTGATAAATCACAGGTGCACTCACACACCACATATATATTTCGCGAGAGCTCTCTACAGCATCTCTCTTCACAACTGTGCCTTACTATGACATAGACATTGGTGAGCCCTGCTCACGACATAGAAGATACTCTGGCTAAATAGCTGACTAAAGGGGAGTGGGGAGGGAAAACTAAATTATCTACTTCCACCTCAATGATGTGGACTCGCCCTCTGTTGAGAGTTGAACTGTAGCTCCTGGTCCCGGCTTTCGACTCGTTGTAGGGAACGCCCCCACACACACACTGATGTTCCCTCCAGGAACCCAATCAACACCCCAAAAACGCGTCTTCACCGTGCTCTATCCTCTGCAGGCCCGTGCTCCTCCACATTCTCTTGAAGGGTTGGAGTCGGTCTCCTGGCTGTTGACTCCTCCTCACAACTACGTCTGCAGTCCTTTCTCTCGGCTGCAGTCGTCCTGATTCCCAATTAGCTTTCTTCTCCTCCTGCCTCACGGTGGATTGGCCCAGCAGCTACGTCGTCACTAAACACGTGAAACTGCACAGACGTCCCGTACGTCACTGCTCAAACTTCACTTCTTGCAACGCACCTGTTACTGGAGCACTTGCTGCTCAATTCTTGTCGACTCCTTCTTCGGTCCAACAAATGGAATATAGGAAGACCTCACAGAGTACTTGCCTACTACAGGGTGACACGTAAAATTCACTGGAGCGGGGTAAAACTGTCAAACTGACAGGACCCCCGAGCGCACGTCCAACCTCCTCGACGTGTCGTGTCAAACTTTCTGGCGCCACTGGATGCGCCGTCCGGACCCCCTTGCACTCATGATGTCATACTTGCCAGGGGCGTTTGTCATTGACTCCCTGTGCCACGTCACTGTTCCTGACCAATCTGGTGCCACTGACGTCATAACGTTATGGCGGCAAAACGTAGGGGCCGGCGCCATCTTGGCGTCCTAAAGGGCCTAAACCACAGGCCAAAACACTCTTCTTTTGCAAATTTCTTGCCAATGCGAGAACACTTCATATACTCCCACATGTCAAATTGTTCCCCGGAACGTAGATAACGTTCGGGTAAAGTGGATATGACTCTTACAGCTGGAGTGGGAGAAATATAAGAGGGGGGGGGGGGGAACACCGTCACAATATATATATATATATATATATATATATATATATATATATATATATATATATATATATATATATATATATATATATATATATATATTGGACACAATATATATAATATATATATATATATATATATATATATATATATATATATATATATATATATATATATATATATATATTTGCTTATAGTGGCATATCAAAATATTTTCTTTCCAAGATGTGTGCACTTTATGCGCCACACTGGGCGCACACTGACCACACTCTGGGAAAACAAAACCTTTATGGAATTAATAGTAATACAAAATATTGGTAACAAAATTAGCAGTGAATTGGACAAGAGGTTGTGCACTGTTATCATGTAATTGATGCTTTTAAATGATTAACAATATGACAAACATATACTGTATATCAAAATCAAATTTTGTGAGTTTTGTTAATCAACATCTGAATGAATAAATTATAAAGAATAATTATTATCCAAATATCTTCACTGACTCAACAGTACAAGAACTGTCAACCATAACTAGTTGTGTCCAATATGTAAGTACAAAAGCTATGCAGCACTCCACATCATCTTGTCACAGGCAACTATCACAGCATTTAATAAAGCACAGTTCAGTAAGTACTGTACAACCTTTGGAATACGTGCGGTAATTATCCATCAAAATTATGTTATTCATTATAATTCAGGAAAAAAGAAGACCAAGTACAATGAGAACTCAGAGATGATTTGCTGTAGCATTGGAGACCTGTCAAAGAGAGGCGGGGGATGCGAGTATATATATATATATATATATATATATATATATATATATATATATATATATATATATATATATATATATATATATATTAGGTTAGGTAGTCGAAAAACAATTAATTCAAGAAAACTTGGCTTATTATGCAAATCGGGCCTTGCATAGTAGGCTGAGAAGTGCGTTCTGGCTACTAGGTACGACATATATATATATATATATATATATATATATATATATATATATATATATATATATATATATATATATATATATATATATATATATATATATATAATAATGGTCACCACCAAGTAGTAGTAGTGATAATCGTTACTTACTGTAGCCCTGCGGGTCTTCACTCAATCAGTGAAGACTCCCACTCCCTCCCTCCTTCTCTCTCTCGATCTCTCCCTCCCTCTCTCCATCCCTCCTTCCCTCTCTCCATCCCTCCCTCCCTCCCTCTCTCCATCTCTCTCTCCATCCTTCCCTCTCTCCATCTCTCTCTCCAACCCTCTCTCCCTCCCTCCCTCCTCCTCTCTCTCCCTCCCTCCCTATCCAGCCCTCGTTCCCTCCCTCTCTCCAGCCCTCCCTCCCTCTCTTTCCATCCCTCCCTCCCTCCCTCTCTCTCTCCATCCCTCCCTCTCCCTCTCCATCCCCCATCTCTCTCTCCATGTCTCCCTCTCTCCATCCATTCCTCCCTCCCTCCCCTTCTCCATTCCCCCCTCCCTCCCTTTCTCCATCCCTCCCTCCCTCCCTCTCTCCATCCCTCCCTCCCTCCCTTTCTCCATCCCTCCCTCCCTCTCCCCCTCACCCTCCCTTTCTCCATCCCTCCTTCTCTCCATCCCTCCCTCCCTCCCTCCCTCTCCCCCTCCCTCCTCCCTCCCTCTCCCCCTCCCTCCTCCCTCCCTCTCTCCATCCCCTTTCTCCCTCCATCCATCCAGAATTTAAGAAACAAATCAAGTTAAAAAAAGTTAACTGGTCAATTAGTTAGTGTTATCAGCGAGCCGTCCCTTCACCACCACCGACACACCTCCCCCACCACTACAGCCCATACACACACACACACTGCTCAACTCAACCTCCACCTCCATACCCCCATCCCTCCCTCTCTCCCTCAAATCATCCCTCCTTCCATCCCTCCCTCCATCCTTCCATCAATCCATCTCCATCCTTCCCAGCCTCTGCCTGCCTGCCTGCCTCCCACCCAGCCTCCATCCCTGGCTCCCTCCTACCCAGCCTCCATCCCTGGCTCCCTCCCAGCCTCTGCCTGCCTACCTGCCTCCCTCCCAGCCTTTGCCTGCCTGCCTGCTTCCCTCCCTCCCAAGCTCTGCCTCCCTCTCAAGCTGCATCCCTCCCAAGCTCTGCCTGCCTGCCTGCCTCCCTCCCAAGCTCTGCCTGCCTCCCTCCCTCCCTGTCCATCCACCCATCAGTCAGCCATCACTGACACAATGAGTGCATTTGGAGCCGACATGGTGCACGGATGTTCCTTGATTGTGCAGATATGTACAACAAAGTCACGGAATGAACACTCCAGCCTCTTGACAAATCGAAATATATAATAATATATAGGTACAGTATATAATATGATAATGCATTTATATTGCCTACAAGAAAAAAAAAGACACTGATGCAAAAGCCTCCTGAAGATCACCTCTTGCAACGAATCCAATGCTCCAACGAACTGGGGTCAGTCTCATACAGTACGTTGAATCAAGGTTGTACTGTATATATATATATATATATATATATATATATATATATATATATATATATATATATATATATATATATATATATTATATATATATATATATATATATTATATATTATACATATATATATATATATATATATATATATATATATATATATATATATATATATATATATATATTATATATTATATATATATATATATATATTATATATATATATATATATATATATATATATATATATATATATATATATATATATATATATATATTATTAAATATGACCGAAAAAGTAAGATTAATAATTCTAACACGAATTTTCTCAATCTTTCGTACATTACGCTTCACTGTTGGAGGTAAATCAAAAATCACTTCTCCAAAATTCATTTTTATTTCTAGTCTGACGCGACACGGGCGCGTTTCGTAAAACTTATTACATTTTCAAAGACTTCACAAATACACAACTGATTAGAACTTACGTATCTCTGATTTTATATCTACATTTGAGTGAGGTGGGAGGGGTGATGTGGCATTAACACAAGACAGAACAAGAGGGGATATTCATAGGGTATTAAAAGTATCAACACAAGACAGAACAGAAACAATGGGTATTGAATAGAAGTGTTTGTAGAAAGCCTATTGGTCCATATTTCTTGATGCTTCTATATTGGAGCGGAGTCTTGAGGTGGGTAGAATATAGTTGTGCAATAATTGGCTGTTGATTGCTGGTGTTGACTTCTTGATGTGTAGTGCCTCGCAAACGTCAAGCCGCCTGCTATCGCTGTATCTATCGATGATTTCTGTGTTGTTTACTAGGATTTCTCTGGCGATTGTTTGGTTATGGGAAGAGATTATATGTTCCTTAATGGAGCCCTGTTGCTTATGCATCGTTAAACGCCTAGAAAGAGATGTTGTTGTCTTGCCTATATACTGGGTTTTTTGGAGCTTACAGTCCCCAAGTGGGCATTTGAAGGCATAGACGACGTTAGTCTCTTTTAAAGCGTTCTGTTTTGTGTCTGGAGAGTTTCTCATGAGTAGGCTGGCCGTTTTTCTGGTTTTATAGTAAATCGTCAGTTGTATCCTCTGATTTTTGTCTGTAGGGATAACGTTTCTATTAACAATATCTTTCAGGACCCTTTCCTCCGTTTTATGAGCTGTGGAAAAGAAGTTCCTGTAAAATAGTCTAATAGGGGGTATAGGTGTTGTGTTAGTTGTCTCTTCAGAGGTTGCATGGCTTTTCACTTTCCTTCTTATGATGTCTTCGATGAAACCATTGGAGAAGCCGTTATTGACTAAGACCTGCCTTACCCTACAGAGTTCTTCGTCGACTTGCTTCCATTCTGAGCTGTGGCTGAGAGCACGGTCGACGTATGCGTTAACAACACTCCTCTTGTACCTGTCAGGGCAGTCGCTGTTGGCATTTAGGCACATTCCTATGTTTGTTACATTCCTATGTAACAAACATATTCAAACGCATCAAATCTTCAAATAGCCTCGGCTATCACCTCATTATGTCCGGTCGTGATGGTCAAGTGGATTAAGGCGTCTTGTACATACCAGTTGCGTTGCTTCTGGGAGTATGGGTTCGAGTCACTTCTGGGGTGTGAGTTTTCAGTTGCATATTGTCCTGGGGTCCATTCAGGCTAGTTCGCATTTGTGTTCCTCACGTGTGCCCCAAAGAATGAGGTGATTTGGTAAAATGCTATGCCCAAGATTACTATCCGAGTGCCGGCGGTGGGGTGGTTCAAATAGCCTCGGCTATCACCTCATTATGTCCGGTCGTGATGGTCAAGTGGATTAAGGCGTCTTGTACATACCAGTTGCGTTGCTTCTGGGAGTATGGGTTCGAGTCACTTCTGGGGTGTGAGTTTTCAGTTGCATATTGTCCTGGGGTCCATTCAGGCTAGTTCGCATATATATATATATATATATATATATATATATATATATATATATATATATATATATATATATATATATATATATATATATATATCCACCTATAGAAGATACAATTGATGGACGTCGATCTAGCTATATGGGAGACACAGGCTGCAGACCGTTCAGCCTGGAGGCAGTCTGTTCAAAGAGGTCTCTCCAAGTTTGAGGAGTCACTTGCCAAGGAATCGGAGGCAAAGAGACAGAGAAGGAAAGCCGGTAGCCAGGAAGACAGACCAGAATCGGACTTCGTTTGTGCTCGGTGTGGGAAGGACTGCCACTCTCGGATTGGCCTCATCAGTCACACCAGACGCTGCACCAGAATTGACAACTAGGGCGCAACTCCATAGTCTCCCGAGACTGAAGGATGCCTACTACTATATATATATATATATATACTGTATATACATATATTTTTAAATATGACCAAAAAAGTAAGATTAATAATTCTAACATGGTGAAAGGAAGAAGAAACGAAAGAAGAAAGGTGAAACGCCATGCAACCTCTGAAGAGATAACTAACACAACACTTGTACCCCCTATTAGACTATTTTACAGGAACTTCTTTTCCACAGCTCATAAAATGGAGGAAAGGGTCCTGAAAGATATTGTTAATAGAAACGCTATCCCTACAGACAAAAATCAGAAGATACAATTGACGATTTACTATAAAAACAAGAAAACGGCCAACCTACTCATGAGAAACTCTCCAGACACAAAGCAGAATGCTTTAAAAAGAGGCCAATGTCGTCTATGCCTTCAAATGCCCGCTTGGGGACTTTAAGCCTCAAAGAACTCAGTATATAGGCAAGACAACAACATCTCTTTCCAAGCGATTAACGATGCATAAGCAACAGGGCTCCATTAAGGAACATATAATCCTCTTCCCACAGCCAGACCATCACCAGAGAAGTCTTAACAAGAAACACGGAAATCATCGATAGATACAGCGATAGCAGGCGGCTTGATATCTGCGAGTCACTACACATTAAGAAGTCAACACCAGCAATCAACAGCCAATTAATGCGCAACTATATTCTACCCACTTCAAGACTCCGCACCAATATAGAAGCATCAAGAAATATAGGCCAACAGGCCCTTTGCATTTACTTCCATTCTTCCCCTTTAAATTTACACAATATTACCCAATATTTCGTGTTCTATCTTGTGTTGAAAGTTTGTTTTCACCTCATCCAAAACTGTTGTAGCATATCACCTCACCCAAATGCAGGTATATAAAATGAAAAGCCGTTTGAATTATAGCATAGTAGAAACTCTCTTTAGTGTTTGCAGGTTATAGTTGTGTGTGTGTAAACTAAAGTCTTTGAAAATGTAATAAGTTATTACGAAACGCGTTCAAGTGTCGCGTCAGATTAGAAAAAAAAAAAAAAAAAAAAAAAAAAAAATATATATATATATATATATATATATATATATATATATATATATATATATATATATATATATATATATATATATATATATATATATATGTCGTACCTAGTAGCCAGAACTCACTTCTCAGCCAACTATGCAAGGCCCGATTTGCCTAATAAGCCAAGTTTTCATGAATTAATATATTTTCTCTAATTTTTTCTTATGAAATGATAAAGCTACCCATTTCATTATGTATGAGGTCAATTTTTTTTTATTGGAGCTAAAATTAACGTAGATATATGACCGAACCTAACCAACCCTACCTAACCTATCTTTTTAGGTTAGGTTAGGTTAGGTGGCATAAAAAGTTAGGTTAGGTTTGGTTAGGTAGTCGAAACACAATTATTTAATGAAAACTTGGCTTATTAGGCAAATCGGGCCTTGCATAGTAGGCTGAGAAGTGCGTTCTGGCTACTAGGTACGACATATATATATATATATATATATATATATATATATATATATATATATATATATATGTATATATATATATATATATATATATATATATATATATATATATATATACACAGTATATATATAGGACGGTCTGAAACGTCATCGTCTCCTCATCTTCTGGTGTATGGTTTAGTCTTCGACCAGGGAGCCGGTCGGCCAAGTGGACAGCACACTGGACTTGTGATCCTGTGGTCCCGTGATTGGTCCTGGGCGTCAGCAAGAAACAATGGGCAGAGTTTCTTTCACCCCTATGCCCCGCTACTTAGCAGTAAAATAGGTACCTGGGTGTTAGTCAGCTGTCACGGGCTGCTTCCTGGGGGTGGAGGCCTGGTCGAGGACCGGGCTGCGGGGACACTAAAGCCCCGAAATCATCTCAAGATAACCTCAAGATAACCTTCATATCTTCAGCCACATTATTGTGACTCATTGTCTGCAACTTATACATAAGTACAAAACTTTCTCATGGTCATTGTAACATGAAATTTAAACACTATTTGTTTCTCTTTCAGTTATTTATTACCTTTACAGATAATATGTATACTTTTCCCTCACAACTATTAAGCAACATCATGTACTTGTCAAAAATCTGAACCTGTAAAAAATTAACATGTATCATGTCTTTACAGAGTTGTTAGTGTTAGAAAATTTCCATGTTATCAGGACAAACAAACATTAAAATATCTGACAAGACTGTGGCATATATATATATATATATATATATATATATATATATATATATATATATATATATATATATATATATATATATATATATATATATATATATATATATGTCATACCTAGTAGCCAGAACGCACTTCTCAGCCTACTATACAAGGCCCGATTTGCCTAATAAGCCAAGTTTTCATGAATTAATTGTTTTTCGACTACCTAATCTACCTAACCTACCTAACCTAACCTAACCTAACTTTTTCGGCTACCTAACCTAACCTATAAAAATAGGTTAGGTTAGGTTAGGTAGGGTTGGTTAGGTTCGGTCATGTATCTACATTAATTTTAACTCCAATAAAAAAAAATTGACCTCATACATAATGAAATCTATAGCTTTATCATTTCATAAGAAAAAAATTAGAGAAAATATATTAATTCAGGAAAACTTGGCTTATTAGGCAAATCGGGCCTTGCATAGTAGGCTGAGAAGTGCGTTCTGGCTACTAGGTACGACATATATATTTATATATATAATATGCAATAATAATTCTCAAAACATGCAACTCGGTTATGTGTAAGTAATCACAAAGACAGAGAAATGACAAATTCCTTGTGGTTACCTACGTGCCTGCATGCATGCACATAAATGAAAGACTGGCTTTCATAAGGTAGAAATCAATTCTGCAAACTCTTGAGACACTTTCAGCAGCCAATAAAAGAATCCAGATGTGATATATTGAGTCCGACTTCTCGAAATAGACTGCAGTTATAAGCAGACGAGGAGTCACAATAACGTGGCTGAAATATGTTGATCAAACCACACGCCAGAAAGTGAAGGGACGAAGACGTTTCGGTCCGTTCTGGACCGAAATGTCTAAACTAGTGTGTGGTTTAGTCAACAACTGCAGTTATACTTCAATATGACTGATCACAGCAGATAACGAATGATTACTCAGTATAGGATTTTTATAATAATTCCAACATGTGATGCGCCATTACCAGCTAAGAAAGTCAAATGATCCATAATTGTTCTTCCTACCATCATGAGAAGCCACATAATTGGTGATTATAAATAGTTTGAAAATATTTAATTGACTATACACAAAACAATTATCACAGTAACATCATGCTTAGCATAAAGAAGTAGGCATACCTGGCAAAATTGAATATAATAAAAATATAAATATAGTGAACACACTAAATACAAACAAATTTTCAGGAACAAAATATAAAATTTGGAACACGATACAAAACCTAAGTTTTCAGAAGAAACTGCATTAACCACACTTTATGAATTAAAAGCCAGTACCTGCACACAACTGGCTTCCATGATATGGAGCATCAGGTGCCAGAGTCTGCTAGTCTACAACCCTGGACAACAGTGATGCACTCCTTACAAATTGTGGCACTGATGGTAAATTTCTCAACTCTTTGTATGCATAAGTAGTCATCAATTCATTTATTGCAAATCTGGCACATTAGCCAGTGTCACAAGGAATTCTTTGCCATTGTATCAATATAATTCAAATCACAACCAATACTCATTGCACTCAGGTGCTACAATTATTTAGCAGCATTCTTTTCTGAAATATTCACTCTTTCCTTTATCATTTATCTGAACAAATGATTTCAATTACTAGAGAAAATAACCTCCTCCATTATCTCCTTTTGTAAAATAATTTTTTTTTACTCTAATACAGAAAGGTATTATGCCATACTTGAAAACAAAGTTATATGCATGCATTTCTTAACTCTTTACGTGATTAGTTTTCCTCTCAAATTAGTATAATAATGTTTTCCCTTCAAGACAAACATTATTTGTTAAGCACTGATCAATTTCCAAGTTTTACCATAACAGGTAAAAGATAATATCTTAATTTTTTTTTGCAAATTCCAGCAGTCTAAAACCTACCTTCGTCAAATTTCACACGCAATTCACACCTTCGAAATTTCACACGCAAATAATATGAATTATAAAGAGTTTATAAATTAAAGTTAAAGCTCTGGAGTTTCTTTTAACCCAATAAAATCTGGGAACTCCTTGAAAATTATGTTTCCCACATTTTTTCTCAGTGATCATCAATATCTGCTAGTAAACTTTAATGCTTATATCTAAATTATTACATTAAAAACAGAATTTTAATTTTGTAGCTAACCCATACATCTAAGTCTAACAATAAATAACTTTTTCAACATGATATTTATAGTGTTACAGTCCACCTGATGCAACGCCAGGGGCTCATAGCTCACCACTCTAGCGGAGCTTCAGAGATAACATAGCTTTACCTGTTAAACTGAAGGGTATGTAAACACTGCATCCAATTGGTCCCATCCTCATACATGTTGCCAACAGGCAATGTTTGAAAAAAATGTTATTATGTAATAACTGTCTTGCCTCACCCCACAATGAACACATGCACACACATGATTCTTCCCTTACACAAATGTCCAATATAATGAACAAGGTTATATGGACTGTGACCAGTTTTCTGCTAGGTAAATCTCCAAGGAGGAAGAAGATGATGGGAGGGGGGGATGGAGAAGGACCAAGAAGAGGACAAAGAAGAGAGAAGATACAGAAGAGCACAAAGGAGAGGGGAGACCAAGAAGAGGGGAGGACAAAGAGGGAGGAGAGGCTGGAGGAAACACCACAAGTTATTTAGGGGCCATAATTCAACTAGAAGATACCATTACAAATACTACAGCATGTAACAATTTTCAGAGATCATTTGATCTTTGAAGATCAAAGCTTATATAGTACATTAATTCAAAATGTCTGCAAACTCACAAAATGTAAATAAAATATTATGAATTTCATATATATGAATGTATGTGCGTGTGCGTGTGTGTGTGTGTGTGTAAGTAATTACCTAAGTGTAGTTACAGGATGAGAGCTACGCTCGTAATGTCTCTGTCTCCCCCCAGTACTCTTCGTCGTAAAGCATAACTACTGACGGTTTTGGCCTTCACCACCTCACTTAACTTGTTCCGATCATCTACCCCTCTGCTTGCAAAAGTGAATTTTCTTATATTTCTTTGGCAGCTTTGTTTAGTTTAACGCTATGACCTTCATGTTCCAGGTCTCAGGAATTTTTCCCTATCAATTTTGTCTATTCCCATTACTATTTTGCATGAAGTGATAATATTGCCTCTTTTTCTTCTATCCTCTAGTTTTGCCATACTTAGTGCCTGTACCCTCACCTCGTAGCTCTTGTCTTACAGTTCTGGGAGACATTTAGTTGTAGGTTCTTACACCTTTCGAGTTTGATGATGTGCTTTTTAAGATATGGGCACCATACAACTGATGCATCTGACCAAACACCACACCAGAAGATGAGACGATGATTCAGTCCGTCCTGAACCGTTATCAAGTTGACTGTGATGGGAGCGAGGGAGGCACAGGCATTAAGTAAGGCAAGAGAGAGGTGAGGAGCAGGTAAGAGGAGGTAATTCCTAGAGGAAGGCGAGAGCAAGGCATAAGGTAAGAACAAGAAGAAAGGTACGGATGGGATGGGTGTAATAATGGGGTAATGGGGTGTAAGACCACAAACCACACTCTTCTGGTGTGTGGTTTGGTCATCTCATCATCAGCCACATTATTGTGACTCGTCGTCTGTAATTTCTTTTAGTATTTTACTATTCATGTGTTTAAAATCAATTCTGAAATTGGAAAGCATATCTTTGGCTTCTCGCATGATGTTCTTTAAGTGGTCCTCAGGTGATAGAGATCTAAGGGTGGTTCCAGATAGAGAAATTTCCTATGATAATTTTTTTTAAAGATTTTTCACATAATTTGTAGGTGTGTGTATTTACCTAAGTGTAAATGTGAAGTGTACATGTGTATAATAAAGAATAAAAATAATTATACATAAATTAATAAATATTATATATATATTTATATATATTTAACAGAAACACAAAAACAGTCATGTTTTAAGATGTTTTAAACCACAACTGTGCAGCAAGGCCTAATTGGTAAAAATTGTTTGCAAATTAAGTGGAATCATATACAGAAATGAATATATTTTTATATATATGAAGAAAAACACACACACACACACATATACATAAATACATATATACAGTAATTAATTATACAAAGATTCTTTTGAGATACTCACAAAATCCTCCAACCAAGCTACAAATTTTGAATGAAAATAATCTATATATACAATTTATATAAATCTGTTTACTGCAGAATACAACTGAATCCTCTCAGCTGAATTATCCATGCAAGCAACCACGATAAACCATACAACACCCTGAAATGTATGCTGAGGTTGCATATTATTCTGGTCTAAAAGTTCGTGTGTGGAAGTCATTAATTTAGTCTGCATTAGACTGTGATATATGTACTGTATAATGAACTGCAGTACTTTTACAGTTACTTTTGTAGAGACTCTTGAATCTCTAAAATGTAAAGTTGTTCGTATATATGGGATAAGTTTTAGCTTATGCAAAATATTATGTAAACTTTCATGACTCAGTCATTAATAATCACACATTAAAAAATCAGATGAAATATGGATGAAATTATATTACTGAATTTAATTATCATTGCTTAATGATCTCATCTACTAATTTTTCATCAATACAATTTTTAAGCTAAGGTCCTGTGATGCACATGATCTAGATTCTAACCATTTGAAAAGAACGGGATCAGGTGATTAATGAGAAAATTTCAATGTAGTTTGTAACAGCAGGAAAAATAATATAAGACTATAAATGAGCAAGTTAGGAGATGCAAACTTATAAGCATTCTTTTTTAGTCAATGAAAATGTTTGTTATTTTTTTAAATTTCCTGCAAAGTTAAATTATATTCATTTGATTTATAATAATTGGTTTAGCGATTCTATGCAGAGAATTACATCTTGGGGTACTTGAAAAGCCTTCATGAGGAGACCGACCCAGAGAGTGCATGGCCACTGACTCGGATATTTTGCAAAGTTAAATTTTTGTTTGTTTCATTTAAACTTGGCTGCTGATGACCAATAGCTGGAGTACTCTTGTTTACAACCCATCCTCTAATCCAAGGACCCCATTTATTAATTAAATGTCCTTTACAAATGTAGGACAACACACATATTTTTCATCCACATGGTAACAAGCATATGAATTGCCAACCCATCAAAGCCACATATATATATTTATACCAAGACAGTACTCCAGTTGAAAATAGAACTGGAAAAAATCCTCAAAAATATAGGAGGGAAACATCCAAGCAACCAGTATCATCTCCCCGTGAAGGCTATTACAGATGGAGTAATTTTGTAAATTCAAGAAACAACTGATAACATTTGAGCTTTGATTGAAAATAAGTTTTCCCTAAATTCCAATGTCATTTTCTCAACCTGATTCAACCCCCTCTAAAAATCTATGTACCGTAATTACATAGCAAAAAGGTTAAAGGGGTAAATTCAGAAGGTGTCAAGAAAGCACAATTATTATGCTCTATATACCTGTTCAAATTAATTAGCTCATCACTATTTGGTATACTGCCCCAGCTGTCCAAAACCTTCAACAGAAGGATTCTCCATGGATAATAAGTGGAATACAGTAAAACCTCGAGTGACGACCACCTCAAATGGCGACCATTTTGGGTAACGAACGCCCTGATCGCCGACACTTCATCTCGTTAGGTGATCGCTCGTTTGAATAACGTCAACACCACACAGTGGGGTCTGGGGCTGCTTCTCGCACATTCTCTGACACCTCCGACGATGCAAATAAATTATTTTTCTTTGTGTCAGATGCTATTGATGCTGGGATGTTGAAAACGAAATGAACTTTTTTAAAGAAAGAACAAATGTCAAAAAGGTTCGGTCGGTGTTCGGCAGGTAGGCTGCTCTATGTTTCTGATAAAAAAAAAAAACAGCGTTGAATGTAATGAAACGCCATTTTCTGGGTGAGTCCCGGAGGCTCCCCGGAGCTATCCATGGCTGATATGGATACCCTAACTATTTTGCATCAGTCGATGTGGGTGGAGTTCTAGGCCTACCGGGGACCATGAGCCAGAACCTGACCCCCTCAGTGAGGTACGGGGAGCAATGGCTCATAGAAATGCACATGTAATTTGGAGCATTCTATATCTGCCATCGACCGGGACAGGCACCCAGAAAGGTAAGCGCCACAAAACAAACCCCTATTTTGGTTAATAACAAAAATCGACAAACGAGTGGACAGAACTCCCCCAGGAAAACGAACTAACAAGCATGACGTCACACGAGCAGCACCGCATGTCTGCGCAGCTCCCCCCTCCCTGGGAGGGGGAAGGGTCCAGACCCCTACGCCGGCGATCCCCGCCCCAGTTCTGAGGCTGGATATCAAAACGGTGAAAAAATCGGCCGACCGGAGGGTGGGAGGGTGCCGGGGAGCCTCCGGGACTCACCCAGAAAATGGCGTTTCATTACATTCAACGCTGGTTTTCTGGGGGGAGCCCCTACGGCTCCCCGGAGTTACTTCACCAAAGACTACCTAAGAAAACAAGGGGACAGACCCGGGAGGCGGTCGGTGAACCACTCCTCAAAACGAGGACGAGACAACAACCCAAGGACCCCTCCGGAAAGCAGCAGGCACATCATTCGCCAGAAAAAAGGGAGAACGGCCGCAGACGAAGAAACCTATGACCACGACCATAAGAGCCAAAAACCACTGCGCCTGAGAAGAGCAAGAAGCTCTGCCACACGACCCCCAGAGGCCAATGCCAACATAAAAAGAAAGCCGAGGCAAAGCAAACCTGACCCCAAGGAGCCACATCCACCAAGGAGAAGAAAAACAGGAGAGCACCCTGTCCAAAGACCAGGACGACACAGGCAGTGCATAAGCAGGCCGGAGGTGAAACAACGCATGCTACAGCCTGCGAAACGGCACAGAAGGAATAACGATACCGAAAGGTAGCAGCAGAAACCAAGGTGCCAGTCCCAGGAACGGCCCCAAGCGCCTCTACATCCTCCGCAAGCCAATCCGATGACAGCCCCAGGAGGGAAAAGAAAAATGCAGAACCAAAACGAAAATGCCACAAGCGTGCAAGTCCACCGCCACAAGTGCAGCTGACAGGGAAGGAACCCGCATAAGGAGCCGCCCTGCACCAACATCCCGCAGAAGGGCAGGAGCGATAAGACTCATTAAGAGGAGCAAAATTGCCCCCGGGAAAATGAGTAGCGCCGCGACAGCGCGAAGAGAAGAGATTAGCACAAAAGAACAAGAAGACCAAACACCTAGAAGCTGCCGGGAAGAGGACCCACAAGCCCTAGAAAGGACCGGAGGGAAGCTCAACCGAATGACGACAGACGTACCAGAAAACGGGAAGGAACAAAACCGTCCCGAACCGTCGAGAACAAAAAGAAGCAGACACAAAGGACGAAGGCACAAAAACCCCGTCGCACCCGAGCCCAAAAGTCATGCAGAAACCTCAAGAAGATGGGGACATGATGGAGAAGGCCCGTCCCGGAGAAAAAGGGGCGAAGACTATAGAAAAGCACCCACCGACAGGACGGAAACAACGGGCACAATGGACAAGGAAACCGAGCCCAGGAAGGGGCCGACGCCCACAAAGCACATGCGGAGAGGGGGAACGGAAAAACCCCACACCACAAAACTGCAAGCCCCGCCCAGAGGGGCAGAAACACCCCGGCGGGGACCAACGGGGCCTGAGGCCCCTCACGTTAGCCCCAGCCCCAGCCCTGGGAACCCACCCTGCAGGCCCCGGGGCCGAGCTGTCCCTTCAAAGCCCCAGCGTCAAGAAAAACCCCGGGGCAGCCATGAAAAACACGAAGGAAGGGAGCCCACTAGGCTCTGGAACTTGAACCGAAACTGGAGGATAGGCGAGGGGCGAGATGAAGACCCCAAGCTCATCCCCAGCCAGCACAATGAGGCGAGGACAAGACAGAGAATCCAAGGAACATGGAAAAACCAGGCCCGGCAAGGAAGGAGAGCCCCAAAGGGAGCACGGAAGGGCCGAACATAACGCCACAACCAACCCCGACACGCAGCTGCAGTACCAAAACCGCAGCAAAATGTCACCACACTCCCCGAGGAAGCGACAAAGAAGATAGATAAATCGTACACGAGTGGCACACAAGGGGACACAGGCGGAAACCAAGCACCCAACTGAGCCACAGGGACGGTAGAAGAAACGTGTGCAGTGTAACAGGCAAACAAAGGAACACATTAGGCAGCCCAACATGGGCTGACCCCATACACAGCCCCAAGAGCAGAGACGAGAGTGCCCAAGAAGCACAGAATCCGCCCGACAGGCAAACGACAGGGAAGAGGTGGAACCAAAGAGCCAGAACCCAACCTGCAAGCACAAGGAGGCGAACACAAAACCTCCGACACAGGAAAACGTACTACCAAACAGGAACCCCCACCGTTGCACTGCGGAACAAGGTGGAGGCGGGGCCCCGAACTCGAGCAAGATTAGACAAGCATAGGAGAGGGGCAAGAGGAGTGCAGGCAGGAGCCGCCTCGGAAGGGCCAAGAGGCCACCCGCAGACACCCGTGAACCGAGGAAGGAATCAGGTGGAGAGAACAAGGGCTGCCCAGTATGGGCTAATAGCCCTGCAGTAGGCACCTCGGGTGATACGGTCCACGTTCTCAAGTACGTATGTACACCCATTCCTACTCCCAAAAACAAAAACAGCGTCAGGATGAAGGAGACGCCAAACCGCACCAACTCACCTGCAGAACATAGGCGCTGAAGGGCCATGACGCAAGCTTTCGAGTCTGTATCCGCCGTAGGCGGCCAGGGCGCCCATGCTGGAGAGGAGGGGAGCAGCGAAGGAGGCTCCCCACCCTAGAACGCAGGGAAAAACCTTGTGACTTCCCCACAGCGGCACCCCAGAACACCCCCAAAGCAACGGGGCACGGATTGGATTAAGAAAAGAGCGAGAGGCGAAGCCTCCCCCCCCGAGAGAAAATGGATGCCGAACACGTGTGCACACCGCCCGGAACCAAAACAAACTCCCGTGGCGCATGCGCAGGATGCGAAAGTAGCCTAACAAGGCGAGAAGTAGCCCAACAAGGCGAGAAGTAGCCCAACCAGGCGAGAAGTAGCCCAACCAGGCGAGAAGTAGCCCAACCAGGCGAGAAGTAGCCCAACCAGGCGAGAAGTAGCCCAACCAGGCGAGAAATAGCCCAACCAGGCGAGAAGTAGCCCAACCAGGCGAGAAGTAGCCCAACCAGGTGAGAAGTAGCCCAACAAGGTAAGAAGTAGCCCAACTGGCTACAAGGAGCCCAACAAAGCGAGAAGTAGCATAACCGGCGACAAGCAGCCCAACTAGCGACAGTAGCCCAAACTGCTACAAGGAGCACAACCTGTCCAGAACAGAAGGAACCAGTATGGAGGCAAACTCCAGGACACGCAGGAGGTAAGCTGCAAAGGCCAACCGCACTGCAGGCGAAGAGATGCGGGTAGCTGAAAACCTCTGGAAGACGGAACCGAAGAAACCACAGGGACGCGGAACCGAACCCGGGGAGGAGCAGAACCCAAGCCCAAATCGTATGCAGAGGGGGGAAAGAAAACCCCACTCCTCGCAACAGTAAGCCCCGTTCAGAAGGACGGAAATCCAGGCGGGGCGTAATGGAGCCCAAGGCCCCCAAGGCCGCTCCTCCCCAACCCCAGGAGCCTCTACACCAGGCCCCGGGGCCGAGTCGCCCTCCAAAGCCCCGGCCCCACAAGAAAAAGCCGAGGCAGCCGAGAGAGCTGAAAGAGAAGGGGCCCACTGGTCAGACCCCGGAGCATCGGCCGGAGGAACAGACTCGAATGCCTCCGCAGCTACCCCGGACGGGGCAATCCCCGAAACTGCCCAAATCTCAGAACCTCTAACCCCGCCCCGACCCCGAAGCCTGCAGATGTGTAGGGGCCGGAAGCAGGAGGGGGAGTGTGGAAGAACCATGGCCGAAGCGACCAAAACACCCAAGTATGGGACCCTACACAAGCGGGGCAGCACCGGGGAGTCCGGGGAAGTGACAAACCTGAGCGCGTTGCAACATCCTACCCTGCAACGCGCGAGCTGCCTGCATCCACGGGAATTCATCAGCAGACTGGGTGAATGGAGTCATGAACAAGCAACAAAGCTCGCAGGACTCAGGGTCGAATGTGTCACCGACCCAACAGGCAGCATGACGGAGGCAAAAACAAGGAGAGTCACCCTGAGACAAAGGGACAGAGCAACCCTCAACTCGCACAAAGCGAGAGGGGACGCAAGGGTCTCCACTAACGGACCCGAGAGCCCCCGGGGGGTTTCCCAGGGCCCCTAGATTGGGTCTACTAAGGGTTATCCCAGGCAGGGTACTGCTAACCGGCGCCCCAAACTACCAAGCAAACTGCTAAAGCTGAACCCACGGGACGTGTCCACTCACGAGGGCAAAGCAGGGGGTGCCACCACACAAACGAACCTAATATAAAGGGGGGGGAACACAAGGCAGACCCCCCTACCAGGCAAAAACAAATATAAAAGAAAAACCACACAAGTGGACAACGTACCCAGAGGGAACAGAGCCGGCCGCTGTCATAGGTGAAAACTAGCTACGCAGTACCCTGCGCCCCACCAGTGCTATAACTACCACTTACCCCAAGGGAAACAAGGGAGTAAAACCCCCAAACCCTCTGGGCGGCCAAACGCCAAGCAGCGAAAAGCCAACAGAGGTAGACCCAAGATGACTTGTGGAAGGCAACCCCAAGCCCCAAGGGCGGTACTTACAGGGCACTCAGGGAAGGTGACCCTAAGCACATGCAGCCCGAGTACCTGAGAATACTACTCCCAGCTCACACGACCACCGTAAGAGCAGCACTGCAAACAAGTCACACACTGAGACAAGACCGGAGCTGGAGCCACATGACCGTGCATGATCCCATCAGCCGAGGAACTGGGGCGGGGATCGCCGGCGAGGGGGTCTGGGGCTCCCCCTTCCCCCTCCCGGGGAGGGGGAAGCTGCACAGACATGCGGCGCGGCTCGTGTGACGTCATGCTTGTTAGTTCGTTTTCCTGGGGGAGTTCTGTCCACTCGTTTGTCGATTTTTGTTGTTAACCAGAATAGGGGTTTGTTTTGTGGCGCTTACCTTTCTGGGTGCCTGTCCCGGTCGATGGCAGATATAGAATGCTCCAAATCACATGTGCATTTCTATGGGCCATTGCTCCCCGTGCCTCTCTGAGGGGGCCAGGTTCTGGCTCGTGGTCCCAGGTAGGCCTAGAACTCCACCCACATCGACTGATGCAAAATAGTTAGGATATCCACATCAGCCATGGATAGCTCCGGGGAGCCGTAGGGGCTCCCCCCAGAAAAAGAAAAAATGAAGAATTTTGAAAAACAGAACAAATGTCAAAAAGGTTCGTTTGGTGTTTGGCAGGTAGGCTGCTCCATGTTTCTTAAAAAAAAAAAGTTGAAACAATTTGAAAAACGGACAAATGTCAAAAAGGTTCGTTCAGAGTTTGTCAGGTAGGCTGCTCCATTATTGAGAAATAAATGAAAAATACAAAACAAATGGAACACATTTGGAACCCAGAAAGATTGTCATAATGGAGCAGCCTACCCGACAAACACTGAACGAACCTTTATGGCATTTGTTCGTTTTTCAAACTGTTCCAACTGTTTTTTTTTCGTTTTTTTTTTTTTATTTAAGAAACATGGAGCAGCCTACCTGCCGAACACCAAACGAACCTTTTTGACATTTGTTCTGTTTTTCAAAATTCTTCATTTTATTTTTTATTTTTTTTCAGCAGAAACATGGAGCAGCCTACCTGACAAACACCGAACAAACCTATTGCTATACAAAAAAAGAAAAAAAAAAAAAAAAAAAAAAAAAAAAAAATTGAACAAATTAGAAGAAAGAAAAATGTCATGAAGGTTTGTTCAGTGTATGTAAGGTAGGCTGCTCCATTATTTAAAACATCGAATATCATATTGTTGTTTTTCGGTGGTAGAACGGATTAATTTTATTTCCATTACAGTATTGTCAATGGGGACATTCGTTTTGTATGACGTCCGTTTCACATGACGATCACGGCGCCGGAACGGATTAAATTTGTTATTCAAGGTTCCACTGTATTTGGCCAAGATGTTGTTCCTTCAGGGACAACATTGTCCCTAAACATTCACCACTGTAATATGGTGACACATCTAGTTTTCATAAAGTCCTAATTTCTTTCAGTCAAGCTACTTTATGTAAAGAATAAATACACATTAATTCTTTTGATAGTTACAAAATATTAAGCTAAATATGCTAAATTCAAGATATTCATCATTAACTCTTTCTTCAAACAGTGTGTTTACAAAATTTAAAAATGGCAAAAATTACCACTTGCACAGGAAGTACAAAGAGAAACATCTTTATAGACAAGCAGATACAAAACATATTGATTAAATTCTTCAATCTCCAAACTAAAGGGGTTAAAAAAAAATAGGGGCTTTTCTGTAGACCTTAAGTGGCATAACTGAGGCACTGGATCATTCTATAAAATATACAGTGTATAGGATCCTGACCATAGGTCAAAGGTTAAAAACTTAACATAATTTATATAGAAAACTACTACTACTACTACCCGATAATATGCAAATGGTATACTGTACTCATGAGCATGTACCAAAAATCATCATATATCTGCATTCATTATTGTTAATTCACTCCCTGCTATGGCAGTTGGTTATTGTTTTATATCTTAATTTAAAATAACAATCTGTTTGCAAGAAAATTTTTACTTAATTAAACCTCAATATATTTAATTAAACCTCAAGATATTTATGCCGTCTGTGACTGGACATAAATATACTGAACTGAGAGGATTATGCAAGAGGAAGATTTTATACTTACCGGTAATTTTTAACAGCTTTGGCCTTGCAAGTGTTATCATCATAATACAGTACTTTGAAATCTAGAAAAATGGGAATTTCCTCAAAATGAAACACTGCTATGTTGAATTTCAATTTCAGTCTACAAATATGGAGCATATTAGACAAAATTAAATATTAAAATAATATGCCTTAGAGGCTATGTGATTAAATAAATATACTGTACCACTCAAAATTTGACTAAACTAATTCAGTCTTGGTGACAGTCCTGCCCTAACATAGATGAACACCATCATAAACTTGGCTCAATTAGATGTTACAGTATTAAGTAGACTGGCAACACCTGTATCAATCAACAAACCCTAAAAATTTCATAGGCAAGCAATACAATATAGAACTAATATAGACATAACATTCAAATCCTACAGGAAGAGCCCATGCATTCAGCCCCAGCTTTAGGTCGCTGGTTGTTTGCTCGATTAAGTCGACGGAGTGTAGCATCACCATACTGAATGCCTGAGCCAATCCTCTCTGGATCCAGCTCACCTGCAGAGATGAGAATGATTGAAACTTTCATCAAAATAATTGAACAAGTAATTATGAAAGAAAATGCTAAACCATTATGGTTATATAGTACTATGTAAATCACATGAAAATCAAAATTAACCATACTGTACATCAGCTCAGATATCTGTAAGAGCAGAAAGACATAAGTTTACCAACGAACAAAGATTATGATACATTGAAGGTTTTCCATTCACCTAGGCTGTATGGGTCTTGAACTGTGGACACCACACGTGTAAGCCCGATGCTCTATCAACTGGGCTATGAGTAGCCCAGTCGGCTACTCATAGGCGACAAAACTTTGCTTGGCAACACTATTGCCACCAACAACAGGTGTGGCAAAACTATTCTCTGATTCTAAATCATTAAAACCAAAGAATGATTCACCATTCTCAGACTCATCGACCAAAACATCATAATCTTGCAAAGTAACACATGACCTGTGGTTGAGCACGAAGTAGTGTTGAGTGTGGACGAGTAAGGCAGTGGTGAGTCTCTAGGCCTCCTCACCCTTGTGGCACCCTCTTGTTCATTCTCAATGTCCATGGTATCAACATCCTCAGACTATGTGTAGTCTTGATCTATGTTGGAGTCGTCAATATCAGGTTCATCAACCTCGTCAAACAATTCAGTATTAATTTCTTCATCGGTCAATGACTGGGTGGCACTGTGTGCAGTGCGTGGTCAGATGTTGGGATGTTGTGCACTCGCCATTTGTGTCTGGTCAATAACTGAGGCCTCTTAAGACAATGGCGGCCTACGATGGATTTTTTCCAAGATGGCGACTGCTTACAATTGCCCCTGGCTCTCATATGGGTGACCCCACAGTGGAACATTTAAATCATGCGCGGGACCCTCCATTGCCTATGTATGATAAGCACATGGCGGTGCACATTACTCTCATCGCCTATGTGAGTATTGCACAGCTTAAGGGTTAAACCATGCAGTGGTTTGTTATGATACGCCTACCTTTCTGGGTACTTCCCTGGTGATGGCACAAATGTTAGACTTTAAGTACATAGAGAATAATCACACTAACGTGAATGCACGAATGAGAAAATCAGTAAAATCTCTAGACTTTCGCTAAAATTGCTAGAATAGAAAATTGCTAGAAGCATGTGCATGGGAACAGCCACCGCATAGGTTCAAACCCTCATTACTGCTCCTATGGATTTCCGCATAGACTTTAAATTCAAGTATTCATTTGCCATCACTCCCTGCACCTCGTCTGAAGGGGCCAAGTACTGGCTTGTGGTCTCTGGTAGGCAAACATGAACTCGGCGACAGATGACACTCAAGTAGCATGACACTTAATCAGTAAGTTAACTTTAGAAAGTCGACAGGACTCCCCAAAGAAAAGTGAACTATATTGGCGATATATGAAAAAAATGTTAGGTTCCGATGAAGACACTTGTCTGATTTATTTTCCTCAATCTTATTGACTAAGAATAACTATAACTACATTTTTCAGTTTGTAATATGGGCTAAACACAATCGACTTGAAAATGGTCCACGCCTGACCGAAATGTCGTCGTCCCTTCACTTTCTAGTGTGTGGTTTGGTCAACATCGGCTAAACTTATAAATTACTGGTGATCAGATAAGGTATGAAGTGTTGTGATGTCTGTATTTCTTTACATAATGCAGATCATTGCTAAGTCTTTCTTTTTATGCTGCTGTATGAGTTATTAACTGTATGAGTTATTACAGTCTCCGTGGTGTAGTGGTAAGACACTCGCCTGGCGTTCCGCGAGCGCTATGTCATGCGTTCGTATCCTGGCCGGGGAGGATTTACTGGGCGCAATTCCTTAACTGTAGCCTCTGTTTAACGCAACAGTAAAATGTGTACTTGGATGAAAAAACGATTCTTCGCGGCAGGGGATCGTATTCCAGGGACCTGCCCGAAACGCTACGCGTACTAGTGGCTGTACAAGAATACAGTGGTACCTCGGAATGCGACTGTCCCTGTATGCGAGGTTTTCGGAAGGCGAGGTGTATTTACTCCAAAAATTTGTCTCGGAAGGCGATGGTTACTTCGGGAGGCGAGTTTGGACGCGAGTTTGTTGATACGCGTACAGCCGACCTAGCGCGTGGTGGTTCGGCGATCGTCGCCCATCCGCCCCGCCGCCCCTCAGTTTATTATTGTCTTGCGCTCAGTGACTACCCCCACATCAATTCTTCTCGCGGATTTTCAGTGTTTTGTTGGATTTTTGGTGATTTGTCTATACAATTTGTTATTATATATCTCACCATGGGTCCCAAGAAAGCCAGTGGTAAGGATAAAGGCCAGAAAGCTCATGTGAGGATGACAATAGAGGAGAAACAAGAGATCATTCGGAAGCATGAGAACGGTACACGTTATCTTGAGGTTATCTTGAGATGATTTCGGGGGCTTTAGTGTCCCCGCGGCCCGGTCCTCGACCAGGCCTCCACCCCCAGGAAGCAGCCCGTGACAGCTGACTAACACCCAGGTACCTATTTACTGCTAGGTAACAGGGGCATAGGGTGAAAGAAACTCTGCCCATTGTTTCTCGCCGGCGCCCGGGATCGAACCCGGGACCACAGGATCACAAGTCCAGTGTGCTGTCCGCTCGGCCGACCGGCTCCTTCACGTGTTGTTGAACTTTGTAGGCAGTACAACAAAGCCACATCAACAATATGCACTATACTTAAGAAGAAAAATAAGATTATGGGTGCTAAAGTGGCAAAAGGAGTAAGAACATTAACGGCACAAAGACCACAAATACTTGAAGAAGTGGAAAAGTTGTTATTAATTTGGATACACGACAAGGAGTTGAGGGGTGATAGTGTTTCGGAGGTCATTATTTGTGAGAAAGCCAGGGTGTTGCACGAAGACCTTCTAAAGAATACCCCTGCAACGAGTGATGCAGATAAGAAAGAGTTTAAGGCAAGCAGGGGCTGGTTTGAAAAATTTAGAAAGAGAAGTGGTATCCATAGTGTTACAAGGCATGGGGTTATGTGATGTGATTATGGAAGGGGACTCCCCTTCCAAACAGTAACTCCTCTCCTCCTCCCCCCTCCTCACCATCTTCCATACGCCTACAGCACTCGACAGCAAGGTAAGTAATAACTGGAACACAGTTTTGTAGGTTTATTTAGATGAATTAGGTAAATTAGGTATAAAAATTTAGTTTGATGTGGGGTTTTTGGGGTAGTCAGGAACGGATTAATTCATTTCCCTTTATTTCTTATGGGGAAATTAACTTCGGAATGCGAGTTTTCGGAAGGCGAGGCGTCTCCAGGAACGGATTAAACTCTTATTCTGAGGTATGCCTGTATAACAACTCTTGTATATATCTCAAAAAAAAAAAAAAAAAAAAAAAAATTAATTAATTAATGTATTCACACTAAATAACAGTTGAGCAAAAGATTAATAAAGAAGTTTAGTTTTCGCTGTTTCTATTCACGATCAGCAACGAAAGATTAAAACGAATCACACCCAATAACAGTGCATAACATTACATATGAAAATAGGTCAGAAACATGTTCCTGGCAAGTAAACTTTGAAGTACAGTAATTAGACTGGGCTAAGTAAATTTATTGCCTAACCTTTCCAGCCTGCAATAAATCAATAAATTGTTAAATGACACATCACACAGTTAACTGGAATTGGCAAGTCATACATCACAGTTTCCGTGTTTCTCAGCATCAAAGAAGCCATTTTTCCTGAAATAGGTTTAAAAATTTACCATGCATCCTGGAGGCCGAAGGTTACATTTTCTATAGGGTATCCTAGCCCTAAAAGAAGATTATCTATGGTACCTGTTGACTACCTGTTGATGATTCCGAGGATCAATGTTCCCATGGCCCAGTCTCTGACATAGCCTCCTGGTTGCTGGTTTAACCCTTAAGTTATGCAACACATCATATGATGGGTTGAGTGACTTGCTATAAAATGCGCATCCCATCATATGATGTATTGGAGTACTACGCAAGATTTAAACGGCCCGCGGATACACGGGGTTCACCTCACTTTGCAGGCGATGAGTCACAATAACGTGGCTGAAGTATGTTGACAAGACCACACACTAGAAATTGAAGGGACGACGACGTTTCGGTCCGTCCTGGACCATTCTCAAGTCGATTGTGATGGGGAGGTAGGGACAGGCATTAAATAGGCAAGAGAGAGCTGAGGAGGAAAGTCAGGTGTAGGGGATAGTAGTAATGAGAACTGCAGCAGGCCTATTGGCCCATACGAGGCAGCTCCTATTATAACCACCGAAGGAGATAGTAATGTAATTCTAATATAGTAATTCTTTAAGTCTGTCATTCAGTGTACGGCCAGTTTCGCCAAAGTATTGGAGAGGACAAGATGAACAGGAAATAGAGTAGACACCAGCAGCATTAGAAGCAGGAGGAGCAGTGTGAACTAGATTGCTACGAAGTGTGTTGGACTTAAAGAACACAAGAGAAGTGTTAAGTCTGCAGACACTAACAATGCTCTCTTCTGCCATGTGAGGGATTCTAATCATCCTATTGATTGGTCTTCCTCCAAAATAATCTTTCCTGCCTCTACTCTACACAGACGCCGTCTTGTAGAATCGGCTCTTATTAACAATGTACCCAACATGAACTTGAGTCCTGGCTTTGTTGCTGTGGACTCTTCCCTTTCACAGTATATACTCAAATGCTCTAATCTTTCTAACAAACGTGACTTAACATAAGCTTTCCCCCTTCCATTTCTTTCTTTCTCTTTCCCTTTCTTTCTCTCTTCTCCCTTTTTCTGTTCATTGTCTTCTCCTACGCTCCCTTGCTATCCTCTTCTTATTCCCATTACTATCTCCTTCGGTGGTTATAATAGGAGCTGCCTCGTATGGGCCAATAGGCCTGCTGCAGTTCTCATTACTACTATCCCCTACACCTGACTTTCCTCCTCAGCTCTCTCTTGCCTATTTAATGCCTGTCCCTACCTCCCCATCACAATCGACTTGAGAATGGTCCAGGATGGACCGAAACGTCGTCGTCCCTTCAATTTCTAGTGTGTGGTCTGGTCAACAATTCACCTCACTTTCATCAGGACTCTTGTAAACAGACACCATTTTTTAACAAAATCGTGGGCCAAATTCACGGGTGAGAGGGCCTCAGTATTGAGGGAGCCACTAAGCCTGATGCACACAGCATGAGCTCACAGCACTGCTGTTCAGCTTGTGACCACAGCATCGCCTAAAAATGCCATAATATGCTATTGTTCTATTGAATTGAAACTATTGAATAATATTACAGCAAAAAAACTATGAAAAATCAATCAGAGACATTGAAATAATTAGGTAATTATCTCTTTGTGGCCACTCCTGCTTGACAGCTGGGAGCAACAGACCGTCTGGGATGCACGCTGAGTCAGCGCCTGTTTTTTTGCCAGACTTTCCCGCCCTATAGCGGGCAATATATGCCACTTACGATTTTTTTATTATTTTTCCCATGATCAGAGAACACAAATTAACAGGTTTAGAAGAAAAAATATTTTTTTTTTTGGTATGCGCCTGTGGGTGACAAATGCTAATTAGTCCTGAGCAACACAAGGGTTAATGAACCAGGTTGTTTGATGTGGCTGCTCACAGCTTTATGCACGAATTGCAGCCTGGTTGATCAGGTGCCCTTTGAAGGTGCGTGTCGAGTTCTCCTTTGAACACTGCAAGAGGTTGGCCAATTATGCCCCATATGTGTAGGAACAGTGTTGAAACAGCCTTTGAAGTTGATCGAGTTCTCTTTCAGAGTGCCTATTGCACTTCTGCTTTTCAGTGGGGCTATTTTGCTCATCCTGCCATCCTTTCTGGTCTCATGTGGTGCTATTTTTTTGTTCAGATTTGGAACCAGTCCTTCTAATATTATCCAAGTATATATTATTATGTATCTTTCCCCCCTGCATACTAGGGGAATACAGATTTAAATATTTTTAGACAGTCCCAATAATTTAGATGTCTTATTGAGTGGATTCTAGTGGCAAAAGATCTTTGCACGATCTCCAAGTCAGCAATTTCTCTAGCTTTGAATGGGGCTGTTAGTGTGCAATAATATTCCACTCAAGAAAGCACTAATGTCTTAAAAACCATTGTTGTACGTAATGAAACGTCATTTTCTGGGTGAGTGCCGAAGGGTTCCTGAAGCTATCCAAACTGATATGTGCTACATTAGTTTGAGGTCATCAGTCACAGGAGTTCTTATGCCTAACGGGAACCATGAGCCAGAACCTGGTCCCCTCAGAGAGGCATAGGGAACAATGGCCTATGAGCACTTTACATTTAAAGTATGTCATAATTGCCATTGACTGGGAAAGGACCCAGTAAGGTAGGCAAATCAAAACAGACCACTGTCTGGTTAACCTGTGTAATCTACATCCCAAAAGATCAAAATAACTTCCCCTGAAAAGACTCCGTTCGATCTCCAAAACTCCCGTGCCCAAATGTCGACCCAAGAAATGTCGCTAAAAACTGTCGCAAGAGCAGCATACAGTACACTATCGATTCAATGCACTCTATGGTACCAACCCCAGTGCGTTGGACCGTTGGATTCGTTGCAAGAGGTGACCTTCAAGAGGTATTTACATAAGTGTCTTTTTTTCTTTTAAACAATTAAAATGCACTATCATATTATATACTGTACCTATATATTACTACTCTACTAAAAAATACTGTGTTACAGTTATATATATTACTACTCTACTAAAAAACCAGCGTTGAATGTAATGAAACGCAATTTTCTGGGTGAGTCCCGGAGGCTCCCCAGGGCTATCCCAGGCTGATATGCTAATGTCAGACTTTGGCATCAGTCATGTGCATGGAGTTCTTAGGCCTACTGGGGACCACGGCCAAAACCGGGCCCCCTCAGAGAGGCAAGGGGAGCAATGGCCTATAGAAGCCCCCGTGTGGTTGGAAGCATTCTATGTCTGCCATCGACCGGAACAGGCACCCAGAAAGGTAAGCGCCTCAAAATAAACCCCTATTCTGGTTAAAATTGCTACCAAAAGCCGAACTAGTGGATAGAACTCCCCAACCGAAAACAAGCAAACTAGTAAGACGTCACACACCGCCGCGCCGCTGTCTGCGCAGCTCCCCCCTCCCCGGGAGTGGAAAGGGGGAGCCCCAGACCCCCCACGCCGGCTACCTACACCTCAGTTCTTGAGGCTGGATGTCAAAAACGCGAAAAACCGCCGACCGGAGGGAGGGAGGGAGGGATGCCGGGGAGCCTCCGGTACTCACCCAGAAAATGGCGTTTCATTACATTCAACGTTGGTTTTCTGGGGGAGCCCTGTCGGCTCCCCGGAGCTAACTACCCACAGACAGAAAAAAAGAGGTACTTACCCGGGAGGCGGTCGTCGCTCACTCCTCAACTCGAAGCCGAGAAAACTGGCTGCAACCGCCGACCCAAAGCAACACAGGCACGACGCGGCCCAGGGACATTAACAAGGTAACGAGCAGCCATGACCCTGTTCGACCGCCAAAATCCCCGCACCAGAATATCAGACCAAGACATATTCCCAAAGACGGCAGCAAGAGCCACGAACTTACGAACGTCATGGGCACGGGGATAGACTGCAGGCTGGCTGGACTTAATAACCCTGCGGACGACCTGGGAGACCCAAACCCGCAAACAGGGAAGAAGGGAAACCGGATCAACCCACAGCGCGTCCTCAGACACAGAAGCTGTGGCGCACAAATAACGGCGAAGCGCCGCAACCGGACACAAAACATGATGCACCCCCGGCCTGACCCGTCAGTCTCATTCTTCGCCAGAAAAGAAGGAGACGGCTGCAAACGAACAAAACAATCACCACAACCAAAAGAGCAGAAACCCCTGCGCCGGAGAAGAGCATGAAGCTCCCCTACCCGACCCCCAGAGGCCAAAGCCAACAAGAAAATTGCCTTGGAAAAACAATCCTGGACCGAAGGGGCCACAACGAAACGAGGAGACGAAAGGAAAGCGAGCACTCTGTCCAAAGACCAGGACGGCTCAGGCGACGCATGAGCAGGCCGGAGGTGAAACAATGCCCGAGACAGCTTGCGAAACGGCGCAGACGTAACATCGATACCGAAAGCAAGCTGAAGCGGCTCCGCCAGCGCCGCACGATACGAAGCGACAGTGTTATGCATAAGATGACGGTCCTGAAACAACCACGAGAGGAAGGACAAGACCACCCGAACAGACAAGGAACTAACACGACGAAGACGCAAAAAGAAACGGAAGGACCGCCTGGAAACTTCATACTGCTGCCGAGAAGAAGCCCTCAGGTGGGACACCAACAAGGAGGCCACTTGATCACCATAGAGATGATAATACACTCGAGTCAAAAAAACCATACGCGAAGACTCGAGGAGAAGATCGAACCAGCCACGTGACGTACCGGCCCGATCTGCTGAAAAAGGCGGAGCCGCAGGAAAACCCTCGGGTTCAGACACCAAGCAACCAGCGCCTGAAACCAAGGCTGGGCCGGCCACCAAGGGGCCAGAAGGACAACTCTCCCCTGGTAAGTCTCTAAGCGAGTCAGGACCTGGAGCAACAGCCGAACCGGGGGAAAGAGGTACAGGAACCCCCACCTCGACCAGTCTAGCCGAAAGGCATCGACCCTGACGGCCTTGCGATCGGGGAAGGGCGCCGCATAAACGGGAAGACGCTGCGACCACGCCGACGCGAAGAGGTCCACCTCGGGGCGCCCGAATGTCTGGCAAAGCCAACGGAAGGACTCGTCGTCGACCGTCCACTCCGTGGAGAGGGGAACGAAGCGAGACAGGGCGTCGGCCAAGACGTTGGACACGCCCCGTACATGAACCGCCAGGAGAGCCAAACCCCGAGAACTCAGCAGACGAGTCACCCGAAGCGACCAACCCCAAAGAGACAAGGATCGCATCGAACCCCCGCGGTTCAGGCAATGAACCACCGGAGAGCAGTCCGAATGGAGCCGAATCGTCGATCCGCGGGCCACCCGAATCCTCCCCAAAGCAAACCACACTGCCGCAAACTCTTGCACCGTGCTGTGAGCTCGACGGAAGGACGGATCCCAACACCCCTGGCCGGCCTGGTGAGCACTGGTCACAAAACCCCAGCCGAGAGACGACGCATCCGTGTATACATCGAGCGAGGGCTCGGGTAGGCGCCAAGGCACTGAACCCCGAAAAACCCGAAGAGGAAGCCGGTGACGCAGCAACCGACGCAAGGCCCCCGGGGGTCGAACTTTGCAATTGCGAGAGAGGCGGAAGGGGAAACCCCGAAGGAACCAGAACAGCCGTCGAAGCCAAACCCGACCCGGCGGGTAGACCACCATCGTGAAGTTCAGGCTCCCACACAGCCCCTCGAGCAACCGCCGGGTGACCCGAGGGCCCTCCAGAAACAGGTGAAGGCGGAACAGGACCGCAGCCGCAGGAGAGACTCTGGAGGGAGAGACAAGGAGGCGGTTCGAGAGTCCGAAACAAGACCCAGCCAAGTCCAAACCTGAGAGGGAACCAGATGGGACTTCCTCCAGTTCACCAAGAACCCGAACTCGGCGAGCTGGGAAAGAACCAAATCCCTGGCTAGCAAGCAAGCTGACTGGCTGGGAGCCCAAACCAGCAAGTCGTCGAGGTAGGCCAACACCCGAACACCTATGAGACGCAAACGAGCCACCACAACCCGTGTAAGGCGCGTGAACATGCGAGGTGCCTGGTTCAACCCGAACGGGAGACAACGAAAGCGGTAACTTAGACACCCCACAACAAAACCGAGCCAGTCCCTGAACCGTGGATGAATCGGGACATGCCAATAAGCGTCCCGGAGGTCCAGGGACACCATCCAAGCTCCCGGCTCCAAGAGGAGCCGAACCTGAGACAGCGTAGTCATCCGAAAGGAGGGGCAATGAACCCAGGGGTTCAGATGGGACAAGTCCAGAATGAACCACAGGTCCGCGCAGTCCCGCTGCGATCAGGAAAAACAACAGAGTAGCCAACACCGTCCGCAGACTTAGACCCATCAGTGAAGACAGAAACGGAGCGGGAGTGAGATGAAAAGTGCTCAAGGAAAAGGCGTTTTAGAACCGTAGGAGGGGTAAAAGCTTTAGTGATGCGGGTCAAGGCATGTCAAAACTGCGGAAGGGGGACTCTCCACGGGGGCAAAGAAGGAACAACACGAGGAGAAACATTAGAAACACGAACAGAAAGAGAATCCTGTAGGCGAGATAACCGGACAGAAAGAGGGAGGTGGTGAAGAGGAACAGGAACCGCAGGAGGGGTAAAAGTTAAAGCACGACAGAGGCGAGAGGAAGGATGTTGCAAGGACCGCGCAAGATAGCGAAGACAGTAGCGATCACGGCGGTCCTGGAGAGACAGGAAGCCAGTGTCAACATACAAGCTAAGGACGGGAGTCGAACGAAAGGCACCAGAGCTGAGGCGCAACCCAGTATGGTGCAAAGCATCAAGACGGCGAAGAGTAGAGGGAGAAACAGATGAGTAAGCAGGGCAACCATAATCGAGCTTAGATAGGACGAGAGAGGAATGTAAAGCAAGGAGAGTGCGCCTATCTGCCCCCCAAGAAGTATGGGACAAGACCCGAAGGAGGGTAAGGGCCTTAGAGCACTCAACACGGAGGTAAGAGATATGGGGAGACCAAGACAAACGAGTGTCAAGGAATAACCCCAAAAGCTTCGCGGAATCTTTGTATTCAAGGGGATAACCATAAAGTGACAAAGAGGGACGAAGAACGACCCGTTTCCAAGTAAAAGACATGGCACAAGTCTTAGAAGTAGAGAACTTGAAGCCATGATCGGTGGCCCAAGACGACATGGCATCAATTGCAAGTTGAAGCCGGCGCTAAAGGAGAGGCGAATCATCACCCTGACAGCAAACGGTAAGATCATCGACATAGAGAGCGGAGAAGACACCTGAAGGAAGAGAGGAAAGAAGACAATTGAGGGCAACCAGAAAAAGAGTAGTGCTCAGAACATTACCCTGGGGCACACCTTCGTACTGCTGAAAAGAGGCAGAGAGAGCGGTACCAAGGCGCACCCGAAAGGAATGACGAGAGAGGAAGCTGTGGAGAAAGAGAGGGAGATGACCACGAAGGCCAAAAGAATGAAGCTGGGACAGAATATGATATCGCCAAGTGGTGTCGTAAGCTTTTTCCAGGTCAAAGGACGACAACGACAGAGGTCCTCGCAGCAAAAGCAGTACGAATATAGACCTCCAAGTTCACCAGGACATCTGTCGTGCTGCGGCACTTGCGGAAACCAAATTGAGAAGGGGAGAGGAGGTGATGGTGTTCCAGGAACCACATCAGACGAACGTTAACCATACGTTCAAAGAGTTTGCAGACACAACTTGTGAGGGCAATAGGGCGAAAGTCCTTAGGGGAAGTTCCCAGATACCCTGGTTTGCGAACAGGGAGGACAATGGCATTGAGCCAGTCCTCAGGGACTGACGACGACTCCCAGATCCGATTATACAGACTCGGTAAATACTGAGACGTGCACGGAGGGAGATGGCGAAGCATCTCATAATGAATACCATCGGAGCCCGCCGCCGTAGAACCGCAGAGGGCCAGGGCAGAACGAAGTTCAGAGAGAGAGAAGGGATCGTTATAGGAAAGTCGAAGATGAGTGCAGAAATCTAAAGGACGAGACTCAAGGACAGGTTTACGAAGAAGGAAAGATTGGGGAAGATGAAGACCAGAGCTAACAGAAGAAAAGTGATAACCCAGTTTGGTAGCGACCTGCAACGGGCCCGCCACAAGAGTACCACGGAGGTGAAGGACCGGGGAAACATCGGGAACGAACTTACCCGCAATCTTGCGGATACGCTTCCAGATCTGTGGCAGGGGAGTTTCGGACGTAATTGTAGAGACATAAGAAGTCCAACATTCATGTTTAGCCATACGGATGGCCCTACGGGCCACCGCACTCGCTTTTTGAAAGAAAAGAAAAGAATCGGTCGTCTGCCGACGGCGGTGCCTCTCCCAGGCTGCACGCTTACAGCGGACAGCCCGAGCACAGTCCGCATTCCACCAGGGAACGCACTTCCGTGGACCCCGAGAGGAAGAGCGAGGAATAGAGCGGAGAGCAGCGTTGAAGACAGTGTCATGAAAAAGGAGAAGAGCGCGAGGGAGAGGCAGAAGGAGAAGAATAGTGCCAACACTGGCATTCATCTGAACGTTCTTGGAGACCCGAACAGGGATCTCGCCAAGGCAAGACAAGGCTGCCAAGCGGGAAGCTGCATCCTGAGAAGGAGCAGCAACGACACGTGTACCGAGACGAGTGGGGTTGAAGGTAACAGACATATCCACGGAATCAACAAGATGCCGATGGAGGGAGAAATTGTCAGGAGGCGCAGAATCAAGAGGGAGGAGATCAAAGTATTTGGCCCATGAAGCGGGACCAAACAAGGCCTGATACGCGGCAGTACGGAAGGAATCGAGAGAGTGCGGCTGGGGTGCGAACGGTGTTGAGAATCCCCAGAGAGGGGTCAAAAGGCGCAGTAGTCACAACGAGAGACTTAGCCGCACCAGGGGACGAAGTGGTCACCACTGGGGCTGGAGGCTCGATCCAACCACAGAGGAGGGAGGGAAGCTGGGGGAAGAAGTCAGGACGGTCAAAGGAGGAGCAAGGTCGGGGCCCAACGCAGCGGGAGCTACAGAGCCTGGTCTTCCAATACAGGCCGACTCGGGGGCTTGGTTGCCCACCCCACGAGCCTGAGAGGGTACAACGGAAACATTTATCGACATAGAGACTGAAGAGAAAGAAATTCATCCACGAATGTGCCCCCATACCCACCATGGAGCCACAATTAGAGGCAGGACACCCAACAGGAAGCTATCGCCGATCATGCCGGGGCCCCCTAGGGGTGCGTCGTGAGTATACGCCCCACAAACGCCACCTTAAGAACCGTCAATCCGTCGAGATCGGGTTCAGCGACGAAAGGGGGATTGACAATAAAAGGTTCCCTTCGCTCGAGACGTCGGGTACAACAGTTCTACGGGTGCAAGAGTATGCCTCCTCAATCATCCGGGCGTCAAAATAGAAGAAGTCCAAAGAAAGATCCAAAACAAGCAAAAGGTCGGCAGGAAACGACAAGCAGATAGGAGAAGAGGGGGGAGAAAAACGAAACAGAAGGAAAAGGAAAAGGTGATCAGCACAATTGGAGAGGACGGCAGCAGGAGCAGAAGGCTAGAAAAGGACAGAGGACTATCCCAAGAAGCATCACACTCCGGCAGCTGCCCACTAAGCCCCCCCTCATGGCATCAACGAGCTGAGCGGGAAGGGGGGTACAATCATCTAAGTTACTTATCTTCCTTATTATCTTAGCATCATCAGCAAACAAGTTCATATAATTCTGTATTCCATATGGTAGATCATTTATGTAGACAATGAACATCACTGGTGCAAGAAGTGAGCCCTGTGGTACTCCGCTTGTGACATTTCTCCAGTCCGATACACTTCCTCTTATTACTGCCCTCATTTTTCTATCAGTCAGAATTTTTTTTTATCCATGTTAGAGGCTTACCTGTCACCCCTCAAATATTTTCCAGTTTCCAGAACAACCTTTTATGTGGAACTCTGTCAAAAGCCTTGTTTTAGGTCCAGATAGATGCAGTCAACCGAACCATTCCCTTCCTGTAAAATCTCTGTGGCTCAATCATAGAAACTGAGTAAATTCAATACACAGGATCTTCCAGGTCGAAAACCATACTGTCTGTCTGATATTATATCGTTTGTCTCCAGGTGTTCTACCCATTTAGTTTTAATTACTTTTTTCCAATATTTTGACTATTACACTTGTCAATAATACAGGTCTATAATTGAGGGGGGGTCTTCCCTGCTGCCACTTTTGTAGATTAGAACTATGTTGGCCTTTTTCCACACATCTGCTATGACTACTGTGCACAGAGATGTTTGAAAAATCAACTGAAGTGGTATGCTGAGCTCAGGTGCACATTCTCTCAGAACCCATGGTGAAACTCCATCTGGGCCAACTGCATTGTTCTTACTTAGCTCCAAGAGCATTTGTTTCACTTCGTCTCTAGACACCGCTAGGTGCTCTGTGTTGTTCTCTGGAATTGTTATTGTGTCTAATTCCCTGAAGATCTGCTTTTGTACAAACACACTTTGGAACTTTTCGTTTAATGTTTCACACATTTCCTTTTCATTTTCCGTGTATCTGTCCCCCATTTTCAACCTTTGAATATTATCCTTTACCTGTAACTTGCTTTTAATGAATTTATAGAAAAGGCCTGGATCTGATTTACATTTGTCTGCTATACAGTTCTCAAAGTTCCTCTCTGCCTCTCTCCTTACTGACGTGTAGTTGTTTCTCGCATCTTTGTATCGCTGGTATGTTTGGGAGTTTGGCCTCTTCCTATAATGATTCCATGTGTGTCTTTTGATCTCTGTCCCTCTTGCAATTTCTGTTGAATCAACCCTGTTTCCAATGTCTGCATCAGGATCATCACTGATCTGCATCAGTGTAGGAGTAACTGAACTCAAATCAAAATCGGAACCAACATAGAGGCGTAAATCGGGTCTCACAGGAGGTACGCGACAAGTGCCTCCTGAATCTCTGAAAGGGAAAGCCGAGAGGAAGAAAACCTTTGAAAATACGAATCCGAGGAAACCCTATGGCACCCGGAAACGAACCTAGGGGAACGCTTACCTACCACATTTGCCGGTGATAAAGACGCAAAATGTTAATGATTTTTCTTTAAATGAGCCTCACAGCTAAAACAGCCGTAATATGGACAGGATACCGAGAGCCATAGGTTTGGGAGCCAAACAAGCTTACAGGGCAAGATCACTAGGCACAAAATCGGTGCCCATAATAAAATAATAAATACAAGCCAATGACCACAATCCGTGAACACAAAACTGAGGTAATAACATACAGAAGTACCACAGTCTTGTACGCAAGACAAGACTGCCCCCATAAACACAAGACCGGGAGATATGACTACCACCCCCCAATTCCTCAGGGAAACGGACAGGGTAGAAAAATCCAGCGTTGAATGTAATGAAACGCCATTTTCTGAGTGAGACCCGGAGGCTCCCCAGAGCTTAGTAGGCTGATATGTTAATGTCAGAGGTTATCTTGAGATGATTTCGGGGGCTTTTAGTGTCCCCGCGACCCGGTCCTCGACCAGACCTCCACCCCCAGGAAGCAGCCCGTGACAGCTGACTAACACCCAGGTACCTATTTTACTGCTAGGTAACAGGGGCATAGGGTGAAAGAAACTCTGCCCATTGTTTCTCGCCGGCGCCTGGGATCACAGGATCACAAGTCCCACGTGCTGTCCGCTCGGCCGACCGGCTCCCTCCCAGAGTCTCCCCAAAGTCTCCCAGACTTTGGCATCAGTCATGTGTATGGAGTTCAATGGGCCTACCGGGGACCACGAGTCAGAATCTGGCCCCCTCAGAGAGGCAAGGGGAGCAATAGCCTATAGAAACCCCCGTGTGGTTGGAAGCATTCTATGTCTGTCATCGACCGGGTCAGGCACCCAAAAAGGTAAGATCCCAAAACAAACCCCTATTCTGGTAAAATATTGCCATCAAAAGCCGAACAAATGGATAGAACTCTCCTAAACGAAACGAGCAAACGATCAAGATGTCACATGTCGCCGCGCCGCTGTCTGCGCAGCTCTCCTTCTCCCCAGGAGGGGGAAGGGGGAGTCCCAGACACCACATACTGGCTATCCACCCCTCAGTTCTTAGGCTGGATGTCAAAATGCGAAAAAACGCCGACCGGAGGGATGGAGAGATGCCGGGGAGCCTCTGGGTCTCACCCAGAAAATGGCGTTTCATTACATTGAACGCTGGTTTTCTGGGGGAAGCCCCTTCGGCTTCCCGGAGCTAACTACCCACACAGGAAAAAACATAGGGACTTACCCAGGAGGAGGTCGCTGCTCACTCCCCAACTCGAAGTCGAGACAACTGGCTGCAACCACTGACCCAAAGCGACACAGGCCCGACTAGGCCCAGGGACGTTCACAAGGTAACGAGCAGCCAGGACCCTGTTCAACCGCCAAAAACCCCGCCCGCGCCTGAATGTTAGCCCACAACATGTTGCCAAAGATGGCAGCAAGAGCAGCGAACTTACGAACGTCATGGGCAAGAGGATAGACCGCAGGCTGGCTAGCGTTAATAACTTTGCGGACGACCTGGGAGACCCACACCCGTGAACAGGGAAGAAGGGAAACCAGATCAACCCAAAGAGCGTCCCCGGACACAGAAACCATGGCACGCAAATAACGGCAAAGAGCCGCAACTGGACACAAAACATGATACACCCCCGACCTAACCAACCAAGCATCCACAACCCATGGACCTCTCTGGAAAGTAGTAGTCTCATTCTTCGCCTGAAAAGAAGGAGATGGTTTGCAACGAACAAAACCATCACGAAGACCGAAAGAGCAGAAACCCCTGCGCCGGAGGAGAGCATGAAGCTCACCAACCCGACCCCCAGAGGCCAATGCTAACAGAAAAAGAGCCTTCGAGAAACAATCCTGAACTGAAGGGGCCACAACAAACCGAGGAGAAGAAAGATAGGAGAGCACTCTGTCCAATGACCAAGATGGTTCAGGCGGGGCATGAGCAGGCTGGAGGTAAAAACAACGCTCGAGAAAGCTTGCGAAACGGTGCCGAAGTAACATCAATACCATACGCAAGCTAAAGCGGCTCCGCAGCGCCGCACGATACGAGGCGACAGTGTTAGGCATAAGGTGACGGTCCTGGAACAACTAAGAGAGAAAGGACAACACCACCCGAACAGAAAGCAAAGTACAATGACAAAAACACAGGACGAAATGGAAGGACCGCCAGGAAACTTCGTACTGCCACCGAGACAAAACCAGCAGGTGGGACACTAACAAGGAAGCCACCTGATCACCATAGAGATGATGATAAACTCAAGTCAAAAACACCACACGCGAAGACTCAAGGAGAAGATTTACCACTCTTTTTTACCACTTTTACCACTTTTACCAGTGTTTTTACCATTTACCACTTTTACCAGTGTTTTTACCACTCACAGCGGCCGGCAAAGGCAGCTGCTGTGAGTGGTAAAAACAAGCTGCGTAGTACCCTGTGCCCCAGTGCAAACTGCCTCTTACCCTAAGGTAAACAAGGAAGACAAAACCCCAAGCACCCAAAGGACGGCTGAAAAACCGAGCAGTAATACGGCCTAGCAGAGGCAGGTCCCGAAGAGCTTGTGGAAGGTAGCCCCAAGGGCAGTACAGTGGTATCTTGGAGTACGAGCGCCCCTGGTTACGAATTTTTTGGGTTACGAGCAGGATTTGCTTGGAAAATTTGTATCGGGATACGAGCATTACCTCAGGATACGAGGGTGTTGATATGCGTACGGGCCGACCTAGCACGTGGTGGCATGGCAATCGCCACTCAGTTTACCAGTGCCTCATGCCCAGTGACTATCCTGCCTGAATTCTTCACAAGGATTTACTGTTTCTTTTTGGATTTTTTGCTATTTAAGCATAAAATTTGTTATTATGTATCTCGCAATGGGTCCCAAGAAAGCCAGTGGTAAGGTTCAAGGCAAGAGATCATTCGGAAGCATGGAAATGGTGCACGTGTTGTTGAACTTTGTAGGCAGTACAGTACAACCTCTATTCAACGTACCCAATTCAACGAATCTCTGGCTAGTTCGCACACTTTTCAGGCCGGATTTACTCACCCGGGGATGTAAGCGGGGGATGTTCGGTTTTGCTTACGACGTCGAGACAGAGTTCACAGACTTGTGGAAAACTTTCACATTCTATCACAGATTACAATTATTAATTCTTTCATATGACAAGTTCAATCACACAAGTGGACCACACAAGTGGACCGCACAAGTGGTCCACAAGCTTACGATGTTGGGACAGAGTTCACAGTGGTGGAAAACTTTACCATACCATCACAGATTACAATTAATAATTCCTTCATATGACAAGTTGGATCACACAAATGGACCACACAACAGGTGAATCATATGAACCAAGCACCAGCCAGAATGGTCCACAAGAAGTGACGCATATTAACCAAACACCAGCCAGAGTCATCCACACAAGTGAATGACTGAGTTTCAATGATTTTCGTTCACCGATTTGTGGCACACGTATCTTTGTAAATTAATTTAAAGGCTGAAGCGTGAATAGCTAGCTAATGTGTTGAAATCTTCTTATATACATTTTCTGTGATGAAACAAGACGAGTGAGGGTGGACAGATAAGGAAATACTGTACAGTAAACCTCACTTTCGTCTGTGTTGTCATAGTTCAGTGACCCATGACTTTGAACGTTTCACATTAATAAATCATTTCTAAAACTGGTGTTTTAATAACTCTTTATTATCCTAATTAAACTAAATAAAACCAAAAACATACTGTAATAAGATAGATATCTGCTATTTGAGAAATTATTCACGTTATTGGCAGCACAACTCCAGCACGAGTGGACGGGTCTAATCCCTGTCCACACACCATCCTTGTTGTGTTCGATTTCGTTGCCACAGTTCAGTGATCTACGGCTTCGAAATAATAAAATTAATAAATCAGTTCCAAAGTAAGTCTTTTTTATACCTCTTATTACCGTAATAATGTTGCTAAACTAAATATGTATCCCAAAAATATATAATTTGATGTAAATTGAATATTTGAGAGAAATTTATGTTACTGGAAATCAAACACAACACCAGGCGGTGTTGTGTTCGATATTGTTGCCACAGTTCAGTGATCTACGGCTTCGAAATAATAAAATAAATAAATCAGTTCCAAAATAAGTATTTTTTATAGCTCTAATTATCGTAATAATGTTGCTAAACTAAATACATAACCCAAAATATATAATTTGATGTGCGGAAAAAACCACAAAGAAATGGGGAAGAGATGAAATTTTCCGCATTTTTTTTTCCATATAATTGAGAGATGAATTTTCCACATACAAATGATCAGTGTTTAGTGATCGTCAATTGCATAATTTGATGTAAATCAAATATTTAGGAGAAATTTATGTTACTGGATCTGGCTTAAACACCAGCCAACTGAAGGGTGTACATATAGACTTAGTCTGCGTTCGTACAGTATGCACCCAGTGCCCTTAGCTTTGTCTGCGATTGACGTACAGTATTTATCCGCCGGTGGAAGAATAATTGTGGAATTGACCATTTTTTTACTACAGCTCTTTGGTTATAAAACAAAATGTCTCAGGGGCTTACTAATAGTGCCTCATTAATGCCAAAAATGAAGCAATATTTTGCAAGAACTAGTAGCAGAAAATCAACCAGCACGAGAACAGCCGTACCCAACACTAGAACAGCCGTACCCAGCACGAGAACAGCCATACCCAGCACGAGAACAGCCGTACCCAGCACGAGAACAGCCGTACCCAGCACGAGAACAGCCGTACCCAGCACGAGAACAGCCGTACCCAGCACGAGAACAGCCGTACCCAGCACGAGAACAGCCGTACCCAACACGAGAACAGCCGTACCCAGCACGAGAACAGCCGTACCCAGCACGAGAACAGCCGTACCAAGCACGAGAACAGCCAAACCCAGCAAGAGAACAGCCGTACCAAGCACGAGAACAACCATACCCAAGAACAGCCATACCAAGCAAGAGAACAGCCGTACCCAGCAAGAGAACAGCCATACCAAGCACGAGAACAGCCGTACCCAGCACAAGAACAGCCGTACCCAGCAAAGAACAGCCGTACCCAGCACGAGAACAGCCGTACCAAGCACGAGAACAGCCATACCAAGCACGAGAACAGAAATACCAAGCACGAAAACAGCCGTACCCAGCACGAGAACAGCCGTACCCAGCACGAGAACAGCCAAACCCAGCACAAGAACAGCCATACCAAGCACGAGAACAACCATACCCAAGAACAGCCATACCAAGCAAGAGAACAGCCATACCCAGCAAGAGAACAGCCATACCAAGCACGAGAACAGCCGTACCCAGCAAGTGAACAGCCATACCAAGCACGAGAACAAGCCGTACCCAGCACGAGAACAGCCGTACCCAGCACGAGAACAGCCGTACCCAGCACGAGCACAGTTGTACCCAGCACTGGTACAACAGCCGCACCCAGCACAAGCACAGTTGTACCCAGCACTGGTACAACAGCAGCCAGCACCAGCTCAGAAGCAGCTGAACTCACAGCAGCAGCGAGCACCAGCAAAGCTGATGCAAACATCTAAAAACATCGTGTGTGGCGTGAACAGTTAGAACAAGTGTTCAATTTAAGTGTGTACACAGTGTTAAAATTAAAGTTGCAGTAATTTTAGTGTACAATAGTTTTCATAAACAGTATTGTAGTACTCAACATACAGCAGAACTACTTTTAATCAACACAGTGTTAACGGCATAATGCACTGCAGTACGTATTTACAGTAGAGCATTCACAACTTCAAGAAACTTCAAGATGGACATAACTTCAACAATAAGGTACGAATTACAGTATTTTCTAGTAGAGAAATAATATATAGCTACAGTATGTAATATCATAATGCATTTTTATTGTGTACAAGAAAAAAACCCAGCAGTGAATGTAATGAAATGCCATTTTCTGGGTGAGACCCGGAGGCTCCCCGGAGCTTTACCGGCTGATATGCTAATGTCAGACTTCGGCATCAGTCATGTGTATGGAGTTCTAGGTCCTACCGGGGACCACGGCCAGAACCTGGCCCCCTCAGAGAGGCAAGGGGAGCAATGGCCTATAGAAACCCCCATGTGGTAGGAAGCATTCTATGTCTGCCATCGACCGGGTCAAGCATCCAGAAAGGTAAGCATTCCAAAACAAACCCCTATTCTGGTGAAAATTGCTACCTAAAGCCGAACTAGTGGATAGAACTCTTCAACAGAAAACAAGGAAACTAGTATGACATCATACGTCACTGTGCCGCTGTCTGCGCAGCTCCCCCCTCCCCGGGAGGGGGAAGGGGGAGCCCCAGACCTCCCACGCCGGCTATCCACCCATCAGTTCTGAGGCTGGATGTCAAAACACTCGAAAAACCGCCGACCGGAGGGAGGGAGGGTTGCCGGGGAGCCTCCAGGTCTCACCCAGAAAATGGCGTTTCATTACATTCAACGCTGGTTTTCTGGGGGGAGCTCCGTCGGCTCCCCGGAGCTAACTACCCACAGAGGAAGGTCAAAGGGACAGAACTGGGAGGCGGACACCACGTACCCCCCACGGAGGTGAGACAACCGGCAGCAAACGCCAACCCAAGGCGCCACAGCCCCGAAAAGTCCCGGGAACAACACGAGAACAACGAGCAGCAAGGCCCCTGCACGAACAACAAAAATCCATGCCCGAAAGACCGCAAGGCCATGTCGCCCAGACGGCAGCGAGAGCAGTGAAGCCACGAACACCACAGGCATGAGGGAAGAACACAGGCAGCTTAGCCGCAAGAACACGGCTGACCACCCGGGACACCATCACCTGCGAACCGGGAAGAACAGAACCGGATCAATGCAAAACGCGCTCCGGAACCAAACGCCGTGGCATGCAAACAATAGCGAAGGGCAGCCACTGAACACAAAACATGACACACTCCCGGCCAGACCAACGAAGCGCCAACAAACCCTGGACCCCTCCAGAACACAGCAGCCCCACCCGCGCCAGAAAAGATGGAGACTGCTGCCACCGAACAACCAAAACGCTAAAACCGAAGGAGCAAGAAAACTCAGCGACTCGACCCCCAGAGGCAAAGGCCAAAAGGAAAGAGCCGACGAAAAAACACACCGGAACCGAAGGGGCACTAACAACCGAGGAGAAGACAGAGCACGCTGACCAGAGACCAGGATGGTGAAAGTGGCGCACGAACAGGCCGGAGGTGAAACGACGCACAAGACAGCTTACTAACGGTGCAGAAGCAACACCAAGACCGAAAGTAAGCTGAAGCGGCTCCGCCAGCGCCGCACGAAAACAGGCAACAGTATGTGGCAAGACGACGGCCCCCAACCCCCACCAGAAAACCAAGCCGAGAGTAAACCAAGCTAACAAGAGTAACCACCTAAGAAGGGACAGGAAAAGGAAGGACAGCCAAAATACCCCATACTGCCACCAAGAGAAGCATGCAGGTGGGACACCTACCACGAAGCAACCCGACCACCAACTGGAGGTGAGACCGCGAGGCAGAACATAAGCAGCCCCGACAAGGCCCCTCCGAGCCCAGGAAAAGGCGGAGCCGCGGGAAGATCTCGGGCGCGACCACCGAAACCCAGGCGGCACAAGGAGATGGAACGTCTGCCAAACAGAAAAACTCCCCAAAGCATGCAATCCCGCCAGGAGTTCAGAAACGACGGGTCCGACGCGAGACATCGCAAGACCCCCAAAAAAAACCAACCGGCAGGGCAAGCTAGGAAACCAAAGAAGGCGGAAGGGTCGCCGCCAGAACAGTACCCGAACCAAGGGGTACGAACAACTGCAATAGACCGAGACAAAGAAGCACATCACAGGACATAGGCTGAAAAACGCCCAAGAACACACGAAGAACACCCCTGCTGCAGAGGAGGCAGGAAGAAAGAGCAGAAGCACAAAAACCCCAGGATAACAACCAGGGGTAGACAATTAGGCAGGGACAAAAACCCCCACGCAATCACCAGGCACAAAACAGCAGCAAAGTGCCACACCACAACCGGACACAGGAACAAGGACACGCCACCGTGAAACACGGTACCAATGCACACGTGCAGCAGCAGCAACAGGCACCACTGCAACATGCAACATGTAAATAGCAACTCCCTTCTGCAAAGGCAGAGAACGGAGCAGGCAGACCCCAGACAGGGCCAACGGAGACACGACAAAACCCCGCAGGCCCAGAAACCTGCACAGGCGACCGATGGCGGAGAAACCCCGCTCGATACCTGTTGGATGAGGTACTGGGAGCTCTTTTACACCTCAAGCCTGGCCCAAGGCCAGGCTAGACCAGCCAGAGGGTGGCCCACCAGGCAGCTGCTAGGAGCAGTCTGCCGGCCCACATACCCCCACAACCAGGATGGTTACCTTGAGGTTACCTTGAGGTGCTTCTGGGGCTTAGCGTCGCCGCGGCCCGGTCGTCGACCAGGCCTCCCAGGATGGGCCGGAACTGCTATACGAAAACAGGCTAGTGTGCCCTGGAAGTCTACAGACGAACCAGCAAGAAGGCTTATGCTCGCAAGTAGGTCGTGTAACAAGCACAGACCTCTGATGGTAATACAGTGTTCCCCAAATGTGCCAATAGCACCACTGCACTCCACTGGTACTATCCCGCAAGTTCTACCAGATAGGCGGGACCCAAGAGCCAGAGCTCAAACCCTGCAAGCACAGCCAGGAGCCTTACCAGGTGAGTACAGAACCAACCCTACAACCCCCACACCTCACAACATTAAAAAAGGAGGGTCCCCTGAATGACTCCAGCATGGGTTGGACATGCACATGAGGGGGACAGGAAGGGTTGAAAAAGGGACAGTCACTGGTGTGCGAACGGTCTCAGTCGTACAAAAATATACCTAAATAAAGACAGGTATATAAACAACTCCGCATCCAGCGCCCGGCCAAAGACGCCAGACCACAGAAACTCACCTGGCGAACGGTGGCACGAACTTGACACGACTCAACCGTGCCCAGAAGAACCTGGGAGCACCGCCAGAGCCGGACCCTGCCGGACCCTGCCGGACCCGCAGGAGAGCAGGGAGAGGCGAAGGAGGCGGTCCACACCCATGACACAGGGAAAACCGCGGTGTCCTCACCACAACTGGGAACCAGGACACCCCCGGAGCGAAGGGGCACATACCACAGCCAGGGAGAAGAACGAGAGGCGAAGCACTGTAGCAAAAAGGGCACAACACACCAGCACTGAAACACCACCCAGACCAAAACAAACTCCACGGCGCATGCGCATAACACGCTGACCGAACCGCACACCCTCTCTGCGGGAAGGCGCCAACCAGGACTACTGCACGAGAAAAGTAGCCAAAAGAGGATGCAGGAACAATAAAACCGGCCAAAGAAGCAAAGAGCCCAAAAAGGAACCCAACCGGGCGACAAGTAGCCCAACAGGGCGACAAGTAGCCCAACAGGGCGACAAGTAGCCCAACAGAGCCACAAGTAGCCCAACCGGCTCACAAGCAGCCCAACCGGGCCACAAGTAGCCCAAAACGGCGACAAGGATGAGGAGCCGACAGACGTACCAATAATGCGGGAAGTAGCGAAAATCTTCCCGAACCCTCGAGAACACAGAAGCCAACACTAGTCCCGAAGGCACACGAAGGCGCAGGCGCACCCAAGATCAGAAGTCACGTAGAACCCCATCGAACGGGGAAACATGACGAAAACACCGTCCCAAAAAAGGGTGGGAGGAAACATCCACCCACAGGACGGAACCAACCGACTCAAAGGCCAAGGAACCGAGCCCGGGGAGGGGCCGACGCCCAACAGCACGTACGGCGAGTGGGGAGGAAAGACCCCACTCCGCGTAACCACAAGCCCCACCTAGAGGGGGATAAAAACACCCACGGGGTCCAACGGGGCCAAGGCCCCCCAAGTCAGCCCCTCCCCAGCCCTGGGAACCTACAAGACAGGCCCCGGGGCCAAGCCGTTCCCCCAAAGCCCCGGCCGTGCCGTACCAGAAAACCGGGGCAGCCGTGAAAACACTAAGGAAGGGAGCCCACTGGCAGACTCATACAACACGGCTGGAGGAACAGGTTCAAATGCCCCCGTCACTACCCCGGAAGGGGAATTCCCCGAGACTGCCCGAGTCTCAACACCATCAAAAACCCCGCCCCGAACCTACAGACGGTAAGGAACCGGATGCAGGCAGGAAGGGTGATCCAGGGGAAAGACAAGGGGGCGTGGATGGAACCGAAGCAACCAACACCCCCAAGTCCCAAAACGAACTACAACGGGGCAGCCCCGGGGCTCCCGCGGAGGAAACCACGAGAACGTTGCCACCACCAAGGCTCAAGTGCAACGCCCCTGTTGCCCGCACCCGCTTTGTCAGCACAACTGGATAACCGAGCCACAACGAGCAACCAAACTCGCAGGACTCCGGGTCGAAGGTGTCACCGACCCCACAGGCAGCAGACGGAGGCAAAACAGAGAGTCACCCAGAGACAAAGGGTGAGAGCAACCCTCAAACTCGCTGGAAGCGAGTGGGGGACTCTGGGGTCACATCCATCGGATCCGCGCGCCCCCAGGGGTTTCCTAGGGTCCCGAGCGTTTACTATAAAAGGACTCGCGCTCAGGTAATCCCAGGCAGGGTATTGCTAACCGGCACCCAAAGCTACCAAACAACTTTCTAAGAGCTGAACCCCCGGGACGTGTAAACTCACGGGGACCTAGCAGGGGGTACCACCAGAAAATACTCAGAATACAAGGGACACAAGGGGCAAGAACGAAGGCAGACCCCCCCCCCACCAGGTAGATAAAGAAAAAGAAAACCCCGCAAGAGGACAGCGTACCTAAGCAGAACAGAGCCAGCCGCTATGATTGGTAAAGACAAGCTGCACAGTACCCTGCGCCCCACCAGTGCAAAAACTGCCCCTTACTCTAAGGCGAACAAGGGAGACAGAACACCCGAGCACACAAAGAGCGGCCGAAAACCAAGCAGTAAACGGCCAAGCAGGGGCAGGACCCAAGGAACTTGTGGAAGGCGGCCCCAAGCCCCAAGGGCAGTACTTACAGGGCACCTAGGGAAGGGAACCCTAGGCGCATGCAGCCCGAGTACTGGAGAATCACTCCCGGCTCACGCACCACCTAGAAAACAGACACCACACTCTAGGTACAGTGCTGAAACAACCACTGGAGCCGGAGCACATAACCGGTGCCTATAGCATCAGCCGAATAACTGATGGGTGGATAGCCGGCGTGGGAGGTCTGGGGCTCCCCCTTCCCCCTCCCGGGGAGGGGGGAGCTGCGCAGACAGTGGCGTAGTGACGTATGACGTCATACTAGTTTCCTTGTTTTCTGTTGAAGAGTTCTATCCACTAGTTCGGCTTTAGGTAGCAATTTTCACCAGAATAGGGGTTTGTTTTGGAATGCTTACCTTTCTGGATGCTTGACCCGGTCGATGGCAGACATAGAATGCTTCCTACCACACGGGGGTTTCTATAGGCCATTGCTCCCCTTGCCTCTCTGAGGGGGCCAGGTTCTGGCCGTGGTCACCAGTAGGCCCTAGAACTCCATACACATGACTGATGCCAAAGTCTGACATTAGCATATCAGCCGGTAAAGCTCCGGGGAGCCGACGGGGCTCCCCCCAGAAAAGACACTGACACAAACGCCTCCTGAAGGTCACCTCTTGCAACGAATCCAACGCTCCAACGAACTGGGGTTGGCAATCACAAAACAAAGACCACAAATACTTGAGGAAGTGGAAAAGTTGTTATTAATTTAGATACACAACAAGGAGTTAGAGGGTGATAGTGTTTCAGAGGCCATCATTTGTGAGAAAGCCAGGGTACTGCACGAAGACCTTGTAAAGAAAACCCCTGCAACGAGTAATGCAGATACAAAAGAGTTTAACCCTTAAATGGCGCATGCCTATATGCCATTTGACACCCACAGGCGCATACAAAAAAAAAAAAAAAAAAAAAAAAATCTTCCTAACCTGTTAATTTGTGTTCATTGATCATGGAAAAAAAAAAAAAAAATTGTAAGTGGCATATATTGCCCGTTATAGGGCGGGGAAGTCTGGCAAAAACAGGCGCTGACTCAGCATGCATCCCAGTTGGTCTGTTGCTCGCCAGCTGTCAGGCCGGAGTTGTCACAAAGAGATAATTACCTAACTATTTCAATGTCTCTGATTGATTTTTCGTAGTTTTTTTGCTGTAGTATTATTCAATATTGTGTAGTGTGATAAATTTTTATAATAAAATGAGTGAATCATCGCTGTACTAAAAAATATGGTGTTCATATTGTTGATTCAATTATGTTCATCAAACAGTGAACAAATACTTTGTCGGTTATTACACTATATACACTGGTTATATATAAGTATTTGCATGTTTCGTTCACCATAACGAACCACTAAGTTGGCATGCTGAGTGGCAGTGCCAGTAGCAGCCTGCCACTGGCTGCTACTTCCTCCCTCCCTCCCTCCCTCAAGTCACCTGACTCACTCACATTCTCCTCCCACAATACTGTTTTTGCTTTTATTCACAATATACAGACGTTATATATAAGTATCTACATTCGTGTTCACCATAACGAACCACTAAGTTGGTATGCTGAGTGGCAGTGGCAGTGGCAGCCCGCCATTGGCTGCCACTCCCTCCCTCCCTCCCTCACCTCACCTGACTTGCCACCATTCTCCTCCCACCATACTGTTTTTGCTTTTATAACAGACTTTATATATAAGTATTTACATGTTTTGCTCACTATAACTGTACATCTAAGCTTGTATGGTGAATAAAGGCACAAAGACGTAGCTACTCACACAGTCAGCTGATGGCTGCCGCCCTCAAGGCCAGACGCACTAATATTTCTCCTACAACAATACTGTTTGTGGTGTTATTACGCTATATACACACATTATATATAAAAATCTACCTGTTTTATTCACCATACTTGTACAAGTAAACTGGTATGGTGCCCAAAGACCATCGTGGTCACCGGTAAACAACATGATAAGTCGTGCAGACGACGCCACCACCCTCACCAAAATGGCGGCTCCCAACCTACTCCTCTTGCTGTTTATACCGTCTATTCACACGTTATATATAAGTATCTACATTTGTGTTCACCATAGCGAACCACTAAGCTGGTATGGTGAGTGCAGTCAATAAAAGGTGGCCACACACAGTCAGAAGACAATGCCACTACCCCTCCCCTCCCACAGCATTACTCTTCCCAACATGGAGCACAGCGCTAAATATCACCACAATCCTGCTATTATCAGAACCGTGGTCAGTTTTATCACAGTCAGGGGTCTTCTGTAATATTATCATCGCTACATAATAGCATGAACAAGTATATTATAGCATTTTTAGTCGATGCTGTGGTCACAAGCTGAACAGCAGTGCTGTGAGCTCATGCTGCGAGCGTTAGGCTTGGTAGCTGACTCAATACTGAGGCCCCTAACACCCGGGAATTTGGCCCACGATTTTAAAAAAAAATGGCGTCTATTTACAAGAGCCCTGATGAAGGTGTGGCGAACCCCGTGTATCCGCGGGTCGTTTAAATCTTGCGTAGTACTCCAAAGCATCATATGATGAGATGCACAATTTTCTGCAAGTCGGTCAAAGCATCATATGATGCGATGCGCAATTTAAGAGTTAAGGCAAGAAGGGGATGGTTTGAGAAATTTAGAAAAAGAAGTGATATCCATAGTGTTGTGAGGTATGGGGAGGCTGCCAGCTCAGACAAACCAGCGGCTGAAAGATTTATTGAAGAATTTAAAGAGTTTGTAGAGGCTGAGGGATACCTACCGCAACAAGTGTTTAATTGTGATGAAACAGGACTGTTCTGGAAAAGATTGCCTAAGAGAATATACATTACCAAGGACAAAAATCATTGCCCAGACACAAGCCAATGAAAGATAGGTTTACGCTTGTGCTGTGTTCATATGCGAGTGGTGATTTGAAAATTAAACCCTTGCTTGTGTATCATTCTGAAAATCCAAGGGTTTTCAAACAGTATAAAGTGCAGAAAAACCAAATATGTGTGATGTGGACGGCTAATAATAAGGAATGGGTGACTAGGATTTTTTTCGGAATGGGTGAATGAAGTGGTGTGCCCTGCCATATAAAAATATCTGCAGAAAAAACATTTGCCACTCAAGACCTGCTTCTCCTCGACAATGCTCCTGCTCATCCTCCAGGCTGGGAAGTTGAATTGTTGCACAGATACAGTAAATTTTTCACAGTAAAGTTCCTTCCTCCTAACACCACTCCTCTAATTCAGCCTATGGACCAGAAAATCATAGCGAATTTTAAGAAACTTTATGAAAGGGCACTTTTCCGGAAATGTTTTGAACTGACTGAAGCCACAAAACTCACCCTCAATGAGTTCTGGAAACACCATTTTAACATTTGTAGTGCTTTAACCCTTAAACTGCGCATGGCGTATATATACGCCCTGAGTAACATGTCCCATGGTGCGCATGGCGTATATATACGCCATAGGGTGCCAGGCCTGATTCAAATGGCCCGCGGCTACACGGGGTTCACAGTAGCTTCCTCAGGGCTCTTGTAAACAGATGCCATTTTAAAAAAAAATCGTGGGCAATATTCTCAGGTGTGAGAGGCACAGTACTGTTGGAGCAACCAAGGCCGGCGCACGCAGCATGAGCGAACAGCATTGATGTTCAGCTTGTGACCACAGCATCGCCGAAAAATGTCGAAATAAATATATAATTGTTATTATTTAGCGATGACAATATTACAGATGACCAATGACTGTGATATAAATAACCAGGGTTGTGATAATAGCAGGATTGTTGTAATAATTAGTGCTGTGTGAGGAGTGATGCTGAGAGACGGAGGGAGACAGCATCGTTTACTGACTGTGTGGCCACCTGTTATTGTTTGCGTTCACCATACCAGGTCAGTGGTTCTCTATGGTGAACACAAATGTAGATACTTATATATAATGTGTGTATTAGTGTAATAACAGCAAAAGGATTATGCTGGGAGGAGCCATATGGGTGACGGAGGTGACGTCGTCTGCACGATTTCTCTAGCTGTTTAGAGGGTGCCCACTATGCTCTTTGGGCGCTCTACAAGCTTAGGTGTACAGTTACGGTGCATAAAACATGTAGATATTTATATATAATATGTGTATATAGGGTAATAACACTGCAAAAGGTATTGTTGGGGGAGAAAGTTTAGTGCGTGTGACTTTGAAAGAGTGAGGGAGCCGCCAGCCGCCATCTGTGTATAGCGACGACTCTTAGTGCCTGAACTAACTATATCAGCTTAGCTGTACAGTTGTGGTGAACAAAATATACACATACTTATATATAACGTCTGTATATAGTGTAATAACACCACAACTGGTATTGTTGGGGGAGAAAGTTTAGTGCGTGTGTTGAGGGAGTGGCAGCGAGTGGCTGGCTGGTGTGTGGCGGTAACTCCTCGTTGCTTTTCGACTCTCAATACCAACTTAGTGGTTCGGTATGGTGACCAAAACATGCCAATACTTATATATAACCTGTGTATAGAGTGTAATAGCAGCAAAACTATTTGTTTATTGTTTTATAAACATAATAATTGAATCACTAATATGCACATCATACTTTTGAGTATAGCGATTATTAACCACTTTTATTATATAAATATATTACAATACACACTATTGAATAATATTACTGCAAAAAAAACTAAGAAAAAATCAATCGGAGACATTGAAACAATTAGGTAATAATATCTTTGTGGCAACTCCCATCTGTCAACGCGGGTGACGCTGACCGGGTCTGACGACCGCTCTGTCAACGCCCACTTTTGCAGAACTTCCTCGGTCAATTGCGCCCAGAATATGTCACTACGATTTTTTTGTATTTTCCGTGCTTCAGGGTACACAAATTAACATTTAGACGACGACAAATGTTTTTGAATTTTTTTCTTGCGCACAGGGGTGTAAATGTCCATATGTAACCCCTGAGCAGTGTAAGGGTTAACCCTTAAATGGCGCATTGATTATATACCATTTGACACCCACAGGGCGCATTCCAAAAAAAAATTATTTTTTCTTCCTAACCTGTTGTAATTTGTGTTCACTGATCAAAGGGAAAATAATAATCAAAATCATAAGTGCATATATTGCCCGCTATAGGGCGTTGGAAGTCTGGCAAAAAAACCAGCGTTTGACTGTAATGAAACGCCATTTTCTGGACGAGACCCAGAGGCTCCCTGGAGCTTTACCAGGCTGATATGCTAATGTCAGACTTTGGCATCAGTCATGTGTATGGAGTTCTAGGGCCTACCAGGGACCACGGCCAGAACCTGGCCTCCTCAGAGAGGCAAGGGGAGCAATGGCCTATAGAAACCCCCGTGTGGTTGGAAGCATTCTATGTCTGCCATCGACTGGGTCAAGCATCCAGAAAGGTAAGCATTCCAAAACAAACCCCTATTCTGGTGAAAATTGCTACCTAAAGCCGAACTAGTGGATAGAACTCCTCAACAGAAAACAAGCAAACTAGTATGACATCATACGTCACCGCACCGCTGTCTACGCAGCTCCCCCCTCCCCGGGAGGGGGAAGGGGGAGCCCCAGACCTCCCACGCTGGCTATCCACCCATCAGTTCTGAGGCTGGATGTCAAAACACGCGAAAAACCGCCGACCGGAGGGAGGGTTGCCGGGGAGCCTCCAGGTCTCACCCAGAAAATGGCGTTTCATTACATTCAACGCTGGTTTTCTGGGGGGAGCCCCGTCGGCTCCCCGGAGCTAACTACCCACAGAGGAAGGTCAAAGGGACGGAACCAGGAGGCGGACACCATGCACTCCCCATGGAAGCGAGACAACCAGCAGCAAACGCCAACCCAAGGCGCCACAGCCCCGAAAAGTCCCGGGAACAACACGAGAACAAAGAGCAGCAAGGCCCCCGTACGAACACCAAAAATCCATGCCCGAAAGACCGCAAGGACACGTCGCCCAGATGGCAGCGAGAGCAGCGAAGCCATGAATGCCACGGGCATGAGGGAAGAACACAGGCGACTTAGCCGCAAGAACACGGCTGACCACCTGGGACACCATCACCCGCGAACCGGGAAGAACAGAACCGGATCAACGCAAAACGCACTCCGGACCCAAACGCCGTGGCACACAAACAACAGCGGAGGGCCACTGAATACAAAACACGACACACCCCCGGCCTGACCAACAAAGCACCAACAAACCCTGGACCCCTCCAGAACACAGCAGCCCCACCTCACTCCAGAAAAGATGGAGACTGCTGCCACCGAACAACTAAAACGCTAAAACCGAAGGAGCAAGAAAACTCAGCGACCCGACCCCCCCCGAGGCAAATGCCAAAAGGAAAGAGCCGACGAAAAAACACACCGGAACCGAAGGGGCACTACCAACCGAGGAGAAGACAGAGCACGCTGACCAGAGACCAGGATGGTGCAAGCGGCACACGAACAGGCCGGAGGATAAACGACGCACGAGACAGCTTACTAACGGTGCAGAAGCAATACCAAGACCGAAAGCAAGCCGAAGCGGCTCCACCAGCACCACACGAAAAGAGGCGACAGTATGTGGCAAGACGACGGCCCCCAACCCCCACCAGAAAACCAAGCCGAGAGTAAACCAAGCTAACAAGAGTAACCACCTAAGAAGGGACAGGAAAAGGAAGGACCGCCAAAATACCCCATACTGCCACCAAGAGAAGCACGCTGGTGGGACACCTACCACGAAGCCACCCGACCACCAACCGGGGGCGAGATCGCGAGGCAGAACATAAGCAGCCTCGACAAGGCCCCTCCGAGCCCAGGAAAAGGCGGAGCCGCGGGAAGATCTCGGGCGCGACCACCGAAACCCAGGCGGCACAAGGAGATGGAACGTCTGCCGAACAGAAAAACTCCCCAAAGCAAGCAAGCCCGCCAGGAGTTCAGAACTATGGGCCCGACGCGAGACTCCGCAAGACTCCTGCACACCAGGCGACCGATGGCGGTGAAACCCCGCTCGATACCTGCTGGATGGGGTACTGGGTGGGGTACTACTACATTTACACCCCAAGCCCGGCCCAAGGCCAGGCTAGACCGGCCAGAGGGTGGCCCACCAGGCAGCTGCTTGGAGCGGCCCGCAGGCCCACATACCCCCACAACCGGGATGGGCCGGAACTTCTATTCGAAAACAGGCTAGTGTGCCCCGGAAGTCCACGGACGAACCAGCAAGAAGGCTTATGCTCGCAAGTAGGTCATGTAACAACCGCAGACCTCTGATGGTAATACAGTGTTCCCCAATTGTGCCTATAGCACCACTGCCCTCCACTGGTACTATCCCGCAAGTTCTACCAGATAGGCGGGACCCAAGAGCCAGAGCTCAAACCCTGCAAGCACAGCCAGGAGCCTTACCAGGTGAGTACAGAACCAATCCCACAACCCCCCTCCCCCCACAACATGAAAGAGGTGGGTCCCCTGAATGACTCTAGCATGGGTTGGACATGCACATGAGGGGAACAGGAAAGGTTGAAAAAGGGACAGTCACTGGTGTGCGAACGGTCTCAGTCCTACAAAAATATACCTAATTAAAGACAGGTATACAAACAACACTGCATCCAGCGCCCTGCCAAAAGACGCCAGACCGCAGAAACTCACCTGGCGAACGGTGGCACGAATTTGACACGACTCAACTGTGCCCAGAAGAACCTGGGAGCACTGCCAGGTGAAGACGCCAGAGCCGGTAGAGGCGAAAGAGGCGGCCCACATCCATGACAGGGAAAACCGTGGCGTCCTCCCCACAACTGAGAACCAGGACACCCCCGGAGCGAAGGGGCACATACCGCAGCCAGGGAGAAGAGCGAGAGGCGAAGCACTGTAGCAAAAAGGGCGCAAAACACCAGCACTGAAACACTGCCCAGACCAAAACAAACTCCACAGCGCATGCGCATGACACGCTGGCCGAACCGCACAACCCTCTCTGCGGGAAGGTGCCAACCAGGACTACTGCACTAGAAAAGTAGCCAAAAGAGGAAGCAGGAACAATAAAACCGGCCAACGAAGCAAAGACAGAGCCCAAAAAGGAACCCAACCGGGCCTCAAGCAGCCCAACAAAGCAACAAGTATCCCAACAGGGCTACAAGTAGCCCAACAGGGCTACAAGTAGCCCAACAGGGTTACAAGTAGCCCAACAGGGCTACAAGTAGCTCAACAGGGCTACAAGTAGCCCAACAGGGCTACAAGTAGCCCAACAGGGCTACAAGTAGCCCAACAGGGTTACAAGTAGCCCAACCGTCCCACAAGTAGCCCAACTGGGCCACAAGTAGCCCAACCGGGCCACAAGTAGCCCAAAACGGCGACAAGGACGAGCCGACAGATGTTCCAATAATGCAGGAAGTACAGTAGCGAAAAACCTTCCCAAACCCTCGAGAACACAGAAGCCAACACTAGTCCCGAAGGCACACAAAGGCACAGGCGCACCCGAGACCAGAAGTCACGTAGAACCCCGAGAACGGGGAAACATGACGAAAACACCGTTCCAAAAAAGGGTGGGAGGAAACATCCACCTACAGGACGGAACCAACCGACTCAAAGGCCAAGGAACCGAGCCCGTGGAGGGGCCGACGCCCAAAAGCACGTACGGCGAGTGGGGAGGAAAAACCCAACCCGCGTAACCACAAGCCCCGCCTAGAGGGGGATAAAAAAACACCCACGGGGTCCAACGGGGCCAAGGCCCCCCAAGTCAGCCCCTCCCCAGCCCCCGGGAACCTACACGACAGGCCCTGGGGCCGAGCCCATTCCCCCAAAGCCCCGGCCGTACCAGAAAACCGGGGCAGCCGTGAAAACACTAAGGAAGGGAGCCCACTGGCAGACTCTTACAACACGGCAAGAGGAACAGGCTCAAATGCCCCCATCACTACCCCGGAAGGGGAATTCCCCGAGACTGCCTGAGTCTCAACACCATCAAAACCCCGCCCCGAACCTACAGACGGTAACAAGGTAACCTTCTCGGAGCTAACTACCCACAGAGGAAGGTCAAAGGGACGGAACCAGGAGGTAGACACCACTCACCCCTCGACGGAAGTGAGACAACCAGCAGCAAACGCCAACCGAAGGCGACACAGCCCCGAAAGGGCCCGGGAACAATACGAGACAACGAGCAGCAAGGCCACTGTACAAACACCAAAAGATCCGTGCCCAAATGACAGCAAGGACACGCCGCCCAGAAGGCAGCAAGAGCAGTGAAGCCACGAACGTCACGGGCATGGGAAAGAACACAGGCAGGCTAGCCGCAATAACACGGCGGACAACCCGAGACACCATCATCTGCGAACAGGGAAGAACGGAACCGGATCAACTCAAAGCGAGCCCCATACATAGAGGCTGCGGTACGCAAATAACAGCGGGAAGGGAGGGGGGGGACCAGAACGAACAGAAGGGGAAGGACAAGGAGGTGCGGACTGAACCAGGATCGAAGCGACCCCCACCCCCAAGTCCGGGTCTCAAAAAGCAAAGCGAGGCAGCCCCGGGGCATCCGGGTGAGCAACCAACCGAGCGCGTTGCAACAGACGAAACCTAGACTGCAACGCACGCGCCACCTGTACCCGAAGAGAATTGTCAGAGGATTGGGTAAATTGAGTCACAAGCAAGCAGCAACACTCACAGGACTCAGGGTCGAAAGTATCACCGACCCAACAGGCAGCGTGGCAGAGGCAAAAACAATGAGGGTCACCCTGAGACAAGGGGACCGAGCAACCCTCAAACTTGCACACAGCGAGTGGGGACTCCGGGGTCACATCCATCGGACCCACGCGCCCCCCTAGGGGATTCTCAGGGTCCTGAGCGTTTACTTTAAGAGGACTCGCGCTCATGTAGTCCCAGGCAGGGTGCTGCAAACCGGCGCCCAAAACTACCATGCGAACTTCTATAGCTGAACCCCAGGGACGTGTACACTCACGGGGACCTAGCAGGGGGCGCCACTGAGGAGAACAGTGGAAGGGCAAAAACAAACTGAATAAAATGAAAGAACCCCCCACCAGGCAAAACAAAAAGAAAAACAAAACCCTGCAAGAGGACAGCGAACCCCAAAGAACAGAGCCGGCCGCGATGTTGGGAATTACAAGCTGAGCAGCACCCTGCGCCCCTACCAGTGCAAACTGCCTCTTACCTGCCGGTAACAAGGGAGAACAGAACACCCAAGAGCCCAACAGGCGGCCGAAAAACCAAAAGGTAAAACGGACCAGCAGAGGCAGACCCCGAGGAGCCTGTGGAAGGTGGCCCCAAGCCCCAAGGGCAGTACTTACAGGGCACCTAGGGAAGGCAGCCCTAGGCGCATGTAGCCCGAGTACTGAAGATAACTCCTGGCTCTCGCACCCACAAAACAAACACTACACGCAAAGCACAGTGCAGTAGCGACACCGGAGCCAGAGCACACGACCATTGCCTATAGCATCAGCCTCAAGAACTGAGGTGTGGGTAGCCAGCGTGGAGGGTCTGGGGGCTCCCCCTTCCCCGATTAAGTCGATTAAGGCAGTGTCTGGGATGCTCCCGGACACAGGTTCGAATCCTCATCACGGCCCTTGTGGATTTGTTCATTTGATGCATCACGTTAGTGTGATCTGTGTGTGTGTGTGATGATGTAAGGGCGAAGAGGGAGAACGGCCTATTGACATAGCTCGGGTGCAGGGGGGTTGTGTAAAAGCCTGGTTTGTGCCTCGGAGAGGCTACGGGATCCAGTAAGTTCAGTAGAACTTTGGTTTCAACCCTTTTAACCCTGTCGTAGCTCAGTCGATTAAGGCAGTGTCTGGGATGCTCCCGGACGCAGGTTCGAATCCTCGTCACGGCCCTTGTGGATTTGTTCATTTGATGCATCATGTTAGTGTGATCTCTGTGTGTACACTTATATAATTACAGGTGGTAACTGAGTAACCAAAGGAACCACAGAGACACTAAAAAGAATTTGTCCGGACAACTTAAGCATTAACTTAAGACAGCACTACACTAAAATTTCTGTATATGAGCTTGGCAAGGTCAGTTTTGACTGCCAGCTTCTGAGGCTTCACTGGTTGAAGGCTCTCGGCATTCTGGTAAGCATAGGTCTCCAGATGTCATTCTCTGTCATCTAGGCAAATTCCCGTTTATCCGGTAAAAGGGAGCGGCGAAGGAAAGATGGGAAAAGAGGGGGATGTGAGGAGAGGGGAAAACAAGAGTGGATGGAATGGGAGGGATAGGGAAAGAGAGAGACTATCCCAGGTGCTGCTGGCTCCCCCGTCGACTATGCTCACAAAATAACCTATCTACTAAAAATGGTGTCTGATATATGCACCTCAACAAAACTATATGTGAAGGAGGAGCTCTTAAGGCTGCAGACTATTACAATACAAAGACAGTAGAATAACCACATGCTAATCAACATGTAAAGTAAAAATGAGTGAAAAGAAAGCTATTTGCATACCTGTTTCTATCTTCGCGAGGATACTCTTTGCACACTTCAAGAAAGCTTCTTCGACATTTTCCCCCGTTAAAGCACTGGCTTCCATAAACATTAACTCTGTGGGTAGAATATATTAAAGTCTTAAATACATGCCACAGTTGCACAACAAATACTTTTCTAAACTACAATACTAAACATTTTATTTCCTCAGTTTCTAACTCTCAAGGGGTTGGGAGACATCAGCCCAGAAGAAACACGAGAGCAAATAGAAAAACTAAAACAAAGATACAATAATAAAAAATCTAGCATTATATGTAATGAAATTCCCATTTCTGGAAGACCCTTGGTAGCTTCCCTGTGCTTACACCATAGTACTGCCAAGCCTACAGGTCATATCAGGCCACTGAGCCCCACACAGACCTACTGGAGTCAGGACGAGACTCTGGCACTCTCTGAGGTGAGGAGGTGTTTGGCGAGCAGAAAAGTAACCAATATGTTAGTTTGCCATAGGTGAACAACACTAATTCTAATGTAGCTGACCATCCAGGTAACACAGGGTCCCGAGTCGCAACTTACTCACTTGGGACACAGCCCCCAAAACATTTCTATGGGGAAGGTGGGAAAAAAGGACAGCCGCAGTGAGCTACATCCTACCATTAACCCTTACACTGCTCAGGGGTCCTGGGGACATTTACACCCCTGTGCGCAAGAAAAAAAAAATCAAAATTTTTTTTTCGTCTACTAAACATGTTAATTTGTGTCCCCGGAGCACGGGAAAAATAAAAAAAAATCGTAGGTGACATATTTTGGGCGCAATTGACCGAGGAAGTCTGGCAAAAAGTGGGCGTTGACAGAGCGGTCGTCAGACCTGGTCAGCGTCACCCGCGCCGACAGGTGGGAGTTGCCACAAAGATATTATTACCTAATTGTTTCAATGTCTCCGACTGATTTTTTCTTAGTTTTTTTGCAGTAATATTATTCAATAGTGTGTATTGTAATATATTTATATAATAAAATTGGTGAATAATCGCTATACTCAAAAGTATGATGTGCATATTAGTGATTCAATTATTATGTTTATAAAACAATAAACATATAGTTTTGCTGCTATTACACTCTATACACAGGTAATATATAAGTATCTGCATGTTTTGGTCACCATATCGAACCACTAAGTTGGTATTGAAAGTCGAAAAGCAACGAAGAGTTACCGCCACACACCAGCCAGCCACTCGCTTCCACTCCCTCAACACATGCACTAAACTTTCTTCCCCAACAATACCATTTGTGGTGTTATTACACTATATACAGACATTATATATAAGTATGTATATATTTTGTTCACCACAACTGTACAGCTAAGCTGATATAGTTAGTTCAGGCACTAAGAGTCGTCGCTATACACAGATGGCGGCTGGCGGCTCCCTCACTCATTCAAGGTCACACGCACTAAACTTTCTCCCCCAACAATACTGTTTGCAGTGTTATTACCCTATATACACATATTATATATAAGTATCTACATGTTTTATGCACTGTAACTGTACACCTAAGCTTGTAGTGCGCCCAAAGAGCATAGTGGCCACCCTCTAAACAGCTAGACAAATCGTGCAGACGACGTCACCTCCGTCACCCAAATGGCTCCTCCCAGCATAATCCTTTTGTTGTTATTACACTAATACACACATTATATATAAGTACAGTGTGTCCTCACTTGAACGAACTATATGGGGCGAGGCCGATTCGTTCCAGTGCGGAATTCGTTCCATCCGTCCGGCCCCAAAAAAACCCCTCTGACCCCCCCCCCCAAAAAAAAAAAAAAAAAAAAATTAACCTTAATTTATGTAATCTTTATAAATCTAAAATCTAGTTTATAAATCTAGCAATAAATTGTTTCTGTGTTTTACTGTACTTACCTTAACAGTTGAGTTGTGTAGCGCAGACTTTTAGCCTCAATACCCTGAGAGTGCCAGATATGATATGAATATAAATTCATTAAGGAACAGTAACTTTTCTAACAAATGTACATTATACACTACAGTCTGTACATAAAGTACAAACCACTAGAATCACACTACAGTACTTAAGTAAACGTATACTGTACTGTATCACTTAAACTACACTTTTTACACTTTGTACATTTATGTCATTAGAACTGTGTTGTACAGCTCAATTGGCACTTCCAGGTAAGTTATGGCTAGTGCTGGGTGCTGGTCCAGTTGCCTGGGCATCCTCAGGTAAGTCCTTGCTGGTGCTAGGTGCTGGTCCAGTATCCTGGGCATCCTCAGGTGAGTCCATGCTAGTGCTAGGTGCTGGTCCAGTATCCTGGGCATCCTCAGGTGAGTCCATGCTAGTGCTAGGTGCTGGTACAGTATCCTGGGCATCCTCAGGTGAGTCCATGCTAGTGCTAGGTGCTGGTACAGTATCCTGGGCATCCTCAGGTGAGTCCATGCTAGTGCTAGGTGCTGGTACAGTATCCTGGGCATCCTCAGGTGAGTCCATGCTAGTGCTAGGTGCTGGTACAGTATCCTGGGCATCCTCAGGTGAGTCCATGCTAGTGCTAGGTGCTGGTACAGTATCCTGGGCATCCTCAGGTGAGTCCATGCTAGTGCTAGGTGCTGGTACAGTATCCTGGGCATCCTCAGGTGAGTCCTTGCTAGTGCTAGGTGCTGGTACAGTATCCTGGGCATCCTCAGGTGAGTCCATGCTAGTGCTAGGTGCTGGTCCAGTATCCTGGGCATCCTCAGGTGAGTCCTTGCTAGTGCTAGGTGCTGGTACAGTATCCTGGGCATCCTCAGGTGAGTCCATGCTAGTGCTAGGTGCTGGTACAGTATCCTGGGCATCCTCAGGTGAGTCCTTGCTAGTGCTAGGTGCTGGTACAGTATCCTGGGCATCCTCAGGTGAGTCCATGCTAGTGCTAGGTGCTGGTACAGTATCCTGGGCATCCTCAGGTGAGTCCTTGCTAGTGCTAGGTGCTGGTACAGTATCCTGGGCATCCTCAGGTGAGTCCATGCTAGTGCTAGGTGCTGGTACAGTATCCTGGGCATCCTCAGGTGAGTCCTTGCTAGTGCTAGGTGCTGGTACAGTATCCTGGGCATCCTCAGGTGAGTCCATGCTAGTGCTAGGTGCTGGTACAGTATCCTGGGCATCCTCAGGTGAGTCCATGCTAGTGCTAGGTGCTGGTACAGTATCCTGGGCATCCTCAGGTGAGTCCTTGCTAGTGCTAGGTGCTGGTACAGTATCCTGGGCATCCTCAGGTGAGTCCATGCTAGTGCTAGGTGCTGGTACAGTATCCTGGGCATCCTCAGGTGAGTCCATGCTAGTGCTGGGTGCTGGTCCTGTAGGCCTACTGTTAAGCTGTACCAAAAACTTTTGAATCTTAGTTTGTTTCTTCATTATGAGCTTCTTCATTATAATATCTTTCAATCCCCTTAGGTGTAGATAATAATCTGCCACGTCTTCATCATCAGTTACAGCAACCATATCAAGCAGCTGATTAAGGTTTTGCAATGATGCAGCATATGGAATAGGTAACATGCTACAGGTATCTTCCTCCTCTTCCGCATCCTCATCAGCATTACCAGTAACACACTGGATAATCTCATCATCAGTTAATTCACCATAACCTGGATCATCAGCATCATTATCTAACCACTCAGTCACATCAGAAAGTTGCAAATCTTCCTCGCCAGCATCTCTTAATGTCTCAAAAATCGCATTATCAAAGCCCTCAAAATCATAGTCATCTTCGTCTTCATTCTCACCAGGTACCGGACTCAGAATTTTATTCCATGCGTTCTTTAATGTGGTGACCTTCAACTCGTTCCATTGTTTGGCCCAGATGTAAATAGCGTCTTTAATTGAATATTTCTTGAAGTTTTCTACTGTTCCACTAGCTCTTGTATCCTTATTAAGCCTCTCGTCTTCCTGAGAGAGCAGAACTTCCATTATTTCTACATTCATAGCTCTCTTATAAAGCCGTTTGAGAGCATAGATAACCCCCTGATCCATGGGCTGTATTAAAGATGTAGTATTTGGTGGTAAAGCCATACATGTTATTTTACCATCAGGCGATGTTAATTTAGCAATGGGGTGAGCTGGGGCATTATCAACCAACAGCATTGCCTTTACATCAGCAGGACGAATGCCACGCTCATTGATCTGATGCTTTCTTACTTCTTTACAAAAGTGATTCTGGAACCAGTCTTCAAAAATAATCTGTGTGAACCAGGCATTTTTGGTGTTGTAGTAAACGACAGGTAATCTGTTCATGCAGTTTTTCAATGCTCTGGGGTTGGCAGATTTCCCAACAATTGCGCACTTTGTTCGGTAACTGCCATCTGCATTACCGCACAATAATGCTGAAATTCTTTCCTTGCTTACCTTGCGACCAGGAATACTCTCCTCAAGCCTAGAGGCCAAAGTGTTTCTTTGAAGGCATTTCCAGTTAAAGCCTGTTTCATCTGCATTGTACACTTGAAACCAGCTTAGATTATTAGATACCATGTGCTGAGAAAGTTTATATTTAAATGCATTAACACTTCCTACATCTGCACTTAAGGCTTCGCCACAAATTTTCTTGTTAATGATGCCATGCTTCTCTTTAAATCGACATACCCATCCAGTGCTAGCCTTGAAATTGTCAATGTTTAACTTTTCAGCAAGTCTTTCAGCTGCATTTCTAATAGAATCAACTGAAACAGCAATTCCTTTCGCACGATGCTGTGTAAACCATTTGAATACAGCAGAGTCCAAATCCGTATATTTAGCAGGCTTCAATGTTTTCCTGTTGCCTATTGCATGAGTTTGACTTTGAGCAACGAATTTCCTAATATTATCCTTCTGCTTTTTTATATCACAAACTGTAGCTTTACCGATGTTGAATTCTTGGGCGAGACGGGTGACTGAGTATCCACGCTCTGCTTTCTCTATTAAATCAATTTTCTGATCAATTGACAAATATTTTCTCTTTCGTTTTAAATCTTGAACACCACGAATGCTGCTCTGAGACATTTTGACAGAGTATAAGAGTTCAAACGATAAAAATTGTTCAAAATTATCCTTCACGCGCGAGCAACACGTTTTCACACTGGGAGGAGGGCAGACAAATGGTACCAGCCACCTCACCAAGGCCTAACGTTTACACGACCTGTGCTTGTTTTATTGGCCTACTCAAAATTTAATCTAAATAGGCTTACAAATTGGTTTCAAATAATATTGTTTGTTGTTATAATTAATAAAATATTGTCTGTTTTGAAGTTTTATTCATTTTATACAATACAGTACTGTATTACATAAAACCTAATGTATTACAATACAGTACGTAGGCTGTTAGAGGGAGGGAGGGAGAGATCCAGGAAACAAACCCCCCCCTCCCCCCCCCTCCCGCTCAAGGAGCGACCTGCCGGCCACACAAAGCCAACTGTTATCTACACCCCAATTTTATTAAAAATTCAGTGAAAAGGAAATTTGTTGAAAATGTCACAATTTTCACCATTATTATTGCGCCAATATGACATTTTTCTAATAAAAAGGCTATTCTCAGTGTAGATAATGCGATAATTATTATTAAATTGACTCTTGGCATCTGACGACGAGAGAGGAGAGTAGTGGCTGGTCTCTGGTGGTCAGGTGCAGGTGGGGGGGGGGGGGGGGGGGGGGCTGGAGAGGGAGCAAGGAGCCGCCAGTCACATGTGGTGCCTGCCTCTACAGCCTTTACTGACACCACTACTGTACCTGTACGGTATTACTCCAGCCTCCCTTGACAACTTCTACCACTGACAACACCTGCCCCCTAACAAAAACCCCTAACTACTGACACCATTTGCCTCCTGACAACAACTCTCACCAATGTCCTCCTGACACCATTTTATCACCATTTCAGCTGGTTGTCAGCTGCCTGGCTGACAACCTGCCTCCCATGAGAATACGTAACTTACACTACCTGCCCCCTAACAAAAAACCCTAACTAATGACACCACTTGCCTCCTGACAACAACTCTCTCACCATTACCCCCCTGACTCCATTTTATCACCATTTCTCCCTAGAAACAATGGGTAAGGATAATAAAATACTATACTGTACATGTATAACTGTTTACACTCTGGCGAATCATAGTTGATGACAGCCAGCTCCAACGCTCGGCCTCGGTGACCGCTTGGACAAACATTCCTCACTTAATCGAACATTTGTATGTTCCACTGAACATTTGGTACCGAATTCAATTCGTTCGGCTCTTCCGGGAATTCGATAGAGCGGGGTTCATTAGACTGAGGAAGCACTGTATCTACATTTGTGTTCACCATAGAGAACCACTGACCTGGTATGGTGAACGCAAACAATAACAGGTGGCCACACAGTCAGTAAATGATGCTATCTCCCTCCGTCTCTCAGCATCACTCCTCCCACAGCGCTAATTATTACAACAATCATGCTATTATCACAATCCTGCTATTATCACAACCCTGGTTATTTATATCACAGTCATGGGTCATCTGTAATATTGTCATCGCTAAATAATAACAATTATATATTTATTTTGACTTTTTCGGCGATGCTGTGGTCACAAGCTGAACAGCAATGCTGTTCGCTCATGCTGCGTGCGCCAGCCTTGGTTGCTCCAACAGTACTGTGCCTCTCACACCTGAGAATATTGCCCATGATTTTTTTTTAAATGGCGTCTGTTTACAAGAGCCCTGAGGAAGCTACTGTGAACCCCGTGTAGCCGCGGGCCATTTGAATCGGGCCTGGCACCCTATGGCGTATATATACGCCATGCGCACCGTGGGACATGTTACTCAGGGCGTATATATATGCCATGCGCAGTTTAAGGGTTAAAGGATGTTTTATTATATTCAATGCTCAATTTCTGGGAAGGACTCCCCTCAGTAACACCTCAGTGCTGTACTTATAAATGGCATCTCTGAGAAGACAAAAGCTTTAATGAAAACTAAACAATTAGAATCAGAAAAGATGTAGAAGGCTGATACTTGGGAGAAGACAGCAGAAGAGTTGCAAGGGTCCCAGTAGTACAGTCGGGTTCGCTCTCGACGCACAATAAAATATTCTGGATTCGAATCCTGGGTGTGGCAGAAATGACTGGGCACATTTTTTTCACCTAATGCCTCTGTTCACCTAGCAGCAGTAAGTAGGTACTCAGGAGTTAGTCAGCTTGTTGTGAGGTTGCATCCTGGGCAGGGTCAGTAATTCAACCTCGGGTGGGGTGGGGGAAGGGGGGTTTCCTTAGTATAAAGCTAGCGTGTATGATTACACTTTGGCTTCCTGTCTGACACAATGAATTAACAAATAATACAAAAATTAAATTCCAGATGACCAAGTACCATACATGCATGGTGAGTCCGTAACAAATCCACTAAATAGCTGAAGACCATCACCCCAGTTGGAACAACAAAATATCCCAAGCCAGATAGTTCCTGTACAGTGGAACCTCGATTAACGAGTGGCTCTATTAACGAGTTTTTCCAGTAACGAGGAAGCCACTCGCAGCAAATTTGTCTCTATTGACGAGCTCGCCTCTATTAACGAGCAAAACCACATGGTGCTTCCAAGCATCTCGCGGGTTCCTGCTAATTCTCGGACGCCTCCGACGCCAGTGTTGTTGTTGTATCGCACACGACAAGCATCCCTCTGGATTTATTTGAGCTTTTCTTTGGGTTTTTAGTGGTTTTGGAACTACAATTTGTAACACACGATGTCTCCAAAGAAGCTGCTTGCTAAAGATAGTGTTGTCAAGAGGAAGAAAGACACAATTACTGTGGATTTGAAGAAGGAAATTATAGCAAAGCATGAGTGTGGTGTCTGTGTGACTGATCACACAAGGGAGTATGGCAGGTCCTCATCAACAATTTACACCATTAGTAAGGGAATGAGGGAGGATGCTGCCTCTTCCAGTGAGATCAGGGAAGTCTTGGGAATGTTTGAAAAGGTGAACGCATTCTTGGAAAAGCTGCTCTGATAAAGCAGTGACAACCCGGTGTGTGAAAATGTTTTAATTAATTTATCACTTTGTGATAACACTTTGTGAAAGTGTTATCACTTTCGCAGGTATATGTCGTTTGAACGTGACACACTTTTTTCTCTTGAATGCACCCAAACACCGCGCTCAAGCGTCATTTGAGCAAATATTTCTATAAAATCCAATTCTTATCAGATCGACTTGGGGATTGTACAGTATACATGTTTGCCATGAAATTTCCGTTTTCTCTAATAACCACATTGCCTATTTGGGAGAATGGCATTGTATTGTATCTTCGTGGTAAGACCATTATATTGTTGACACGAGTGTAATTGACGTAGTTTTTTATTTGGTGCTGGTCTAACGCATCCTTGTGTGACATTTGAAATTAAATTTGGGTGAAATTCCCAAGAAGGGAGAGTCCGCCTGACTCAGAGGTGGATTCTCCTTCCACACCATAACCCCTCTCCTCCTTTCCACCTCTCCATCGTCTCCCTCAAGCCAGCAACTACTCTTCATAAGGTAAAGTAAACATTAAAACACTACAACAAAACATTTATATTTACATGTGCAGTATTATATTTACATAAAAAAATGTCATTCAAGTATGGATTTTTTGGGAGTGGAACGGATTAAATTTATTTCCTTTATTTTAACACTTTCGCGCTCTCGGCGCTCAAAAAAAAACAATACCCCAGATGCTTTCGGCACTTCGCGCGCCTACGCGGTAAGACCGAAAAGTGTACACTCTTTTGACTGTCCTGACAATAATTGAAGGCGCACGTATTTAAATTTGGTATCACTGTGTTCGCAATGAAATTGTCTATAAGAGCATACCTATAAAATGCCGCCCAAGCATAAGGAGTATCAACACCAAATAAAAAACTATGCAGATCACTCGCCGAGAGCGCCAAACAGCAACAAAATGTTTCCACTCTCTTAATGGTTGCGAAGCCTACAGTTGTCCTACATCGCTGATTTTGGTATCATTGGAATCGCAATAACATTCTCTACACGGACATATGCATATGAATGTTTAATATAGATAATTGCCCACCCGCAAGAGTGTGTGAAGTGGAGAGTAGTTAGCCGCGAGCGCACTGGCGAAAACACAGGGGGGAAATCATGCTTGGAAAATTTATACGTTTCCTGACCCTACTTTTCTATGTACGTATTTATTTTTTATACCAATGTGTTCGCAATAAAATTTTCTATAAGATGAACTGTATAACATTTGTACAAAGCATGTGTAAGAGAAGCGCCAAATATAGAACCACGTCGCTCAGTATGCGTTCGCGGCAGAAACGAACGCATTGTTTTCGTTCGTTTGATGTTTGTCATGTTTATACTTGTTGAAACATTTTATAATTTGTATGACAGTGATCGCAGTAAAATTCCCTACACAGACATATACATAACACATACAAATATTTCCCACGTGTTGGATATATCAACGGCTAAAGGGAACCCACTGCCACACGCTCGCCACACCCCCAAACATACTTTGTGTATTTTTTTTTTTACTCATAGAAGTTTGTGATATAATATTCATTCTGGTACCAAAACATTCGCAAATAAATTCCCTACAAAACAAAAGTATCCCCATCCATTTCGGTTAAAAAATGGAATTTATAGAAATATTTTTTCGATGGACGAGAAAACTCGGCTCTTATGCGGAATCGTAAGAGAAAACAGCGACGAGTTATCTCTAATCTAAAGCGCGAAAGTGTTAAATGGGGAAATTTCTTTCTTAAGACGAGTTTTCCAGGTAACAAGCTCAGTGCCAGAACGGATTAAACTCGTTAATAGAGGTTCCACTGAATTAGCAAAGAACAGCACCAAAGCAGCAAAATTCTGCACATCATGATAGTGTGGATAGGCAGCAGACTGGCTGAACTAAGCGACCTCCATCTGGATGATCTGGAAGAGCCAGGCCTCACAGCAAGACTTGAAACAAGGGTTAATAAACAGAAAATCTACCTGAGTAGCATGCAAATAATACCACAGTGGTTACATAACAAAAAAACAGCGTTTAATATAATGAAACGCCATTTTCTGGGGGAGCCCCGTCAGCTCCCCGGAGCTATCCCAGGTTGATATGCTAATGTCAGACTTTGGCATCAATCATGTGTATGGAGTTCTTAGGGCCTACCAGGGACCACGGCCAGAACCTGGCCCCCTCAGAGAAGCAAGGGGAGCAATGGCCTATAGAAACCCCCGTGTGGTTGGAAGCATTCTATGTCTGCCATCGACCGGGGTCAAACATCCAAAAAGGTAAGTATCCCAAAACAAGCCCCTATTCTGGTAAAAATTGGTACCAAAAGCCAAACTAGTGGATAGAACTCCCCAACAGAAAACAAGCAAACAAGTATGACGTCACAGCGCCGCTGTCTGTGCAGCTTCCCCCTCCCCGGGAGGGGGAAGGGGAAGCCCCAGACCTCTCACGCCGGCTATCCACCCATCAGATCTTCAGCTGGATGTCAAAACATGCGAAAAACCACCGACCGGAGGGAGGGAGGGAGGGTTGCCGGGGAGCCTCCGAGTCTCACTCAGAAAATGGCATTTCATTACATTCAACGCTGGTTTTCTGGGAGAGGAGCCCCGTCGGCTATTCGGAGTTAACTACCCACGGAGGAAGGTCAAAGGGACAGATCCGGGGGGCGAACACCATGCACCCATTAACGCAAAGCGAGACAACTGGCTGCAACCGCCAACCCAAGGCGACACAGGCCCGAACGAGCCTGGGAACGACACGAGACAACGAGCAGCCAAGCCCCTGTACAACCGCCAAAAAGCCTCGTGCCCGAAGTCAGCAAGGACACACGACCAAGTCGGCAGCAAGAGCAGCGAAACCATGAATGCCACGGGCAAAGAACACAGGCTGGCTCGCCGCAATAACACGGCGGACGACCCGGGACACCTTCTCCCGCGAACAGGGAAGAATGGAACCGGATCAACCGAAAGCGCGCGCAGGACACAGAAGCCGCGGTGCGCAAATAACAGAGGAGGGCCGCAACCGAACACAAAACACGATGCACCCCCCGCCCAACAACCAAGCACCAACAAACCAAGGAGCCCCCGGAACGCTGCAGCCTCACCCTGTGCCAGAAAAGAGGGAGACGGCTGCAACCGAATAAACCAAATGCCATGACCGAAGGAGAGCAAGAAGCTCAGCGACCCAAGCCCTAGAGGCAAACGCCAACAGGAAAAGAGCCATCAAAACAAACCCGAACCGAAGGGGCCACCACCAACCGAGGAGAAGAAAGAGCACGCTGCCCAGAGACCAGGACGGCCCAAGCGGCGCCAGAACAGGCCGGAGGTGAAACAACGCACGAGACAGCCTACGAACGGCGCAGATGGAACACCAAGACCGAAAGCAAGCCGAAGCGGCTCCACCAGTGCCGCACAAAACGAGGCGACAGTATGCGGCAAGTCAACGGCCCCCAACCCCCACCAGAAAAACCAAGCCGACGCCAACAAACGCAGCCACCTAAGAAGGGACAGAAGGAAAAGGAAGGACCGCCAAATTACCCCATACTGCCACCAAGTTGGTGGGACACCAACTACAAAGCCACCCGACCACCTACCAAAGGTGAGAGACTCAAGGCAGAACCCAACCAGCCCCGTCAAGGTTCATCCAAGCCTAGGAAGAGGCGGAGCCGTGGGAAGATCTCGGGCACAACCACCGAGGAGGCAGAGCCGGAAACCCAAGCCGGCAAAGACGGAGATCTTGAAGTTACCTTGAGATGATTTCGGGGCTTTTAGTGTCCCCGCGGCTCGGTCCTCGACCAGGCCTCCACCCCCAGGAAGCAGCCCGTGACAGCTGACTAACACCCAGGTACCTATTTTACTGCTAGGTAACAGGGGCATAGGGTGAAAGAAACTCTGCACATTGTTTCTCGCCGGCGCCTGGGATCGAACCCAAGACCACAGGATCACAAGTCCAGCGTGGTGTCCGCTCGGCCGACCGGCTCCCTGAACGACTGTCAAACAGAAAACCCCCCGACGCAAGCGAGCTCGTCAGGAGACCGGAAACTATGAGCCCGACGCGAGACCCCAGAGAAGGAACACCGTGAGACTCCAAAAAAGCCCATAGGCAGGGCAAGCCAGGAAAACAGGAACCTAAACCTCGCAACAGGAAGGCCAAAAGGCACAAACAAAACACACAACAGCGTGAAGGAGATGCACGAGGAAGGGAAGTGGTGGAAGCAGACCCCTACACACAGCTGCAAGTGCAGACCTAACAGAGCCCAGGAGATGTCAGGGAAACGACAGGCCAGAGGCAGGACGAAAGAGCCAAAGCGCAATCCCAGGCACAAAATTACAACAAAATGTCACCCCCACAACATCCCGACACAGTAACAAGTACCACATGTCACCGTGGCACAAGTGACCAATGCACACGCACACCAGCAACATGTATCACACGCAACAGGCAATATGCAACATGTAACATGCAACCGGAAGGAACGTCTCGTGGCGAAGGCAGAGAATGGCGGAGCCTGACTCCAGACGGGGCCAAACGTAGATACGAAAGAGCCCAGCAGGCCCAGGAACCCGCACACTAAGTGACCGACAGTGGAGAGGCGGGACCAAGAGCCAAAACCCAAACCCAACAAGCACAACTAGGGGAGGACAACTTGGGGAGAACAGAGAATCCAATGTTTCATCAATGTTTGTATCTCACCTTGTAAGCATGTACATTACCTGAATAAATATCCGAATTTCAATTTGAATGTACATGGAAAAGCTAAGCCAGGTACAGCAAGACCTGGCAAGGGTATGAGGGACCCAGAAAGCATGGGAACAAATAACCCAAACAAGGAAGGCCCCAGGAAGAAACACGGAAAGGCCGAACAAAACACCACAAACGCACTCCAACACGCAACCGCAGTATCAAAACCACAGCAAAACGTCACCACAAAACACCCCCGACACAGGAACATGTACCACACATCAGGTACCACCACTTACGCACCAAGGAACACGGTAAAGGTGGGGCCCCGAACACAAGCACGAAACCTGCTTGATGGGGTTCTGGGAGTTCATCTACTCCCCCAAGTCCGCATGGGTGGACATGCATAGGAGAAGGACTGGATGGGCACAGTCAGGAGCCGCCTCGTATGGGGCGAGAGGTCTCCTGCAGTCACCTGCGGGCTGACGTCCAAATCAGAAGGTTAGGAACAAGAGCTGCCACGTATGGGCCAATAGGCCTGCTGCAGGCACCCCTGTTAGTATGTTCCATGTACTCATGTATGTATGTACTCCCATTCGTACCCCCAAAAACAAACCAGCGCCTGGACAAAGGAGACGCCAGACCGCATAAACTCACCTGCAGAACAGTGGCACAGAAGGGTCAAGACAAAGTCACAAGGCCGGTACCGCCCGAGGCGGCCATGGTATCGTGCACCCGCAGCCGAGAAACAGGGAGCACCACCCGCGGAAGCAGGCCAGAACCGCCCATGCAGAAGAGGAAGGGAGAGGCGACGGAGGCGCCCACTACCTAAAACGCACGGAACACCCGGCGTCCTCCCCATAGCGGCACCCCAGAAAACTTCCAGGAGCAACTGGGCACGGACTAGAGAATGAGACGAGAGAGGCAAAGCACTCTAGAGAAAATGGACGGAGAACCCCAGCACTGGTGCATACTATCCGAACCAAAACAAACTCCCACGGTGCGTGTGCAGGACACGAACAAAAAGTAGCCCAACAGGACGTATCCCGGGTGATTCGCTGAAGAAACACCCCAACACACAGGAACAGAAGCCAAAAATGAATAAAAGGAGTAAGCAATGACACACACAGCCGGCTCATTAAGGAAACCAATAAACCGAACGGAATCCAATCAGGCCACCAGTAGCCCAATTGGGCTACAAGCAGCCCAGCCTGACATCTCAGACCAGGAGTATGGAAGTAAAACAAGCAGCGCCAAGACACAGGACGGAGAGAAGATTAATGAACAAAAGAACGAGATAGGGCCAAAAACTCAAGAGGAAGCCCGGAAGAGGACCAACAAGCCCTAGAAAGGACCGAAGGGAAGCCGCACCGGCAGATGACAGGCGATCCACTAATACAGGAAGGAGCAAAATCCATCCTGAACCTTCAAGAACACAGAAGCAAGCACAAACGACGAAAGAACCGAAAAACCCAGTCGCACCCGAGACCGAAAGGCATTCAGAACTCCAAGAAGAGGGGAACATGACAGGGAAAGTCCCATCCCAAGTTAAAAGAGGTGAACAACAGAGAAGAGTACCTACTGACAGGACGGAACCAACGGGTGTAAGGGACAAGGAACCAAACCCGGGGAAGGGCTGACGCACAACAACTCATGCAGAGAGTGGGGAAGGAAAAGCCCCCCACTCCTCGCAACCGCAAGCCCCGCCCAGGGGGTAGAATAAACCCCGCCGGGTTCCAATGGGGCCCAGAGGCCCCCCCAAGTCAGCCCTTCCCCAGCCCAAGGAACCCTCACGGCAGGCCCCGGGGCCGAGCCATCCCCGCAAAGCCCCAGCCTCAAGAAAAACTGGGGCAGCCGTGAAAAACACAAAGGAAGGGAGCCCACTGGCAGACTCATACAACACGGCTGGAGTAACAGGTTCGAATACCCCCGTTGCTACCCCAGAAGGGGAATTCCCCGAGACCAACCAAGTCTCAAAACCATGGAAGCCCCGCCCCGATCCTGAACCTACAGACGGTAAAGGCCCGGATGTAGGGAGGAAGGGGGAGGAGACCCGACAAGACCACCAACCAAAACGGGGCAGCCTCGGGGCTTCCAGGGAGCAAACAACCTAGCGCGTTGCCACCGAAACTTAACGTGCAAAGCCCGTGCTGCCTGCACCCACTAGTCAGCAGAAGACTGGGTAACCGAACCACAGCAAGCAACAAAACTAGCAGGACCACAGACCGAAGGTGTCACCAACCCCACAGGCAGCTGATGGAGGCAAAAACAGCAAGTGTCACCCAGAGACAAGGGGACAGAGCAACCCTCAAACTCTCACAAAGTGAGGGGGGGACTCCGGGGCCACATCCATTAGGCCCATGCTCCCCCTAGGGGTTTCCCAGCATCCTGAGCATTAACTATAAGAGGACTCGCACTCAGGTAATCCCAGGCAGGGTACTGATAACCGGCACCCATGTCTACCAAACGATCTTCTAAGAACTGAACTCCCGGGAGGTGTACACTCACGGAGACCTAGCAGGGGGAACCACCGGAAGAAGGAAAAGAATCAAGTACAAAGGGGGGCAAGAACCAAAGGCAGACCTTCCCACCAGGTAGACAAACAAAATGGAAGAAGAAAACCCCCAGCAAGAGGACAGCGTACCCAGGCGGAACAGAGCCGGCCGCAATGATTGGTGAAAACAAGCTGTGCAGTACCCTGCACCCCTACCAGTGCAAACTGCCCCTTACCCTAAGGCAAACAAGGGAGACAGAACCCCCCATCACACAAAGGGTGGCAGAAAAACAAAAAGTAGACGGCCTAGCAGAAGCAGGACCCAAGGAACTTGTGGAAGGTAACCCCAAGCCACCTAGGGAAGGGAACCCTAGGCGCATGCAGCCTGCGTACTGGAGACTCACTCCTGGCTCACACACCACCTAGAAGACAAACACCACACTCTAGGCACAGTACTGAAACAACCACTGGAGCCGGAGCACACAACCAGTGCCTTTAGCATCAGCCGAAGAACTGATGGGTGGACAGCCGGCAAGAGAGGTCTGGAGCTCCCCCTTCCCCCTCCCGGAAGGAGGGAGCTGCGCAGACAGAAGCGCGGTGACGTGTGACGTCATACTTGCTTGCTTGTTTTTTGTTGGGGAGTTCTATCCACTAGTTTGGCTTTTGGTACCAATTTTTACCAGAATAGGGGTTTGTTTCGGGATGCTTACCTTTCTGGATGTTTGACCCGGTCGATGGCAGACATAGAATGCTTCCAACCACACGGGGGTTTCTATAGGCCATTCCTCCCCTTGCCTCTTTGAGGGGGCCAGGTTTTGGCCGTGGTCCCCGGTAGGCCCTAAGAACTCCATACACATGACTGATGCCAAAGTCTGACATTAGCATATCAGGCTGGTAAAGCTTCGGGGAGCCGACGGGGCTCCCCCCAGAAAGCATGGTGTACCACAAGATGGATAAACCATGCATCAACATACAAAAAAACTCTCCAGAAGGAGAAAGATCCATTCTTAGCAAAATAATGATGGAGAAAGTAAAGGCAATAAAGTTAATCCAATGACTGAAAGATGAGAGACCACATTTTTGACTCACAGCATGCACAGCTCACCAATACATTGGAAGCCAAAGCCAAGAAAATCTCAGTTTAAAGTAGGAAAAATCCCAAAACTGAGAACACAAACATAAGAATTTTATCCAACAACCTAGAGGATTCAAAAGTAACATGAGCCTGCCTTAGGTGAAAGTCAGAGAACTTGAGAAAGGGAAAAGAACATATATCCACTCTAAATGCCAGCAATACACGTGGGATTGCTGGATTTTTTCAAGTGTAGGTAAGACACATATACAAGACACATATCTTGTGTGACAAAGCAAGCTACTGCTTACAGAACACATGGGATTAGACCTCCCTTAGTAGGAGACTATTGAGGGAGGTCTGCCCCCCAAATATAAAGTACTAATCTTTAAAACTACATCTAAGATTCTGATAAACTTTGTGAATTTTATGTTTTAATAGGGTAGAAAAATACTGAAGCTTCCCAAAATGGTTTTCTTTTTTTGTTACTGGGAGTGGCAAGTAATATACCAACTTCTATACACAGTAGTTCATTGCAGATAAAACCAACAGCAACACAAACATTTGTGAGTATTATGCAATATAGTGGTACCTCAGAATACGAGTGTCCCTGAATATGAGTTTTTCGGAATACGAGCAGGATTTGCTCGGAAAATGTGCCTCGGAAGGCAAGGGTTACCTCGGAACACGAGTTTGTTGATACGCGTACAGGCCGACCTAGCGCGTTGTGGTATGGCGATCGTCGCTCCTCACCCCTCAGTTTACCAGTGCCTCGCGCCCAGTGGCTCTCCCACATCAATTCTTCACCCGGATTTTCAGTGTTTTGTTGGATTTTTGGTCATTTGACCATAAAAGTTGTTATTATATATCTCACCATGGGTCCCAAGAGAGCCAGTGGTAAGGATCAAGGCAAGAAAGCTCATTTGAGGGTGACAATAGAGAAAAAACAAGAGATCATTCGGAAGCATGAAAATGGTACACGTGTTGTTGAACTTTGTAGGCAGTACAACAAAGCCACGTCAATGATATGCACTATACTTAGCAAGACAAAGGACATTATGGGTGCTAAAGTGGCAAAAGGCATAAGAACAATCACGAAACAAAGACCACAAATACTTGAAGAAGTGGAAAAGTTGTTATTAATTTGGATGTATGACAAGGAGTTAAAGGGTGATAGTGTTTCGGAGGCCATCATTTGTGAGAAAGCCAGGGTATTGCAGGAAGACCTTGTAAAGAAAACCCCTGGAATGAGTGATGCAGATACGAAAGAGTTTAAGGCAAGCAGGGGATGGTTTGAAAAATTTAGAAAAAGAAGTGGTATCCATAGTGTTGCGAGGCATGGGGAGGCAGCAAGCTCAGTCAAACCAGCCGCTGAACGAATTGTTGAAGAATTTAAAGAGTTTGCAGAGGCTGAGAGATACCTACCGCAACAAGTGTTTGTGATGAAACAGGACTGTTCTGGAAAAGATTGCCTAAGAGGACATGCATTACCAAGGAGGAAAAACCCTTCCCCGGACACAAGCCTATGAAAGATCGGTTTACGCTTGTGCTGTGTTCAAATGCGAGTGGCGATTTGAAAATTAAACCCTTGCTAGTGTATGATTCTGAAAATCCAAGGGTTTTCAAATAGTATAAAGTGCAAAAAACCAAATGTGTGTGATGTGGAAGGCTAATAAAAGGGCATGGGTGACTAGTATTTTTTTTTTCGGAGTGGGTGAATGAAGTGGTGTGGCCTGCCATAGAAAAATATCTGCAGGAGAAACATTTGCCACTCAAGGCCCTGCTTCTCCTCGACAATGCTCCTGCTCATCCTCCAGGATTGGAAGATGAATTGATACACAGATACAGTAAATTTCTCACAATAAAGTTCCTTCCTCCTCACACCACTCCTCTAATTCAGCCTATGGACCAGAAAATCATACTGAATTTTAAGAAACTGTATGAAAGGGCACTTTTCCTGAAAGGTTTTGAAGTGACTGAAGCTGCAAACCTCACTCTCAAAGAGTTCTGGAAAGACCATTTTAACATTTGTAGTTCTTTAAAACTCATTGACAAAGCCTGGCAAGAAGTGACTCAAAGAACCCTGATCTCTGGCTGGAGAAAATTGTGGCCTGAATGTGTGACAGAACTAGACTTTGAGGGGTTTGAGCCTGTAAATGATGCACCTATTGTTGAGGAAATTGTTACTCTGGGCCGGCAAATGGGCTTGGAATTGGATGGTGATGATGTGGAGGAGTTGGTGGAAGAACACAACGAAGAACTGACCACCGAAGAACTCCAAGCCCTTCAACAGGAACAGCAAGAAGACCCAGCTGAGGAGGATGAGGCAGTAGCAAATGTCCCTTCTGCAGAAATTAAGTAGGTGTGTCAGATGTGGGAAGAGATGCAAACTTTCATTGAAAAGACCCATCCAGAGAAAGCTGTAATAGGCCGTTGCCTTAATCTTTTCAATGACAATGTGATGCCTTACTACAGAGACAGTTTGCAAAGAAGGGAAAAACAAGCTTCCATGGACAGATTTGTTGAGAGAAAATCGAGCAGTGAGCCACAACCAGGACCTAGTGGTATGCAGGCAAAACGTGCCAGGGAGTGCACACCAGAAAGCTCCTCACTGCCTGATGTTATAACGGAAGGGGACTCCCCTTCCAAACAGTAACACCTCTCCTCCTCCCCCCTCCTCACCATCTTCCATATGCCTACAGCATTCATCAACAAATAAAATTTAGTTTGAAGTGAGGTTTTCGGGTAGTCAGGAACGGATTAATTCATTTCCCATTATTTCTTATGGGGAAATTAGCTTCGGATTACGAGCTGTCTCCAGGAACGGATTAAACTCTTAAACCGAGGTACCATTGTATATAATTTTAATAAATAAATAAATAAATAAATAAATAAATAAATAAACAAACACACACACACACACACACAGGCTGTACATATATACAGGCTGACAGGGCTGACCCAGGGCTCCGCGTGAGGACGACATTGTACAAGTGGAGGCTACCGGAGCAGAACCTCTCTGTGTGGCTGAATCTGTGGTCCATAAAGCAGCCATGTCCTTCCCAACAGGATCAGCAGGTAGGTTCACAGGACTAAAACCCAACCACCTCAAGCAAATGGTCAACCCTGCACTGGGTGACATTGCAAAGAACCTCTTGGTGGAACTAACCAGATTCACCAACACATGTCTAGCTGGCAACATACCAGCGACCATAAGACCTATCTTTTTTGGAGCATCTCTCTGTGCTCTAAAGAAAAAGGATGGAGGGATCAGGCCGATAGCTGTGGGCAATTCTCTCCGGCGTGTCGTCGCAAAGGCAGCTGCAAGAACAGTTAGTGATGCAGCGGCCAACATGCTGAAGCCAAAACAGCTCGGGTTCGGCATTTCACAAGGGTGTGAGGCGGCAGCCCATGCAGCTCGAGCCTTCATCGCCAACATCACAGACGAAAAGGCCCTTATCAAGCTAGATTTAAAAAATGCCTTCAATTTGGTGCGGAGGGATGCTGTACTCCGTGCGGTTCATAGTCATTTCCCTTCCCTCTACCCTTTTGTACATTCATGCTACAGTATGGACCTTAAGCTACTTTTTGGCGAACATGAAATTGACTCGCGAGAAGGCGTCCAACAGGGTGACCCCCTTGCTCCTCTCCTTTTCTGCTTAGTCATCAAACAAGTCACAGAGGTCCTGTCCAGCGAGCTTAACATCTGGTTCTTGGATGATGGTACCCTAGCTGGTTCCCCAGACTCCCTCCTGGAGGACATCAGAAAAATCAAGGAGCAAGGTGCAGTTTTAGGCCTCACCCTGTTAGGGGTCTAACAGCCTGGTTGATCAGTCCAGCAACCAGGAGGCCTGGTCGACGACCAGGCCGCGGGGACACTAAGCCCCGGAAGCACCTCAAGGTAACCTCAAGGTAACCCTGAACCCTTCTAAATGTGAAATAATATGTTCCAACCAAGGCATCGTAGAGAGAATAGAGGGTCTTCTGCCAAATATCCATAAAACTAAACCTGAAGACAGCACACTCCTAGGAGCTCCCCTGGGGTTGAAAGCCATCGATGAGGTCCTTGATAAGAAAATCGCCGACCTTAAGAGGATGGATGGGAGGATTGAGGATATTGATGCTCATGATGCACTCTACCTCATCACCAGATGTCTGTCCCTCCACAGGTAAATCTACTTTCTGAGGTGTTCACCATCTTACAGCAGCCAAAAACTAAGTGAGTATGACCGGTTACTGAAATCAATGCTAGAAAAAGCCCTTAACCTCTCTCTTGATGACCTACAGTGGAAACAAGCCTCTCTTCCCGTAAGACTTGGGGGCCTTGGAGTTCGAACAACAACGCAAATCGCTGTTCCAGCCTTCCTGTCCTCCTTATCAGCATCCGACGACCTTATGAAGGAAATTCTACCTGCCCACTTACATCAGCTGGCAGGTGTACATGATCCCAATTTTACACGCTTTGCCACAGAGTGGGCCTCTCGTGCAGGCCCATCACCTCAACCACCATCCCCAAAAGCCCACAAGCAATCCAGCTGGGATGGCCCCATTGTAGACCAAGTTGCTGCAGAGTGCCTGGGTGCTGCAACAACACAACACGACATTGCTCGCCTCACAGCAGTAGCAGCCCCACATGCAGGGGATTTCCTGTTAGCAACCCCAATGTCGGCAACTGGCACGCGTCTCACACCACACGCCCTCCGAATTGCTGTGGCCCTTCGCCTTGCTGCCCCAATCCACACCAGATATAGGTGTATTTGCGGCGAGGTGGTGGCTGACAGGTACGGCCACCATGGCCTACTCTGCCAAAGCACAGGGGGATGGCACTCGAGGCACAGTGAAGTTAACGACATCATCAAGAGGAGCCTCACCACAGCTGGATGCCCAGCTGAAAGAGAGCCCCGTTACCTAACGCCCAGTAACTCTGATGCTCTTATTGGTCGCCCGGATGGTATCACAGTGAACCCCTGGAAGAATGGCAAGCAGTTGGTATGGGACTACACGTGCATATCAACCCTGGCTAACACCTACATTAACCTCAGTGTTGCACAACCAGGTGGCGCTGCCACCCACAGGGAAGCAGCCAAATCCCGTAAGTATAAAGAACTGGATCACCACTACAATTTTGTCCCCATTGCTTCTGAGACACTCGGCGCCTGGGGTAAAAGTGCTACCAGTTTTTTGAAGGAACTGGGTTCTAGGGTCATTAAAACAACAAGGGACCCTAGAGCTGCCAGCTTTCTTTTCCAGCGCCTCAGCGTGGCGATACAGAGGGGAAATGCGCACTGCATCCAGGGTTCCTGCCCGCCATCTGAGGAGCTGGAGGAACTCGACAACTTATGATAACCATCTTTGTAACCTATATGTAACTCCTTTTTTGTAACAAGGTTCAAATAAAGCAAATATATATGTGTACATACAAAAGAATGGGGGTGGTAGAAGATAATATTAGTGTTCAGTGAGAGACCACAAGGTCTCCTCTAAAAACTTTTTATTTTCTTCTCCGAGGCTATGGGTTCCCACATTGGCACCAGAGGTGGTACCCTCACAAATATATATATATATATATATATATATATATATATATATATATATATATATATATATATATATATATTGTGACGATAATCTCCTTCAAGAGATTGAGCCTGCTCTTCCCTCCACAAACACGTCGTTGAAATTATATAAAACGACTATGGAAGACATGTCCAACAACAACAACAACACCAGCAAGGCTTGCCAGGGTGAGCAAAACATATGCAGCCAGCCACCTGTTCGGACTCAAACCACCAAACTACATGTTGATCGCTACCGGCTCCGCTGATTGGTCGCCGGTCTGGCTGCACCTGCACTCGCCCCCCCATACTACTTGATGTCTGGGGTCGCCCCAACCTCCTACGGCAGAATGTTCAGTGCTCTCGTTGTCACCACTCCTCCCGGCTAGACGCTAGCGTGTACTGAGAGAAGTGGTGGCTTAAAGCCAATATTCCAGCACCTCCCATTTACTTTGTATTGCACTTCTTGTTATTTTGCCTTAACGTAACTTTTCATTGTGTCATCTAATTATTCTTATTATTTTGATTGATTTTATTATAAGAATTTGTTTGTGCATTTTATTCATGTTTTGATTTAATTAACGTAATTAAAATTTCATTGTTAAAGTTTACTTGTGTTTTGTGTGTCTTCTCCTTACCTTACCACAGACGAAGTTCCAGTTTTTTCTATTTTTTTTTATAACTATGTGACGAGGCCATACCCCTAGCCTTAAACAGCCGAACACCAACGCGTTACCGTCACAAGTTATATGGGGGCCTGTCCTAGGAGCTTCACTCAGGTACTGGTGCCAAGTGGTAATTTATGGTAAGCGTATTTAACTTTGTTAACGTAGCTTTACTATTTTTCATATTCAATTTCATTTTTTATAAGGTGCGGTGTATTGTGCATTACGAGAGTAACATATAGTGAAGGTGAGACAACTTTGGATTACGTGATGACTGTAGGCCGCAGTCATACTCTTAATTGGTCATCTCTCCCTCCGTGTTATTACTCGTGTTTACCATCTATGTCCCTTGAATAATTCTCATTCTGACAGATCATCATATTGGTACCCTGGTACTGTGGTCTGCCCCGGGTCAAGAGTACCCAATCTTCTGCAATCTGACTGTAGGAGGACAAAGAGGGCCATAGTTCCTCTAGCTCGAACTTTAGTTGCTGAATTGGGACCTCAGCAGCAGTTCTCGTCACAAGTTGACACCTCGCACCCCTACACGTCAGTCAGAGATGATGATACATACAACGGTAGGGAATTAGCTTATTTTTTCAGAGCACAAAAGTTCGCTAATTCTGTAAGTATCATATTAAATTCAGTGGGAAAAACTTGCTTTATGTCCTATAGAGACTTGGCAAGGTATGCCTACATCCTTGGACTACCAATTTTACTTTTGAAGCATTTAACTGTTTCATTTGTTTTCGAAACTTTGTTTCATTTGTTAGTAGGATTTTCTTGCCCTTATTCTCTTACATGAGTACCGGGTACAAGATTTCCTGCGCCCTTGATTTAATTTAATCATTTAATATCTTTCACTTAACGTTAATTGTTAAAGATCACACAGGATAGGTACCAGTTGCCACGTTGTCCTGTTTCTGACATTTCACTATTGAATATTCGTGTACCTTTATTTGCTAATTTCACCATGTTTCGTCTCCAAACTTTCCGTGCAAATCCAGCAGGTGAAATAGGGACTTTAAGTCGTGCCAAGAGGACTGAATTACAAACTCTTGCACATGAGTATCAACTAGAAGTTCCCTACCAAGCCAACAAAAATGACCTACACAACCTGTTGCTGGATTACTATTTAGAGCAAGGTAAGATAGACTCTGAAACTCATGAAACTTACTATATTACAGATAAAACTGATTTGGCGACGATGAAACTCAAACTAGAGCTGGCCAAGATTGAAGAACGAACAGCTGCCATACGGAGGGAAGAACAAGAACGAGAAATCACCCTCAGAGAACGCGAAGCTGCTTTGAGGAGAGACGAACAAGAACGTGAAGCTGCTTTGAGGAGAGACGAACAAGAACGCGAAGCTGCTTTGAGGAGAGAAGAACACGAACGTGAGGTCGCATTACTCCGTGAACGTGAACGAGTACAGCTTGAAACCAAACAACGCGAGTTGGAAATACAACGCGAACATGACAAGCAACAAGCGACTCTGGCTCTAGAGTGTCGTCAACGCGAAATCGCCTTGGAAACTTCACACTTCACTCAACGCCAGCAAGCTACTGCCAATCTTCCCGTCAGTTTTAATATATCACATGCAAGTAAGTTAATGCCATCCTTTGTAGAAGCAGAAGTTGATGTGTTTTTCACCACCTTTGAAACCCTTGCTAATCAACTCAGTTGGCCTGTCGACCAATGGGCCACACTTCTCAGAGTCCATCTTACAGGTAGAGCTGCAGTCACACTCAGTACTTTGGCGTCTGAGAATGACTACTACACTCTGAAACAAGCAGTGTTGGACGCCTACCTACTTTCCACAGAAAGTTATAGAAGGAAATTCCGTGACCACCTGAAGGCAAGTACCACTACCTTCCTAGAGTTTGCTAACACGAAACGGAGGTATTTCATGAAATGGCTGGAAGCAGCACATGTCTCTACTTTTACAGAACTCGTCAACCTGATGCTTGTTGAAGAATTCTTGAGACGTGTGCCACCTCCTGTCCGCCTCTACTTAGCAGATAAAGAAGAAACCGACTACCTGAAGTGTGCTAAGTCGGCTGACACTTACAGCCTCATCCACCGGCTGACACCTGAACCATCCTCCAGTAAGAAGTCGTGGTACAGTTACGAGAAGGTGAGCCCCGATCAAGCTGGTTCACAACTGTACTGCAAGTATTGTAGACTCTATGGACATACCATAGACAAGTGTGGTAAGTCTCAATACAAGGGAACCACTGACCAACAAAGACCCAAACCAACTCCTCCTAAGTCCGGTAAGCCTGTGATGAATGTTGGTGTTGATGTTAATGATCTTTCTCTTTTCAGTAACCACCTGTATACTGGAACTGTCTCTGCCAACGGTTCAAATCCGGAGGGACGTTTCAAATTGAAGATCTTGAGGGACACAGCGGCTCTACAATCGATCATCTTGAAGTCGGCTGTGCCCAACATAGTCTACACCGGGGAAACAGTCTTCATCACTGACCTCACTGCTACCACTCCATACCCTCTCGCCAGAGTCCACCTGGATTGTCCCTACGTGAACGGAGAAGTCCAAGTCGCCGTCAGGGAAAAGCCTTTTCCCATGCCTGGAGTGCAACTTCTCCTAGGCAACGACTTGGCAGAAGACCTGCAACCGACCAACCTGATCGTCATGGACAAACCCCAGGTGTGTAACACTGTGCCAATAAACCTTATTCTTGAGTATGTTCCAGCAGAGGTTCAAGAGAGTGATGAAGTTTCTCCTCCGGTTCTCGTGACCACCCGTGCACAAGCCGCACGTCCACAGCCAGCTGACTCTACTGCTACCGCTGTCCCTCAAGACCCTCAGAAACTCCCCCCGCATCTGACCAAGTTGGAGTTCCGTAAGTTGCAGAGGGAAGATCTTACTTTAACACCATTGTTTTTCCAGGCTGAGACTCAACCCGACAGTATTCCTGGGTTCTTCCTAGAGAACGACTTGCTCTACCGCAGATATAGACCCAGTAAACTGAAGGAGGAGGACGATTGGGCCAACATCGAACAACTTGTGATTCCCACCAGCCTGCGGCCCACTATTCTACACCTGGCCCACGGAGCATTCTCCCACTACGGCTTCAACAAGACTTACCATGGGATTCGTCAAGACTACTACTGGCCAGGTATGGTAAATAACGTCAAACAGTACGTAAAACAGTGTCATACATGTCAGATGGCAGGCAAACCGAACGTCTCCATTCCCAGAGCACCACTGATTCCCATACAGGTGCCTGCGGAACCTTTCCACAGACTCATAATAGACTGTGTTGGTCCTTTACCTCGGACCAGTTCAGGTAACGCCTACATCCTAACCATCCTGTGTCCTACCACCAGATTTCCCATAGCAGTTCCAGTGAAGAACATCACGGCTGCTACGGTTATAAAACATCTATTGAAGATCTTCACTCAATACGGATTTCCCAGGGAGATTCAAAGTGACTGTGGCACCAACTTCACCAGTGATCTCTTCAAAAGGACACTGGAGGAGTTCAACATCAAACAGGTATTGTCCAGCCCCTATCATCCTGCTTCACAGGGTTCTCTTGAACGTAGTCATCAGACCATCAAAGCACTCTTGAAAAAGTTTTGTAGTGAAACCTCAAAGGATTGGGATAAGCAGATTGACCTAATAATGTGTATTTTCAGAAGTCTCCCCAATGAGTCCCTAGGAGTATCTCCTTATGAGATGCTCTACGGCCGTAAGTGCCGTACTCCCCTTAAGGCTTTCAAAGACTCTCTCAGAGATGCCACCTTCAGTGAGCATCAGAATGTGCCCCAGTTTCTTCAAAACCTTCAACACATTCTAGAGAGAGTCCACCGCTTTGCCCATGATAATCTATTGAAAGCCCAGGTGAGAATGAAGACTCATTACGACCAGACCAGCAAAGTAAGAAAATTCAAGCCGGGAGACTTCGTCCTTGCCTATTTCCCTATCCCAGGTTCACCTTTACAAAACAGATTTTCAGGACCCTACTGCGTCAAAGAGTGCAGAGGCAACAACACTTACGTCATAGAGACTCCAGATAGGCGGCGGAAGACCCAGCTGTGCCACGTCAACCTCCTGAAGCAATATAATGGTACTCCTCCCACTGTCTTGACTAACTATTCCACATTCACAGAACCCTACATCCACAGTGAGACCTTCCCAGCTTCTCCTCCCGAAAGCACTGACAAGGAGTCAGCGCTTTCTAATTCCGAAATCCTTAATGATCTTCCCAAATGCTTTCAGGATAATAATCGTGCTCCTTTGCCCTCTTCTAATTCCACTCTCACCTCGTCAGATAAGCCCTTCATCCTCCATGTCGACGCCAATGGTACCGACGTTGGTGGTGTCGTGATGCAGCAACGAGGCGAGAAGAATACACCTGTCAGCGACTACTGCTACAAGGAACGACGGAACAATTGGCAAGGAACTACTCTTCCTCATCCTGAAACTTCAGCACTTCACTTCACACCTGAAAAGTGCTCGGTCCACCATCAATACGGACCACACCACCCTACACCTCCTGCAGCACGCCCACTTCTCATCTCAACGTCTTCTACTATGGGCTTGCTACCTGCAGAAATTCAACCTGGAGACACGCTATACCAAGAGTCTGACAACATCTTAGCCCATGATCTCTCCAGAGTTTATGAAGTAGAAGCGACTCCATCCATTACTCCACCACATAACGACGTACTTCTTCCAGAACCGCAGGCTTCGGGGGAGAGTTGTGACGATAATCTCCTTCAAGAGATTGAGCCTGCTCTTCCCTCCACAAACACGTCGTTGAAATTATATAAAACGACTATGGAAGACATGTCCAACAACAACAACAACACCAGCAAGGCTTGCCAGGGTGAGCAAAACATATGCAGCCAGCCACCTGTTCGGACTCAAACCACCAAACTACATGTTGATCGCTACCGGCTCCGCTGATTGGTCGCCGGTCTGGCTGCACCTGCACTCGCCCCCCCATACTACTTGATGTCTGGGGTCGCCCCAACCTCCTACGGCAGAATGTTCAGTGCTCTCGTTGTCACCACTCCTCCCGGCTAGACGCTAGCGTGTACTGAGAGAAGTGGTGGCTTAAAGCCAATATTCCAGCACCTCCCATTTACTTTGTATTGCACTTCTTGTTATTTTGCCTTAACGTAACTTTTCATTGTGTCATCTAATTATTCTTATTATTTTGATTGATTTTATTATAAGAATTTGTTTGTGCATTTTATTCATGTTTTGATTTAATTAACGTAATTAAAATTTCATTGTTAAAGTTTACTTGTGTTTTGTGTGTCTTCTCCTTACCTTACCACAGACGAAGTTCCAGTTTTTTCTATTTTTTTTTATAACTATGTGACGAGGCCATACCCCTAGCCTTAAACAGCCGAACACCAACGCGTTACCGTCACAATATATATATATATATATATATATATATATATATATATATATATATATATATATATATATATATATATGTATATATATATATATGTATATATATATATATGTATATATATATATATATATATATATATATATATATATATATATATATATATATATATATATGTATATATATATATATATTTCATTGAATATGACCGCATATTCTGTATTAATTATTTTCTGGTTTAGGGCTTCTATCCCTCTAACTATTTTCTTAGCATCAGGGCTTAATTGAAATAGGAGTTCTCCAAAACTCATTTTCGTACTTTTAAGGTGAAGAAAAGAAGTGATTTACTATAGAGTGTATTACACTTATTTGTATAATTTGCACGACGTTTCGAACCTTCATGGTTCATTCTCAAGTGAACAGATCTTACAATACTAGTTGATTTTATACCCGCATTAGGTCAGGTGATAATACAATGAAGGTGAAAACATGGGGGGATACATAAGGGATAAACATAGGGGCTGCAGAAGGCTTATTGGCCCATACGAGGCATCTCCTATCTAAACACAAAGATTAATCCAGTGTAATTGGCCTGTTATGTTGGACATTGTCTTCTGTGTTGGCATCGATATGTTCTTGTCTTGTCCTTACTCTCATGGTGGGTAGAGTAAATAGTTCCGTGATTTGGGTGTTCATGGTAGGTCGCTCTATTCTTATGTGAATTGCCTCAAGAATTTGTAATCTTCTTGAATCTTGGGTTTTGTCTATTATGCAAGTATTCTTGTTCAACATTTCTCTTGTTAGAGTAATGTCATGGGCTTGTCTCATGTGATTCCTAGGGGCACCAGATTGAAGATGGCATGTCAAACGCCTCGTCAGCTTGGTCGACGTCATACCTATGTACTTACATTGAAGGTTACATCCTTCGTGGGGGCAAGTGTACATGTATACAACGCTTGACTGCTGTAGAGGGTTCTAGAGGGATAGAAGCCCTAAACCAGAAAATAATTAATACAGAATATGCGGTCATATTCAATGAAACATGTTTGAAAGAAAACCTGCTGCCAGTATACACCAATATATATATATATATTGTGACGGTGTTCCCCCCTTATAATTCTCCCACGCCTGCAGTAAGAGTCATGTCCACTTTTCCCGAGCGTTCTCTACGTAGCAGGCTTCAATTTGATATATGGGAGAGAGTGGAGTGTTCTCGGAGAGCTGAGAAATTTGTGAAATAGTAATATTTTGGCCTGTGGTATAGGCCCTTTAGGAAGCCAAGATGGCGCTGGCTTTCCTGATTCCCCGCCAAAACTGTGTGACGTCAGTGGCACCGGATTGGTCACCGACAGCAATGTGGCACCGGGAGCCAATGAAAACCTCCCGTGGCGAAAGTGACGTCACGAAGGAAGGGGTCCGGGCAGCGCGCCGCGCTGGCGCCAGCAGTCAGACATGACACGTCAAGGAGGTTGGACGTGCGACGATTGGTCCTGTCAGTTTGACAGTTGTTTCCCGCTCCCGTGGATTTACGCGTCACCTGAAGTCTGCCAGTACTCTGAGAGGTCTTCCCTAGTTCATGTTTTGAACCAGAGAGGGAACTGACGGTTATTGAGCAACAAGTGCTCCAGTCAGGTACTGTGCAAGAAGAAGAAGTGAAGCCGTGCAGTGACGTATGTGACGTCTGTGGCAGTTCACCAGTTCGTGACGGCGTAGTGGCTGACAGAGCCACTGGGTAGCAGAGGAAGAAAAGGACTATTTGGGATTCCGGACGACTGCAGCTGAGACGTAGGCGGCAGCCGTTGTTGGGAGAAGTCGACGGCCAGGAGACCGACTCCAACTCTACCAGAAGTCGAGAAGGAGCACGGACCTGCAGAGAAGAGGGCACGGAGACGACGCGCTAAACGGTGGGACGACGAGTGGTTCCGGTAGGACACGACGACGTGTGTGTGGGGGCGTTCCCGACACGAGGACCAGGAGCTACATCTCGACTCTCATCAGAGGATAGGTTGAAGTAGGTGTTTCTAGTTTCCCTCCCCATTCCCCTTTAGTTAGCTATGTTAGTCGGCTATATTATCTAGCCTGAGGATTTTATATGTCGTGAGCAAGTCTCACCCGTGTCACAGTAAGGCACCAGTTTGCCGTGTAGTACTATCAAGAGTACTTATAATACTTATGTTGATTGTTGGTGTGTACAGGCACCCGGAACAAGTGATAAATTTACTGTGTTTTGTATATCTTTCTACAGATTTTGATGTGAACATATAGTGATAAATTATATATAATATTATGCTAGTATTTGGAAGTTAGGCTACGTGCCCAGAAACTATTTATTTTCCATGTATTGATGTCTGATTTATATACATTATATATGTCTATGTTCATGCAGTGATTAATCATTTGTGAGTACAGTGAATTATTGCGTTATCGCCCACGAGAGAAAGTACTGAAAACTCCAGTGTTAATATTTCATAATGTATCGTTGAAAGAAGGGCAATGTAAAACCATTACAGTGAGACATTGTAGCATTGATTGTAGAAACGACTGTTTGAGCCCGAGTATAGTGTAACTAAGTAATACGTGCTATTTGTGCCAATATCGAGTGTGCGAGTTTCTAGTAATATTGGAGAACTTAAAGAAACAGCGCGCGTGAATCTAGAAAACAAGCAATAAACTTTCGTGCGGGGCCAGGCGATCAGCTGTTCTTGACACTTGACGAGGAGGGGAGGTGTTGCCACTTAGTGAGTGCATACTATTCGTGGGAACTACCGGCCACTGCCAGGATCAGTTGATTTATTTATTATTGTTTGGCCTTGTGACATCTTTCATGCATTTTAAGTAAAATACAAAACTACCTTTGTGTTTGTATCATCCCCTCCATTGATCTTGTGGCTATATTATACTGGAAAGCAAAGAGTGATAAAAGTAAGTACCTGTCTGATTCCTGATCTTTTGAGTGTGACCTTGCCAAGGCTACCACTAATTCAACCAGTCCACTGAGGTGTTACTGGCCACCTAAAACACCAGTTGGCGACCTTGTGGTTAACCGTAGAGCCCGATTGTTGGGGAGGGCACATGACAGTCAAGTGAACGAGTCGTGTTCCCACTCTTTCTCAATCAGAGGCCGGTTGAGATTGACTGGGAGACTCTCCTGGCGTGCAGTGGCACCGTGAGGATAGAGTGAAGACCCGCAGGGCTACGGTGAGTGACCTTGAGATAACTATTGCTCACCCAAGAATAGAGTAAGAAACCCCAACATTGGCGACCTTGCCAGGATTAGGTACAGCTATGGTTGCTCATCGAGTAGAGAGAGAACTAGAAAACCCCGACAATATATATATATATATATATATATATATATATATATATATATTATATATATATATATATATATATATATATATATATATATATATATATATATATATATATATATATATATATATATATATATAACTTTGCTCCTGGGAGTATGGGTTCGAGTCACTTCTGGGGTGTGAGTTTTCAGTTGCATATTGTCCTGGGGACCATTCAGGCTTGTTCGCATTTGTGTTCCTCACGTGTGCCCCAAAGAATGAGGTGATTTGGTAAAATGCTATGCCCAAGATTACTATCCGAGTGCCGGCGGTGGGGTGGTTCAAATAGCCTCGGCAATCACCTCATTTTGTCCGGTCGTGATGGTCAAGTGGATTAAGGCACAACTCTTCCCTGGTAAGTCTCCAAGTGTGTCAGGACGCGGAGCAACAGCGGAACTGGGGGAAACAGTAAAGGAACCCCAACCTCAAACAGTCCTGCCGGAAGGCATCGACCCCGACGGCCTTGCAGTCGGAGGAAGTGCGCCACATACTGGGGGAGGCACCGAGACCAAGCTGACACATAGAGGTCCACCTCGGGGCATCCGAACGTCTGGCAAAGCCAACTGGAAGGAGTCGGCATCGACTGTCCATTCCGTGGACAGGGGAACGAAACAAAACAGATCATCGGTCAAGACGTTGGACACTCCCCACACGTGAACTGCCAGGAGAGCCGAACCCCCAGAACTCAGCAGACGAGGCGACCAAAGCGATCAGTGCCAAAGAGCCAAGGAGCGCATCGAACCGCACCGTGCTGTGGGCTCGATGGAAAGATGGACCCTACTGTCCCTGGCCGGCCCAGTGAACACTAGTCACAAAGCCCCAGCCAAGAGACGACGCGTCCGTGAACACATCGAGCGAGGGCTTGGGTAGGCACCAAGGCACTGAACCCAGAAAAACCCGAAGAGGAAGCCAGCGACACAGCAACCGACGCAAGGCCCCTTGGGGTCCGAACCCAGCAATCACGAGAGAGGGGCGGAAGGGACGTCCCCAAATTAACCAGAACAGCCGACGAAGTCAAACCCGACCCGGCAGGTAGACCAGCATTGCCAAGTTCAGGCCCCCGCATAGACCCCTCGAGCAACCGCCAGGTGACCCGGGAGCCCCCCAGAAACAGACGCATGCAGGACCGCAGCCACAGGAGAGACTCCAGAGGAAGAGACAAGGAAGCGGTCCGAGAGCCCCACACAAGGCCCAGCCATGTCCAAATCTGATAAGGAACCAGATGGGACTTCCTCCAGTTCACCATGAACCCTCCCCATCCAGCTTTCGGCTTATTCCATCCAAGGTTGGATGCGATAAGTCGAAAACCTCCGGAAAGGCGGAACTGAAGCACCCGGGAAAACACGGAACCGAACCAGGGGAGGGGCAGACACCAAGTCCAACTCGTACGCAGAGGGGGGGGGGGGGGGGGGGAACCCACTCCTTGTAACAGTAAGCCCTGCTCAGAGGGCAGAAAATCCCAGGTGGGGTCCACCAGGGCCCAAGGCCCCCAAGTCAACCCCTCCCCAGCTCCAAGGTCCTCCTCCTCAGGACCTGGGGCAGAGTCCTCCCCCCAAGCACTGACCCCACCAGATAATGTTGGAACAGCCGTAAAAGCCGGACAGAAGGGGGCCCACTGGTCAGACCCAGAGGTTTTGGCCGGGGAGTAGACTCGAATGCCTCCTGTCGCCACATCAGGAGGGGGCATCCCCCGAGGCTGCCCGAGTCTCAAGACCAACTAAACCCCTGCTCTGACTCCGAAACCCTCAGACGTTTCGGGGCCGAAAGCAGGGAAGGGGGACCAGAACGAACAACGGGAGGGGAAGGACGAGGAGGTGCGGACTGAACCAGAGTCGAGGCGAACCCTGCCCCCAAGTCCGGGTCCCTATAAGCCAAATGGGGCAGCCACGGTGCATCCGGGTGAGCAACCAACCAAGCACATTGCAACAAACGAAACCTAGAATGAAACGCCTGCGCAGTCTGTACCCGAAGAAGATCATCCGCAGATTGGGTAAATTGAGTCACCAGCAAGCAGCAATACTCACAGGACTCAGGGTTGAAAGTGTCACCGATCCAACAAGCAGCGTAACGGAGGCAAAAACCGTGAGGGTTGCCCTGAGACAAGGGGACCGAACAACCCTCAAACTCGCATGAAGCGAGGGGGGATTCCGAGGTTCTGAGTATTTACTGTAAGAGGACTCGCGCTAAGGTAAACCCAGGGTGGGTACTGCTAACCGGCGCCCAAAACTACCAAACTGTCTACAGCTGAACCCCAGGGACGTGTACGCTCACGGGGGCCTAGCAGGGGGCACCACCAAGTATCCGGATGAGGCCAAACACCAGTGGCAAGTAGGGCAGAACTCCCTACCAAGGTAAAAGCAAAAAGAAAAACAAAACCCCAGAAGAGGCCAGCATACCCCAAGGAACAGAGCCGGCCACTGTGATTGGTGACAACAAGCTGCACAGCACCCTGCGCCCCTTACCAGTGCAAAACTGCCTCTTACCCTAAGGTAAACTAGGGAGATAAAACACCCAAGTACCCAAAGGGCGGCCGAAAAACCAAACAGTTAAATGGACCCACAGAGGCAGATCCCAAGGAACCTGTGGAAAGTAACCCCAAGCTCCAAGGGCAGTACTTACAGGGCACCTAGTAATTACCTAAGTGTAGTTACAGGATGAGAGCTACGCTCGTGGTGTCCCGTCTTCCCAGCACTCTTTGTCATATAATGCTTTGAAACTACTGACGGTCTTGGCCTCCACCACCTTCTCACTTAACTTGTTCCAACCGTCTACCACTCTATTTGCGAAGGTGAATTTTCTTATATTTCTTCGGCATCTGTGTTTAGCTAGTTTAAATCTATGACCTCTTGTTCTTGAAGTGCCAGGTCTCAGGAAATCTTCCCTGTCAATTTTATCAATTCCTGTTACTATTTTGTACGTAGTGATCATATCACCTCTTTTTCTTCTGTCTTCTAGTTTTGGCATATTTAATGCTTCTAACCTCTCCTTGTAGCTCTTGCCCTTTAGTTCTGGGAGCCACTTAGTAGCATGTCTTTGCACCTTTTCCAGTTTGTTGATGTGCTTCTTAAGATATGGGCACCACACAACAGCTGCATATTCTAGCTTTGGCCTAACAAAAGTCATGAACAATTTCTTTAGTATATCGCCATCCATGTATTTAAATGCAATTCTGAAGTTAGAAAGCATAGCATAGGCTCCTTGCACAATATTCTTTATGTGGTCCTCAGGTGATAGTTTTCTATCTAGAACCACCCCTAGATCTCTTTCTTTATCAGAATTCTTTAAAGATTTCTCACATAATATATAGGTCAATATATATAAGGGTGTGAGTTTTCATTCGCATATAGTCCTGGGGACCATTCAGGCTTGTTCGCAATATATAGGTCGTGTGGGGTCTATGTTCTCCTATTCCACATTCCATAACATGACATTTATTAACATTAAATTCCATTTGCCAAGTGGTGCTCCATATACTTATTTTGTCCAGGTCTTCTTGAAGGGCATGACAATCATCTAAGTTTCTTATCCTTCCTATTATCTTAGCATCATCAGCAAACATGTTCATATAATTCTGTATACCAACTGGTAGATCATTTATATAGACAATAAACATCACTGGTGCAAGAACTGAACCCTGTGGTACTCCACTTGTGACATTTCTCCATTCCGATACATTGCCTCTGATTACTGCCCTCATTTTTCTATCAGTCAGAAAATTTATCATCCATGTTAGAAGCTTACCTGTCACCCCTCCAATATTTTCCAGTTTCCAGAACAACCTCTTATGTGAAACTCTGTCGAAAGCCTTTTTTAGGTCCAGATAGATGCAGTCAACCCAACCATCTCTTTCCTGTAATATCTCTGTGGCTCGATCATAGAAACTGAGTAAATTCGATACACAGGATCTTCCAGATCGAAAACCATACTGTCTGTCTGATATTATATCATTTCTCTCCAGGTGTTCTACCCATTTAGTTTTGATTAGTTTTTCCAATACTTTCACTATTACACTTGTCAATGATACAGGTCTATAATTGAGGGGTTCTTCCCTGCTGCCACTTTTGTAGATTGGAACTATGTTAGCCTATTTCCACACGTCTGCTACGATTCCTGTACACAGGGATGCCTGAAAGATCAGGTGAAGTGGAATGCTGAGTTCAGATGCACATTCTCTCAGAACCCATGGTGAAACGCCATCTGGGCCAGCTGCTTTGTTCTTACTGAGCTCCTTTAGCATATTTTCCACTTCATCTCTAGACACCTCTATCCACTCTATGTTGTTCTCTGGAATTCTTATTGTGTCTGGTTCTCTGAAGATTTCATTTTGTACAAACACACTTTGGAACTTTTCATTTAATGTTTCACACATTTCCTTTTCATTTTCCGTGAATCTGTTTCCCATTTTCAACCTCTGGATATTATCCTTTACCTGCAATTTGTTGTTTATGAATTTGTAGAATAGGCCCGGTTGTGTTTTACATTTATCCGCTATCCCTTTTTCAAAATTTCTTTCTGCCTCTCTCCTTACTGCCGTATAGTTGTTTCTCGCATCTTTGTATCGCTGGTATGTTTGGGGGTTTGGCCTCTTCCCATACCGATTCCATTTTTGTGTCTTTTGGTCTCTTGCCCTCTCACAATTTCTGTCGAACCAATCCTGTTTTCTGGCCCTGCATCTCTGTTTTGGTATGAATGTTTGTGTGCCTTCCTCGTATATTTTTAAAAATTTGGCATACGTTTCATTTACTTCCCTGCCTAGCAACAATTCTGTCCAATTACACTCATTAAAAAAATTTTGAAGTTCCCCATAGTGTCCTCTCCTTAAATCGAGTTTATCAACTGTTTCAATGTCCCCATTTTCTTCTAGATGATATCTTAAAGAATAATCAATGTCTAACAGGACGTGATCACTCTTTCCCAAGGGAGGAAGGTACTGGATGTCAAATATCTCTTCTTCTTTCCTGGTGAATACTAGATCCAGTATTGACGGTACATCTCCTTCCCTCATTCTTGTGGCCTGCTTTATGTGTTGACACAAGAATGTCTCCAGAATGAGGTTCACAAATCTGCATGTCCAAAAGTCCTCAGTTCTTGCTTCATAGGCCTCCCAGTCTATTGCTCTAAAGTTGAAGTCCCCCAGTATCAACAGTCGTGATTTATCTTTATCTGCTTGTACAATAATATCTCTCATGACCATTATGAGGCCCTCTCGTTTGTCATCCAGTTCTTCCTTTGTCCATGTGTTGCTTGCTGGTGGGCTGTAGGCATTTACAATTATCAGCTTATCATCCTGATTCCAGACCTGCAATGCCATTATGTCAATATCTCGAGGGTTTTCAAATATTAACTCTCTTACCTTCAGGTGTTTTTTCACCAGTACAGCCACTCCTCCTCCCTTCCTAGTTTTCCTGTCACGTCTCCAAACTGAATAGCCTCTTGGGAATATGACTTCATTTATTATATTTACTTCAAGTTTCGTCTCTGATAATGCAACAATATCTGGGACCCTAAGCTGTATTATATCTTGCAACTCCAAAGTTTTTGACCTCACTCCACCTATGTTGGTATATACAATTTTCAGGAACATGTTCCCTTTTCCTTTGCTCTTTACTCCCCTTTCCACTACTGATCTTGTTGCTTTGTTTTTATGTACCATTTCACAAGCTTTCCAGTCCCTGTCACTTTGTAAAAAAAAAGAATTTCTGTCTTCTTCATTTCTATCCCCATTTAGACGTTTTGCCTCAATTAGGTTCATTTTCAGCTTTTCTCTGTCTTCCTTGGAGAGGTCTTGTCTTATTGACCAAAGTTTGCCAACCTCATCACTCTGCAATTTCCAAGCATTTCTTAGCACTTCCATCATGTTTTTTACTCCATTAAACGTCACCCTTAAGGGGCAGTTCTTTTCTTTCTCATATTTTCCTATTCTTCTAAAATCACTGACATTTTCCTTTGAGCCTTCTCCTAAACCTACTATTTTCTCTATGATTTTCATCTCTTCTGCCACTCGGTCCACCCAAGATGAAATTTCCTTCTCTAAACATCCAAAAATGATTATGGACTTAGTTCTATCTGCAGTGTTTTGTACCAGTTTACTGTTGGTAACCAGTTCTTTCCTAATTGCTTGCCTAATTTCTGCTTCTTGTTGGTCATTTCTGGTTTTGACTTCTGAGCACACTTCTTTGATAGTCTCTTTCTCTTTTACAACTTGAGCATATGTCGCTTTTATTTCTTCTTTATACTTTTCTAGTTCTTTATTCACCTCCTCTATGTGAGTTGTCAGTGAAGTTTCCAGTTGAAGATCCTTGCCTAACCCTATGTTAGCCCTTAGGCTCGCTTGGAGTTGTTCACCATATGAGTCTATTTTCTTGTTTATTTCTTCAAAGTCACCACACTTCACTTTCCACACCTCATTTTCTTTCACTAGTTCCTTGATTTGCTCCTCCTGATTTGTTACCTTATCTGTTAATGCAGTAATAATCTTACCTTGCTGAAGAATACTCCCTTTTAGAGTGCAAAGCTCACTCCTAAGAGCTCCATTGTCCTCTTCCCATTTAAGCACTCTTTCTTCATACTTCTTTTGCATATCCTCAATTATCTCTAACCTGCCAAGAACACCTCCTTTCATTATATCTTGTGGTGAGAATCCTTTGAAACCATCATCTGTTGGTGTGTCTACATTCCCAGTGGTGGTGGTGGCGGCGGCGGCGGTCATCTTTGTTTTTGTTCTAGAACCAAAACAAACTTTTCCACTCAGCTATTTTCACTCACTTTTACTTGTTTATTGTATTTTATTTGCTTTTACACTTCCCTGAACCATTATGTAACCGGGGACACCACTGTAGCCCTCAACCTGTTCCCAATACTTAGGTAATTCGATATTTCCAGGAGCTTGCTGCAGTGTGACTCCTGCCTCCTCCAGCACCACAGTCTCACACCCTTGGAGAACAGCTGCCACACACAAGGCACAGCGCCGTAAAAGTCTGGAACCAGAGCACACAACTGCTGCCTATAGCATCAGCCTCAAGAATTGGGGTGTGGATCGCCGGCACGGTAGGTCTGGAGCTTCCCCTTCCCCCTCCCGGGGAGGGGAAGCTGCGCAGTCGGCAGCGCGGCAACGGGTGACGTCACACTACTTTCCTCGTTTTTGTTTGGGGAGTTCTATCCACTTGTTCGGCTTTTGGTAGCAATATTTTCGCCAGAATAGGGGTTTGTTTTGGGATGCTTACCTTTCTGGGTGCCTGACCCGGTCAATGACATAGAATGCTTCCAACCACACGGGGGCTTCTACAGCATATTGCTCCCCTTGCCTCTCTGAGGGGGGCCAGGTTCTGGCCTTGGTCCCCAGTAGGCCCAAAGAACTCCATACACATGACTGATGCCAAAGTCTGACATTAGCATATCAGCCTGGATAGCTCCAGGAACTGTAGGGGCTCCCCCCAGAAAAAACATGTTTTTTCCCGTCACAGGTGAGGCATATATATAGTAGATATATAAAAAGCCGCGCCTATTTAATTGCAACGTTGTGTCAAAATTTCAAAGCAATCGGTAAAGAGGTTTCGAAGATTTCCCTCACATGAAAAACACAGTTTTTCAGAAAAAAGCATGTTTTTTTTACTGTGACAGACATGACATCTATATAGTATGTATATAAAAACCTGCTCGGATGCGAATGAAACGTTGTGTGAAAATTTCAAAGGAATCGGTGAAGAACTTTCGGAGATTAGCGATTTTGAACAAACGAACATTTACATTTTTATTTATATAGATGTGTGTATGTTGTATAATAACAGCAAAAACTGTTTTAATGAGCTAAGAATATAATATACCTGTCACTAGACATGAACACTATATTTCTGAGCATAGCAATGTTTCACACATTTAACAGTTTCGTTGCCCGATCACACACATTCCATCATGAACCATCATGAGTAAAATACGGAGTATGCAGCATGACACGAACGGCGTCAATAATTAAAAATGTGTAAAAATTCCTTTGTCTAATTACTATGGGACTTGTTTTAAAATGAGTACCAATGTATTCCCATTCTCTGTATACCCCATGTGGCATCCTGACTCCACTATGTGGATGCCCACCCTACGCTGCAGGCTCACTTTTCTCGTGACCTCGCTCATGACAGCCACGGCCTTCCATGGAGTCAAAAAGTTTCTCCATTCTGTTTATTTTACCTCAGGTATTTGTTGTTACCGGCTATATAAAAACTGGAAATTGACTTCCAGATGGATTCTGATCAACAACAGAGCCAAGCCATGATGAAAGCAATGAAAGAAACACATATGAGGGAAAAGTTATTGAGTTTTTGTCGAAAGTATAGAGAAGTGAGACTTGTGTGTTCTTATATGCAAATACCCCATTACAGCATTCTATTGCAAACAATTTGATACCAAATTGAATGACATAGCACGGAAATTGAGGTGAGAAAGCTGAAAAGAGAATAAACATTGGAGTAGGTGAGCTCTCGGGCAACGCTCGGGTTACCTTGCAGTGCCCGGCGGGTCTAAAGTATAGAAAAGTGAGACTTATATGTTCTTATATGCAGATATCCCTTTACAGCATTCTGTTCCAAACAATTTGATACCAAATAGAATGACGTAGCATGAAAATTGAGGTCAGTAAACTAAAAAAGCATAAACATTTGTGGGTGGGGCAAGTTCACGCAAACCGCTCAGCCGACCTTCAGGTGAGCAGCGGATCGCCTGCCGGGGCAGCGAAAGTGTTAACTATGTATAAAAATTCCTCAAATTACACACTATTGAATAATATTTCTGCAAACACTAAATATAAAAACAATCAAAGACAATGAAACAATTATGTAAACATGTATTTGCAGGAGCACACTACTGCTGACTAGTATTCTGTCAACGCCTGAATATTGCCACACTTCCTCGTCCCCATCACATTCAAAGTACGTCACATACAATATTTTCTTTTAGTTTCCGTGATCAGGGAATGCATTTTAACAATATTTGAATGAAAAAATTGGGAGGGGGGACAGGAATAATTTTTCTGGACACCAGTGACCTATTAAACTTCAGCACAGTACAGTGGTTAGTCTACATATTTAATTTCTTATGGTATAACAACAATTTCATACCATTCTCCTGGGCAAATCGTGAAGCTTCCATGAATGTCACTTGTCGTTCTTCCTCCAAGTCTTTTTTGTTCCCAACACACAGGATCATGATATTAGGAGACGCCAGAGTTCGTGCATCACCTAGCCAATTACCCAGAGCATTATAACTATCACGGGAGGTCAGGTCATATACCAATAATGCTCCAGCTGCTCCACGGTAGTAGGACCGAGTTACTGACCTGTTGACATACACCAATTATCATAATCAAGTAATGAAATCAAATAAATATATATACTGAAGCTGATTTTGTTTATCCCTACAGTATGTGTATGAGGTGTGCAAATCTACAAAGAAGCTTATTAACAAAGCTCACCTGTCCAGCTTTGAAAGTTTATCTAAGATACAATGGATGGATTTGATACCTCATATAGCACTAAGATTGAGGCCAACTACATTTTGAGAGAGTAGAAAGACTCACTGCAAGATAAGCTTGTACCAAGTGATTGTGGATGCCATCAATTTGAAATCAGACTAAATCTAATCTATTGTCTATCTAGCTAATAGATTTAAATCTATTGTATGTTAAATTTTTTCAACTTAACAGTAAACATATGGGATAGATTAGTATAATAGTAAACACATGGGATAGATTAGTATAATAGTAAACACATGGGATAAATTGATATAATAGTAAACACTACTGTATTTGGGATCCGCACCTTACATAGTTTGCTCCATTAGAAACATAGCAGTCATAAAACTGTAAGGCACACAGTTTTATGACAGGTGGTCATAAAAGCTGCGGGAAGATCTCGGGCGCGACCACTGTCGTGCTCGAGATCTTCCCGCAGCTCTGCCTCTTACTAGGCTTGGATGAACCTTGACGAGGCTGGTTGGGTTCTGCCTCGAGTCTCTCACCGGTAGGTGGTTGGGTGGCTTCGTAGTTGGTGTCCCACCTACGCGCTTTTCTTGGCGGCAGTATGGGGTAACTTGACGGTCCTTCCCTTTCCTTCTGTCCCTTCTTAGGTGGCTGCATTTGTTGGCGTCGGCCTGGTTTTTCTGGTGGGGGTTGGGGCCCGTTGACTTGCCGCATACTGTCGCCTCGTTTTATGCGGCACTGGCGGAGCCGCTTCGGCTTGCTTTCGGTCTTGGTGTTCCATCTGCGCCATTCGTAGGCTGTCTCGTGTGTTGTTTCACCTCCGGCCTGTTCTTGCACTGCTTGGGCCATCCTGGTCTCTGGGCAGCATGCTCTTTCTTCTCCTCAGCTGGTGGTGGCCCCTTCGGTTCGGGTTTGTTTTGACGGCTCTTTTCCTGTTGGCGTTTGCCTCTAGGGCTCGGGTCGCTGAGCTTCTTGCTCTCCTTCGGTCATGGCATTTGTTTTATTCGGTTGCAGCCGTCTCCCTCTTTTCTGGCATGGGGTGAGGTTGCAGCGTTCCGGGGGAGTCCTTGGTTTGTTGGTGCTTAGTTGTTCGGGCCGGGGGTGCGTCGTGTTGTGTGTTCAGTTGCGGCCCTCCACTGTTATTTTGCGTGCCGCGGCTTCTGTGTCCTGGGCACGCTTTCGGTTGATCCGGTTCCGTTCTTCCCTGTTCACAGGAGAAAGTGTCCCGGGTCGTCCGCCGTGTTATTTCGGCTAGCCAGCCTGTGTTCTTTGCCCGTGGCGTTCGTGGTTTCGCTGCTCTTGCTGCCATCTTGGTGGCGTGTCCTTGCTGACATCAGGCATGGGGCTTTTTTGGCGGCCATACAGGGGCCTGGCAGCTCGTTGTCTCGTGTCGTTCCCAGGCTCGTTTGGGCCTGTGTCGCCTTGGGTTGGCGGTTGCAGCCAGTTGTTTCGCTTTCCGTTGAAGGGTGCATGGTGTTCGCCACCCGGATCCGTCCCTTTGACCTTCCTCTGTGGGTAGTTAGCTCCGGGGAGTCGACAGGGCTCCCCCAGAAAACCAGCGTTGAATTAGTGAAACTCCATTTTCTGGGTGAGACCTGGAGGCTCCCCGCCAAACCTCCTTTCCTCCCTCCGGTCGGCGGTTTTTCGCGTGTTTTGACATCCAGCCTCAGAACTGATAGGTGGATAGCAGGCATGAGAGGTCTGGGGCTTCCCCTTCCCCTTCCTGGGGAGGGGGGGAGCTGTGCAGACAGCACCGCGGTGACGTGTGACGTCATACTTGTTTGTTTGTTTTCTGCTGGGGAGTTCTATCCACAAGTTAGGCTTTTGGTATCAATTTTTACCAGAACAGGGGTTTGTTTTGGGATGCTTACCTTTCTGGATATTTGACCCGGTCGACGGGGAGGGGAGCCGACTGGGGCTCCCCTTCCCCCCTCTTTCTGAGGGGAGCCGACGGGGTTCCCCTCAGAAAACCAGTGTTGAATGTAATGAAATGCCATTTTCTGGGTGAGACCCGGAGACTCCTTGGAGCTTTCTAGGCTGATATGCTAATGTCAGACTTTGGCATAAGTCATGTGTATGAAGTTCTGTGGGCCTACCGGGGACCACGAGCCAGAACCTGGCCCCCTCGGAGAGGCATGGGGAGCAATGGCCTATAGAAACCCCCGTGTGGTTGGAAGCATTCTATGTCTGCCATTGACCTGGTCATGCATCCAGAAAGGTAAGCATTCCCTCCGAAAAACCTATTCCGGTGAAAATTGCTACAAAAAGCCAAACAAGTGGATAGAATTCCCCAAAAAGAAACGAGCAAACGAGCATGACGTCACACTTTACCGCACCACTGTCTGTGCAACTCCCCCTCCCCGGGAGGGGGAAGGGGAAGCCCCAGACCCCTGCGCCAGCCATTCACCCTTCAGTTCTGAGGCTGGACATCCAAACACCCGAAAAACTGCGGATTGGGGGGAGGGAGGGAGGGATGCCAGGGAGCCTCCAGGTCTCATCCAGAAAATGGCATTTCATTACATTCAACTCTGATTTTCTCGGGGGGAGCCCCTTCGGCTCCTGGAGCTAACTACCCACATAGGAAAATTACAGGGATTTACCCAAGATGCAGTCGCTGCTCACTCCTCAACCCGAAGTCGAGACAACTGGCCGCAACTGCCGACCCAAAATCGACACAGGCGCGATTAGGCCCTGGAACATTCACGAGGTAGCACGCAGCCAGGCCCCTGTTTGACCACCAAAATCCCCACGCCCGAATGTCAGCCCAGGACATGTTGCCAAAGACGGCAGCAAGAGCAGTAAACTTACAAATGTCATGGGCATGGGGATAAACCGCAGGCTGGCTAGCCTTAATAATCTTGCGGACGACCTTGGAGACCCACACCCGTGAACAGGGAAGGAGGGAAACCGAATCAACCCAAAGTGCGTCCCCAGACACAGAAGGCCGTTACAAGTAACGGTGGAGGGCCGCAACTGAACACAAAGGATGATGCACCCCCGGCCTGACCAACCAAGCATCGACAACCCAAGGAGCCCTCCAGAAAGCAACCGTCTCATTCTTTGTCAGAAAAGGAGGACATGGCTGCAGACTAACAAACCGATTGCCACGACCGAAAGAGCAGAAACCCCTGTGCCGGAGGAGAGCACGAAGTTCACCGACCCAACCCCGAGAAGCCAATGCCAACAGGAAAAGAGCATTCGAGAAACAATCCTGAACTGAAGGGGCCACAACAAACCGATGAGAAGAGAGAAAGGAGAGCATGTGGTCCAAAGACCAGGATGACTCAGGCGGCGCATGTGCAGGCTGGAGGTGAAACAACGCACGAGATAGCTTGTGAAATGGCACAGAAGTAACATCAATACCGAAAGCAAGCTGAAGTGGCTTCGCCAGTGCCACACGATACGAGGCGACACTATTCGGCATAAGATAACGGTCCTGGAACAACCAAGAGAGAAAGGACAACACCACCCGAACCGACAGTGAAGCACAATGACCAAGAGTCAAAAAGAAATGGAAGGAACGGCAGGAAACTTCATACTGCCTCTGAGACAAAGCCTGCAAGTGGGACACTAGCAAGGAAGCCCCCTGATCACCATAGAGATGATGATAAACTCAAGTAAAAAACACCATGCACGAAGACTTGAGGAGATCAAACCAGCCATGTGACTTACCAGTTCGATCTGCTGGAAGAGGCGGAGCCGCAGGAAAACCCCCGGGTTCAGACACCGAGCAAGCAGCGCCTGAAACCACGGCTGGGCCGGCCACCATGGGGACAAGAGGACTACTCTTCCCTGGTACGTCTCCAAGCAAGCCAGGACCTGGAGCAACAGCTGACCCGGGGAAGGAAGGGGGGGTGAGAGAGGTACAGGAACCCCCGCCTTGACCAGTCCTGCCGAAAGGCATCGACCCCAACGGCTTTGCAGTCTGGGAAGGGCGCCACACACAGCGAAAGGTGCCGCGACCACGCTGACGCGAAGAGGTCCACCTCAGAGCGTCCGAATGTCTGGCAGAGCCAATGGAAGGAATCGGCGTCGACCATCCATTCCATGGACAGGGGAACAAAACGAGACAGGCCAACGAAACGAGACAGGCCATCCGCCAAGACGTTGAACACTCCCCAAATGCAAAGTGCCAGGAGAGCCAAACCCTGAGAACTCAGCAGACGAGTCACCCGAAGCAACCAAAGCCAAAGAGCCAAGGACCTCATCAAACCCCCTCGGTTCAGGCAATGAACCACCGGGGAGCAGTCCAAATTGAGCCGGATTGTCAATCCACAGGCAACCCAAACCCTCCGAAGAGCAAACCACAACACTACAAACACCATGCTGCGGGCCCGACGGAAGGACAGACCCCACCGCCCCTGGCCGGCCTGGTGAGCACTGGTCACGAAGCTCCAGCTGAGAGACAACGAGTCTGTGAACACATTGAGCGAGGGCTCGGGCAGGCGCCAAGGCACTGAACCCCAAAAAACTTGAAGAGGAAGCGGGTGACGCAGCAGCTGACGCAAAGCCCCCGGGGGCCGAACCCAGCGATCGCGAGAGAGGCGGAAGGGACGTCTCCGAAGGAACCAGAATAGCCGACCAAGTCAAACCCGACCCGGCGGGTAGACCATCATCGCAAAGTTCAAGCTCCCGCACAGACCCTCGAGCAACCGTCGGGTGACTCAGGAGCCCCCAGAAACAGGCACATGTGGGACCGCAGCTGCAGGAGACACTCCGGAGGAAGAGACAAGGAAGCGGTCCGAGAGCCCCACACAAGGCCCAGCTATTTCCGAATCTGGTAAGGAACCAGATGGGACTTCCTCCAGTTCACCAAGAACCCGAACTGGGCAAGCTGAGAAAGAACCAAATCCCTGGCCAGCAGACAAGAGGACCGGCTGGGAGTCCAAATCAGCCAGTCGTTGAGGTAGGCCAACACCCGAACACCTAACAGACACAGACGGGCCACCACAACCCATGTAAGGTGTGTGAACACATGAGGTACCAGGTTCAACCCGAACGGGAGACAATGAAAGCGGTAACCTTCATGCCCCACAACAAAGCCGAGCCAATCCCTGAACCCCGGATGAATCGGGACATGCCAATAAGTGTCCCGGAGGTCCAGGGACACCATCCAAGCACTCGGCTCCAACAGGAGCCGAACTTGGGGCAGCATAGTCATCCGAAAGGAGGGGCAATGAACCCAGGGGTTCAGACGGGACAAATCCAGAATGAACCTCAGGTCAGCACAGTCACGTTTCGGTTCTAAGAACAGATGGGAAACCCAACTGAGGGACGTTGTCGTTTCGACCACACCCAAGCACACCTACTCCAAGACAACCTGACAAAGCACAGGGAAAGATGCCTACCCCACCAGCCCTGAACCCCCTGAAGGAGGAGGGGTCACCCATCGCCACCGCAGGCCAAAGGAAATGACCCCAAATGCCCACAAATCATGGGACCAAGCGTGAGCAAACAGCGCAAGACTCTCCTCTCCCCCATCGCCCCGTCAATGGGGTGAACTGCAAAAAGGCCAGCGCTCCTTACGAGACCCCGAACCTCACACAGTGCCACGCTGACCAGACAAAGGTGGGGTCCGAAGGTGGGGCCAGACCCGAAAATGGCACCAGCAGCCTACCTCAGCAAGAAGAACCCAGAGCTCTGGCACGACCCCTCCGGGAAGGCCCCTTCCCCCCGGGACCCCCGGAGAACCAACAAGTTACACATAGGACGACAACTAGCCAAAGCAGCCTGCACATACTGCGCTACGGCAGAATCCTTAAAAAGCAGAGGACAAAATGGAGAGGACATCCTAAGAGCCACGGCCCAGGCAGATTCCAGAGAGGAGGCAAGCACCACCTGCCGACACGCGAGCCGGGAGGCATAAAACAGAGAAACCGCATCCTGCACGATCGGCGCAAAGAGCTTCAACAAGGCAGCCGACGAGCGAGCCGCTGAGCCCAAGGCACCGGACCCAGGAACGGCCCCAAGCATCCCCACATCCTCCTCAAGCCAGTCCGAAGACAGCTCCAGGAGGAAAAAGAAACGCAAGGCCGAAGCCAAGAGGCCATGGGCGCGCAAGTCTTCAGCAACCTGCGCAACCGAAAGGGAGGGAACCTGCACATTGAGCTGCACGACGCCAACATCCCGGGGAAGGGCAGGGGCAAACAAGCACTCATTGAGGTGCTCTAGGTCGCCCCCAGGAAAACCTGAACCACTGTTGAAGCCTCGCACCACTCAAGTGTGCGGGAACAACAGAAGGAATGCCAAGCCTCCAAAGCAAACACAGGACAGTCCGCCAGCCAGGACGACTCCGGAACCTCGTAATGGACCCAGAAAGGGAACAACGCCCCAAATCTGAAAGACGACGGATCCATAACAGAGGCCGGGTCGCGCAGGAGGTAAGCAGCAAGGGCCGTCCGTACCGCAGACGTATGGATGTGGGAAGCCGAAAACCTCCAGAAAGACGGAACCGACGCACCCAGGGAGGGGCAGACACCAAATCCAATTCATACGCAGAGGGGGGAAAGGAAAACCCCACTCCTTGTAACAGTAAGCCCCGCTCAGAGGGCAGAAAAACCCAGGTGGAGTCCAACGGGGCACAAGGCCCTCAAGTCTGCCCCTCCCCCACTCCCAGGATCCTCCACCGCAGGACCCAGGGTCGAGTCGTCACCTGAAGCACCGGCCTCAAAAGAAAAGGCCGGCGCAACAGTGTAAGCCGGACAGAAGGGGACCCACTGGTTAGACCCAGAGGCTTCGGCAGGGAGACGAAGACTCGGGCACCTGCCCGAGTCTCAAGACCATCTAGACCCTGCCCCGACTCCAAAACCCTCAGACGTTTTGGGACCGGATGCAGGAGGGGGGTTGACCAGAATGAACCACAAGAGGGGAAGGATGAGGGGGTGCGAACTGAACCAAGGCCGAAGCGACCATCACCCCCAAGTCTGGGTCCCTATAAGCAAAACGGAGCAGCCTCGCGGCATCCGGGTGAGCAACCAACCTAGCGCGTTGCAACAACCTAAAACGCTCATGCAACGCCTGCGCCGCCTGTACCCGCAAGAAAATTATCATTGGATTGGGTAAACTTAGTCACCAGTGAGGGTCATCCTGAGACAAGGGGATCCAGCAACCCTCGAACTCGTACAAAGCGAGGGGGGGACTCAGGGGGTCACATCCATTGGATCTGCGCGCCCCCTTGGGGTTTCCCAGGATCCTAAGACGGAACTCACGCTCAGGAAATCCCAGGCAGGGTACTGCTAACCGGCGCCCAAAACTACCGAGCAACAATCTAAAGCTGAACCTCAGGGACGTGTACTCTCACGGGGAACCTAGCAGGGGGTAAAACCAGAAGAAAACCGTACTCAGGTCAGGCACAAAGGGGACAACAAGCAAGGCAGACCACCCCCCCCCCCCAACCAAGCAAAATAAAAAAGAAAACCCTGCAAGAGAACAATAAACCTAGAAGGAACAGAGCCACCCACTTTGAATGGTGAAAACAAGCTGCGCAACACCTTGCGCCCTTTACCAGTGCAAACTGCCTCTTACCCTAAGGTAAACAAGGGAGACAAAGCCCCCCCAAACACCCAAAGGATAGCTGAAAAACCAAGCAGTAACAGGCCCACCAGAGGCAGAACCCAAGGAACCTGTGGAAGGTGGCCCCAAGCCCCAAAGGCAGTATTTACAGGGCACCTAGGGACGAGAACCCTAGGTGCATGCAGCCCGAGTACTGTAGAATAAATAGCTCCTGGCTCGCGCACCCCTCGAGGACAGTCACTACACGCAAAGCAGAGTGCTGAAAATCACTGAAGCCAGAGCACACAACTTCAGCCTCTAGCATCACCCTTAGAAGTGAAGGGTGGATGGCCGGCACGGGGGTCTGGGGCTCCCCCGTCCCCCTCCCGGGGAGGGGGAACTGCGCAGACACCTGTGCGGCGATGTGTGATGTCATGATCGTTTGCTCGTGCCTGACCCGGTCGATAGCAGACATAGAATGGGGCTATTGCTATTGCTATTGCTCCCCATACCTCTCCGAGGGGGCCAGGTTCTGGCTCGTGGTCCCCGGTAGGCCCACAGAACTCCATACACATGACTGATGCCAAAGTCTGACATTAGCATATCAGCCTGGATAGCTCCGAGGAGCCGAAGGGGCTCCCACCCAGAAACAGCTGCACGATCAGCATACTTCCACACACCATGGGCACGAGGGTAGACTGCAAGCTGGCTAGACTTAATTACACTGTGGACAACTTGAGACACACGAGCCCTGGAACAAGAAACCAGGGAAACCGGATCAACACAGAGCGCGTCTACAGATACAGAACCAGTGGCCCACAGGTAGTGACATAAAGCTGCCACCGGACACAACACATGATGCACCCCTGGCCTAACCAATCCTCCATAACCAATGGACCCCTCCATCTCATTCTTTGCCATAAAAGAAGGAGAAGGTTGCAAACAAACAAAACGACCGCCAGGATCAAAAGAACAGTACCCCCGGCACCGGAGAAGAGTATGAAGCTCCCCAATCCCACATCCCAGAGGACAAAGCCAACAAAAACAAGGCTTTCCAAAAGATATCGCGAACCAAATGGGTCACCAAAAACTGAGGAGAAGAAAGAAAGTTAAGAACTCGGTCCAAAGACCAAGAAGGCTCAGATGGCACATGAGCAGGCCGGAGGTGAAAAATTGCACTAGACAGCTTGCAGAATGGAGTGGAAGTGACATCCACACCGAACGCAAGCTGAAGCGGCTCTGCCAACTCCGCATGAGATGGCATGATAAGAAGCGACAGTATTTGGCATGAGACACTGCTCCAAAAAAAAAAAACCAAGAGAGAAAGGACAAGACAACCCTGTCTGACACCGACAAAACCTGATGAAGAGAACAGAAATGGCGGAAAGCCCGCCAAGAAACTTCATACTGTCGCTGAGAATAAGACTAAGTGGGACACCATCAAAGAAGGCCACCTGAACACCATTGAATTGGAGATAAACCCGCGTCTGAAGAACCAGACACGTAAAGCGGAGGAGTAAGTCGAACCAGCGAGGTATCTCACCGACCGAACCTGCTGAAAAATGCCCAGTTTCGGACACTGAGCAAACAGCACCAGAAACCAAAGCTGGGATGGCCACCATGGAGACTTCTCCTGCTGGATTGCAGGGGAAGCTGTACAGGAACCCCCAACTTCGACCAGTACAGTACAACCTCGATTCGGCGCACTATATGGGACCAACCCCAGTTCGTAGCAGAGTTGGATTTGTTGCAACAGGCGACCTTCAGGAGGCATTTGCAACAGTGTTTTTTTCTTGTATACAATAAAAATGTATTATCATATTATATACAGTACTCTGCCTATATATTACTACTCTACTAAAAAAACCAGCATTGAATGTAATGAAACACCATTTTCTGGGTGAGTCCCGGAGGCTCCCCGGAGCTATCCCAGGCTGATATGCTAATGTCAGACTTTGGCATCAATCATGTGTATGGAGTTCTTAGGCCTACCGGGGACCACGGCCAGAACCAGGCCCCCTCAGAGAGGCAAGAGGAGCAATGGCCTATAGAAGCCCCCGTGTGGTTGGAAGCATTCTATGTCTGCAATCGACCGGAACAGGCACCCAGAAAGGTAAGAGCCTCAAAACAAACCCCTATTCTGGTTAAAATTGCTACCAAAAGCCGAACTAGTGGATAGAACTCCCCAACAGAAAACAAGCAAACTAGTGTGACGTCACACGCCGCCGCGCCGCTGTCTGCGCAGCTCCCCCTTCCCCCTCCCGGGGAAGGGGGAGCTCCAGACCCTCCACACCGGCTACCCACACCTCAGTTCTTGAGGCTGGATGTCAAAAACGTGAAAAAAAAAGGCGACCGGAGGGATGCCGGGGAGCCTCCGGGACTCACCCAGAAAATGGCGTTTCATTACATTCAACGCTGGTTTTCTGGGGGGAGCCCCGTCGGCTCCCCGGAGCTAACTACCCACAGACAGAAAAAGAGGGACTTACCCGGGAGGCGGTCGTCGCTCACTCCTCAACTCAAAGCCGAGACAACTGGCAGCAACCGCCGACCCAAAGCAACACAGGCCCGATGGGGCCCAGGGACATTCACAAGGTAACAAGCAGCCAGGACCCTGTTCGACCGCCAAAATCCCCGCGCCCAAATATCAGACCAAGACATACAGTACTGTATTCCCAAAGACGGCAGCAAGAGCCGCAAACTTACGAACGTCATGGGCACGGGGATAGACCGCAGGCTGGCTGGACTTAATAACCCTGCGGACGACCTGGGAGACCCGAACCCGCGAACAGGGAAGAAGGGAAACCGGATCAACCCACAGCGCGTCCACGGACACAGAAGCCATGGCGCGCAAATAACAGCGAAGCGACGCAACCGGACACAAAACATGATGCACCCCCGGCCTGACCAACCAAGCATCAACCACCCACGGACCCCCCCGGAACGCAGCAGTTTCATTCTTCGCCAGAAAAGAAGGAGACGGCTGCAAGCGTACAACACAATCTCCACAACCAAAAGAGCAGAAACTCCTGCGCCGGAGGAGAGCATGAAGCTCCCCTACCTGACCCACAGAGGCCAAAGCCAACAAGAAAAGAGCCTTGGAAAAACAATCCTGGACTGTAGGGCCCACAACAAAATGAGGAGACAAAAGGAAAGCGAGCACTCTGTCCAAAGACCAGGATGACTCAGGCGGCGCATGAGCAGGCCGGAGGTGAAACAATGCACGAGACAGCTTGCGAAATGGCGCAGACGTAACATCGATACCGAAGGCAAGCTGAAGCGGCTCCGCCAGCGCCGCACGATACGAGGCGACACTGTTAGGCATAAGATGACGGTCCTGAAACAACCACAAGAGGAAGGACAAGACCCCCCGAACAGACAAGGAACTAACACGACGAAGACGCAAAAAGAAACAGAAGGACCGCCAGGAAACTTCATACTGCCGCCGAGAAGAAGCCCTCAGGTGGGACACCAACAAGGAGGCCACCTGATCACCATAGAGATGATGAAAAACTTGAGTCAAAAACCCCATACGCAAAGACTCGAGGAGAAGATCGGACCAGCCATGTGATCTGCTGAAAGAGGCGGAGCTACGGGAAAATCCTCGGTTTCGGACACCGAGCAACCAGCGCCTGAAACCAAGGCTGGGCCGGCCACCAAGGGGCCAGAAGGACAACTCTCCCCTGGTAAGTCTCTAAGCGACTCAGGACCTGGAGCAACAGCCGAACTGGGGGAAAGAGGTACAGGAACCCCCACCTCGACTAGTCTAGCCGAAAGGCATCAACCCCGACGGCCTCGCGATCGGAGAAGGGCGCCGCATACACGGGAAGACACCGCGACCACGCCGACGCGAAGAGGTCCACCTAGGGGCGCCCGAACGTCTGGCAAAGCCAATGGAAGGACTCGTCGTCGACCATCCACTCCGTGGAGAGGGGAACGAAGCGAGACAGGGCGTTGGCCAAGACGTTTGACACTCCCTGTACGTGAACCGCCAGGAGAGCCAAACCCCGAGAACTCAGCAGACGAGTCACCCGAAGCGACCAACCCCAAAGAGACAAGGACCGCATCGAACCCCACGTGGTTCAGGCAATGAACCACCGGAGAGCAGTCCGAATGGAGCCGAATCGTCGATCCACGGGCCACCCGAATCCTCCCAAGAGCGAACCACACTGCCGTGAACTCCCGCACCGTGCTGTGAGCTCAACGGAAGGATGGATCCCAACGCCCCTGGCCGGCCTGGTGAGCACTGGTCACAAAACCCCAGCCGAGAGACGACGCATCCGTGTATACATCGAGCAAGGGCTCGGGTAGGTGCCAAGGCACTGAACCCCGAAAAACCCAAAGAGGAAGTCGGTGACGCAGGGCCCCGGGGGTCGAACTCTGCGATCGCGAGAGAGGCGGAAGGGGAAACCCCGAAGGAACCAGAACAGCCGACGAAGCCAAACCCGACCTGGCGGTTAGACCACCATCGCGAAGTTCAGTCTCCCGCACAGCCCCTCGAGCAACCGCCGGGTGACCCGAGGGCCCACCAGAAACAGACGAAGGCAGGACCGCAGCAGCAGGAGAGACTCCGGAGGGAGAGACAAGGAGGCGGTTCGAGAGTTCCAAACGAGACCCAGCCAAATCCGAACCTGAGAGGGAACCAGATGGGACTTCCTCCAGTTCACCAAGATCCCGAACCCGGCGAGCTGGGAAAGAACCAAATCCCTGGCTAGCAAGCAAGCTGACCGGCTGGGAGCCCAAACCAGCCAGTCATCGAGGTAGGCCAACAACCGAACACCTAGGAGATGCAAACGAGCCACCACAACCCGTGTAAGGTGTGTGAACACGCGAGGTGCCAGATTCAACCCGAACGGAAGACAACGAAAGCGGTAACTCAGACACCCCACAACAAATCCGAGCCAGTCCCTGAACCGTGGATGAATCGGGACATGCCAATAAGCGTCCCGGAGGTCCTGGGACACCATCCAAGTGCCCGACTCCAAGAGGAGCCAAACGGGAGACAGCGTAGTCATCCGAAAGGAGGGGCAATGAACCCAGGGGTTCAGACGGGACAAGTCCAGAATGAACCGCAAGTCACGCAGGCCCGTTTCGGAACCGGAAACAGACGGGAAACCCATCTGAGGTACGCCACCGTGGAAGCTTCCCGCCACTCCAGCGTGCGGGAACGACAGAAGGAATGCCAGGAATCCAGAACAAACAAGGGGCAGTCCGCTAGCCAGGAAGACACTGGAACCTTGTAACGGAGCCAGAAAGGGAACAAAGTCCCAAACCTGAACTCGGACGGATCCATTTCCGAGGCATAATCCGGGTCACGCAGGAGGTAAGCTGCAAAGGCCGCCCGCACCACACCAGGTTGGATGCAATAAGCCGAAAACCTCTGGAAAGACGGAACCGACGTACCCGGGGAACACGGAACCGAACCTGGGGAGGGGCCGACACCAAATCCAACTCGTATGCAGAGGAGGGGGGAAAAGAAAACTAATGGAATAATAGGACAGAACCCCCCACCAGGCAAAAACAAAAAGAAAAAATAACCCCGCAAGAGGACAGCGAACCCCAAGGAACAGAGCCGGCCGCTATGCCGGGAATACAAGCTGTGCAGCACCCTGCGCCCCTACCAGTGCAAACTGCCTCTTACCTGCCGGTAACAAGGGAGAACAAAGTACCCAAGAGCCCAACAGGCGGCCGAAAAAACAAAAAAGTAAAACGGAGACCCCAAGGAGCCTGTGGAAGGTGGCCCCAAGCCCCAAGGGCAGTACTTACAGGGCACCTAGAGAAGGAAGCCCTAGGCGCATGCAGCCTGAGTACTGAAGATAACTCCTGGCTCTCGCACCCACAAAACAAACACCACACGCAAAGCACAGTGCTGTAGCGACACCGGAGCCAGAGCACACGACCTTTGCCTATATCATCAGCCTCAAGAACTGAGGTGTGGGTAGCCGGCGTGGAGGGTCTGGGGCTCCCTCTTCCCCCTCCCGGGGAGGGGGGAGCTGCGCAGACAGCGGCGCGGCGGCGTGTGACGTCACACTAGTTTGCTTGTTTTCTGTTGGGGAGTTCTATCCACTAGTTCGGCTTTTGGTAGCAATTTTAACCAGAATAGGAGTTTGTTTTGAGGCGCTTACCTTTCTGGGTGCCTGTTCCTGTCAATGGCAGACATAGAATGCTTCCAACCACACGGGAGCTTCTCTAGGCCATTGCTCCCCTTGCCTCTCTGAGGGGGCCCGGTTCTGGCTGTGGTCCCCGGTAGGCCTAAGAACTCCATACACATGACTGATGCCAAAGTCTGACATTAGCATATCAGCCTGGGATAGCTCCGGGGAGCCGACGGGGCTCCCCCCAGAAAACAGTGTTGAATGATATGAAATGCCATTCTCTGGGTGAGAGATGGAGGCTTCCCGGAGCTATCCAGGCTAATATCTAACTATTAGCTTTTCTGGCACCAGTCAAGTGCATGGAGTTCTGCCTACCGAGGACCACGAGCCAGAACCTGGCCTCCTCAGAGGGGCACGAGGAGCAATAGCCTATAGAAACCCCCGTGTGGTTGGAAGCATTCTATGTCTGCCTTCGACCGGGTCTGTCATCCAGAAAGGTAGGCGTCCCAAAACAAACCCCTATTCTGGTGAAAAATTGCTACCGAAAACCGAACGAGTGGACAGAACTCCCCAAATGAAAACTAGCAACTAGCATGACGTCATGACGTCGCCCCTCTGCCTTCTGCGCAACCCCCCCTCCCTGGGAGGGGGAAGGGGGAGCCCCCGACCCTCGTGCTGGCAATCCAACCACCAGTTCTTAAGCTGGATGTGAAAACACACGAAAACAGCGCCGACCGGACGGAGGGAGGGATGCCGGGGAGCCTCTGGGTCTCACCCAGAACATGGTGTTTCATTACACTCAACCCTGGTTTTCTGGGGGGAGCCCCGTCGGCGCCCCGGAGCTAACTCCCCGAAGACAAGGAAAAAGTGGGAAGAACCCGGGAGGCGGACACCATGCGCCCTAACTAAAAAATAAAACAACCGACCAAACCAAAGGACCCTGCAGATGACCCGAAAGACCCGAACCCTGGAACAGGAAGGAAGGGAACCCGGGCCAACCAAAGCACGGCAATGGCCACAGAGGCCAAGATGCACAGAGAACAGGGCAAAGCCACAACCAAATATAGCGCATGATGCGCCCCCGGCCCAACTAACCAAGCAGCAACAACCCAAGGATCCCTCCGGAAAACAGCAAACCCAAACATCACGAGAGAGAAGGAGACTGCTGCAACCGAACAAACTACCACCAAGACCAAATGAGCAGAAAGAGAACCCTAGAAAAACAATGCCGAATTGAAGGGGCGACAACAAACTGAAGAGAAGAAAAGAGAGAGCATCCAGACCAAAGACCAGTATGGCTCAGGAGGCCAGAGGTGAAACAGAGTACGAGACAGCTTGCGGAACGAGGCAGAAGGAACATCAACATCGAACCCAAGCTGGAGCAGGTCAGCCAATGGCGCACGATAAGAGGCGACTCAGAACTCAGAGACTTTGGAACTCAGCAAAAGACGGTCCTGGAACAAACAGGAGAGAAAGGACAAAATAGCCCCATCAGAGACTGAAGTACACCTACGTAGTGATAGGAAAACTGAAGGACCGCCAGGAAACTAAATACTGCTGCCAAGATGAAGCACGCAGGTGGGAGACCAACAACGAAGACACCTGCACCCCATACAAGCGATGAAAGACTCGAGTCAAAAACCCCAGACGCAAAGACTCCAGGACAAGAACGAACCAATCACGTACTGATCTGCTGAAAGAGGCAGAACCGCGGGAAGACCCTCGGGTTCGGACACCAAGCAAGCATCGCCTGAAACCAAGGCTGGGCTGGCCACCAAGCAAGCAGCGCCTGAAACCAAGGCCGGGCGGGCCACCAAGGAGCCAGCAGGTGCCAGGACAGAGGATACACCCTGAAAGTGAACCGCCAGGAGAGCCAAACCCCAAGAACTCAACTCCGGAGACGAGACATCCCCAGGCGAGCAGCCCCAAAGAGCCAAGGACTGCAATGAACCCCTCCAGTTCAGGCAATCAACCACCAGGGAGCAGGCTAAATGAAGCCAAGTCGTAGATCCGCGAGCAAACCGAGGAGTGAACCCTCCAGAGTGAAATTCACACAGCCACGAACTTCCGCACTGAGCTATGAGGCCGATGGAAGGATGGACCCCCACCGTCCTCTGGCCGGCCTGGTGAGCACTGGTCAAAAAGCCCCAGCCCAGAGACAACGCGTCCGCGATCACATCGAGCGAGGTCTTGGGAAGGCGTCAAGGCACAGAACCCCGAAAAACCCGAAGAAACTGGCAACGTATCAGCTGACGGAAAGCTCCCAGAGGCTGAACCCAGTGGTCGTGAGAGAGGCAGAAGGGATGTCCCCAAAAGAACCAGAATAGCCGACGAAGCCACACCCAACCCAGCGGGTATACCATCATGGCAAAGTACAGGCTCCCGCACAACTCTTGAACAACCGCCGCATGACCCGAGAGCCCCTCAGAAACAGACGAAGGTGGGAACGCAGGTAAAGCAGAGCCGCCGGAGGAAGAGACAAGGAGCGGTCCGAGCGTCCCACATAAGACCCAGCCCAGACCGAATCTGAGAGGGAACCAGATGGGACTTCTGCCAGTACACCAGGAACGCGAACCTGGCAAGCTGGGAAAGAAACAATCCTTGGTGAGCAGACACGCGGACCAGCTGGGAGCCCAAACCGGCCAATCGTCGAGGTAGGCCAGAACCCGAACACCTAACAGACGCAGGCGGGCCATCATGACCCGAGTAAGGCATTGAAAAACGCGAAGCGCTAGAGTCAAACCGAAAGGAAGGCAACAAAAGCGGTAACCTCAATGCCCCACCACAAAACCGAGCCAATCCCTGAACCACAGATGAATCGGGACATGCCAATACGCATCCTCGAGGTCCAGGGGACACCATCCAAGCGCCCAGCTCCAAAGACGGACCTGGGTCAGAGTAGTCATCCAAAGGAAGGGCAAGAAACCCACGGGTTCAGATGAGACAAGTCCAGAATGACCTGGAGGTCTGTGCAGTCCTGTTTCGAGACAGGAAACAGGCGGGAACCCACCTGAGAGACGGACCACTCCACAAGGCACAGTAACTGAGAACAAAACTGGAGCCAGAGGCACCCAACCTGCCAGTAAGTACATCAGCCATGAACTGGTGGTTGGATCGCCGGCACTAGGGTCTTGGACTCCCCCTTCCCCCTCCTAGGGAGGGCGGAGGGTTGCGCAGACGGTGGCGCGGCGATGTCATGACATCATGCTAGTTAGTCTTCATTTGGGGAGTTCTGTCCACTCGTTCGGCTTTCGGTAACAATTTTCACAATAATTGGGGTTTGTTCTGGGATGCCTACCTTCCGGTCGATGGCAGAATGCTTCCAACCACATGGGGGTTTCTATAGACCATTGCTTCTTGCGCCTCTCTGAGGGGAAGGGAGGCCAGGTTCTGGCTCGTGGTCCCTGGTAGACAGAACTCCATGCACTTTGATTCCAGAATAGCTAATAGTTACATATCCGCCTGGATAGCTCTGGGGAGCCGACAGGGTTTCCCCCAGAAATACTGTATTGTAGTTTTATTTCCCTTATTGTTGAAGTATGTCCATCTTGAATTCTCAGAGCTGTGAATACAGTAGAGTACTGTTTTATGCAGTTAACACTATACTGATTATGTAGTTCTGCTGTATGTTGAGTACTACAATACAGTTTAAGAAAACTATTGTACACTAAAATTACAGCAACTTTAATTTTAACACCTTAATACATTGTATTTTAATTAAATACTTGTTCTAACTGTACACTCCACACACGATGTTCTTAGAAGTTTGCATCAGGTTTGTTGATGCTGCTGCTGTGTTGGCTTCAGCTGCTTAATGATTCTCTGGATATTTTCCTGTCCTTAATATTATGCCTATTCTTAAATCTTTCCAACCATTCTTCACTAACTTGAAAATCTGGAATGTTCATCTTTGAACATCAATCACATCATCATGGATGAATTGGTGGCTGACTGGCGGGCAGGCAGGGTGGGTGGGTTTGAGCAGGTGGATGGGCAGTGTGGGTGGGCACCTATTCGGGTGGGGTGGGTGGATTTGGGCAAGCAAATGGGCGGCTATTTGAGCATGAGGTGTGGGAGGGTGGGATGGGTGGATTTGGGTAGGCAGATGGGCGGCTATTTGGGCAGGCAGTGTGGGTGGGCGGCTATTCGGTCAGGGTGATAATCAAAATAGAGATTCTAAATGTAGTTATTGTCCTTGTATATAAGTCACCAGAGGCAAACCCTCAGCAGTTTAAAGACCAACTAATGAAAATAGAACACTGCTTGGAAAACCTCACAAATCCAGCTCCGAACATCATCCTGCTTGGGGACTTCAACCTACGGCACCTGAAATGGAAGCACCTGGCTAATACAGTAATATCAGAAAGAATACCAGGAAGTAACCTAAATGAACAGGCACATGCAAATGACCTGCTACGGATGTGCGACAGGTTTGCCTTAAACCAGCAAATAGTAGAACCAACTAGGAAGGAGAACACGCTGGACCTCATTTTCACTAATAATGATGAATTGATCAGGAACATAATGATTACAAATACCTGTTACTCAGATCACAACTTAATTGAAGTTATGACAACCATGGGGAATAGACCTTCAAAACCAGTCCAGATTCCCGGTGGAGGAGATTTCAGCAAATTCAACTTCAATAATAAACAGATAAACTGGGAGCAAATAAACCAGGACTTCACAGAAATAAACTGGGAAGAACAGCTAGAAAATGCAAACCTGAACCAGTGCCTGGAAAAAAATAAGCTCAGTAGCACTAGAAATATGCTCAAACCGCATACCCCTAAGAAAAAACCAGCGTTGAATGTAATGAAACACCATTTTCTGGGTGAGACCCGGAGGCTCCCCGGAGCTTTACCGGCTGATATGCTAATGTCAGACTTTGGCATCAGTCATGTGTATGGAGTTCTAGGGCCTACCGGGGACCACGGCCAGAACCTGGCCCCCTCAGAGAGGCAAGGGGAGCAATGGCCTATAGAAACCCCCGTGTGGTTGGAAGCATTCTATGTCTGCCATCGACCGGGTCAAGCATCCAGAAAGGTAAGCATTCCAAAACAAACCCCTATTCTGGTGAAAATTGCTACCTAAAGCCGAACTAGTGGATAGAACTCTTCAACAGAAAACAAGGAAACTAGTATGACGTCATATGTCACCGCGCCGCTGTCTGCGCAGCTTCCCCCTCCCCAGGAGGGGGAAGGGGGAGCCCCAGACCTCCCACGCCAGCTATCCACCCATCAGTTCTGAGGCTGGATGTCAAAACACGCGAAAAACCGCCGACCGGAGGGAGGGAGGGTTGCCGGGGAGCCTCCGGGTCTCACCCAGAAAATGGCGTTTCATTACATTCAACGCTGGTTTTCTGGGGGGAGCCCCGTCGGCTCCCCGGAGCTAACTACCCACAGAAGGTCAAAGGGACAGAACCGGGAGGCGGACACCACACACCCCCCAAGGAGGCGAGACAACTGGCAGCAAACGCCAACCCAAGGCGCCACAGCCCCGAAAAGTCCCGGGAACAAAACGAGAACAACGAGCAGCAAGGCCCCTGCACGAACACCAAAATTCCATGCCCGAAAGACCGCAAGGCCACGTCGCCCAGACGGCAGCGAGAGCAGCGAAACCACGAACGCCATAGGCATGAGGGAAGAACACAGGCATGAGGGAAGAACACAGGCATGAGGGAAGATCACAGGCAGCTTGCCGCAAGAACACGGCTGACCACCCGGGACACTATTACCCGCGAACCGGGAAGAACAGAACCGGATCAACGCAAAATGCGCTCCGGACCCAAACACCATGGCACGCAAACAACAGCGGAGGGCCGCCACTGAACACAAAAAACGACACAACCCCGGCCCGACCAACAAAGCACCAACAAACCCTGGACCCCTCCAGAACGCAGCAGCCCCACCCCGCGCCAGAAAAGATGGAGACTGCTGCCACCGAACAACCAAAACGCTAAAACCGAAGGAGCAAGAAAACTCAGCGACTCAACCCCAAGAGGCAAAGGCCAAAAGGAAAGAGCCGACGAAAAATCACACCGTAACCGAAGGGGCACTACCAACCGAGGAGAAGACAGAGCACGCTGACCAGAGACCAGGATGGTGCAAGCGGCGCACGAACAGGCCGGAGGTGAAATGACGCACAAGACAGCTGACTAATGGTGCAGAAGCAACACGAAGACCGAAAGCAAGCTGAAGCGGCTCCGCCCGCGCCGCACGAATAGAGGCGACAGTATGTGGCAAGACGACGGCCCCAACCCCCACCAGAAAACCAAGCCGAGAGTAAACCAAGCTAACAAGAGTAACCACCTAAGAAGGGACAGGAAAAGGAAGGACCGCCAAAATACCCCTTACTGCCGCCAAGAGAAGCACGCAGGTGGGACACCTACCACGAAGCCACCCGACCACCAACCGGAGGCGAGACCGCGAGGCAGAACATAAGCAGCCCCGACAAGGCCCCTTCGAGCCCAGGAAAAGGCGGAGCCGCGGGAAGATCTCGGGCGCGACCACCGAAACCCAGGCGGCACAAGGAGATGGAACGACTGCCGAACAGAAAAACTCCCCAAAGCATTCAAGCCCGCCAGGAGTTCAGAAACGACGGGTCCGACGCGAGACATCGCAAGACCCCCAAAAAAAACAACCGGCAGGGCAAGCTAGGAAACCAAAGAAGGCGGAAGGGTCGCCGCCAGAACAGTACCCGAACCAAGGGGTACGAACAACTGCAATAGACCGAGACAAGGAAGCACATCACAGGACACAGGCTGACAAACGCCTAAGAACACACGCAGAACACCCCTGCTGCAGAGGAGGCAGGAAGAAAGAGCAGAAGCACAAAAACCCCAGGATAACAACCAGGGGTGGACAATCAGGCAGGGACAGAAAAACCCCCCATGCAATCCCCAGGCACAAAACGGCAACAAAGTGCCACTCCACAACCGGACACAGGAACAAGGACACGCCACTGTGAAACACAGTACCAATGCACACGTGCAGCAGCAGCAACAGGTACCACTGCAACATGCAACATGTAAATAGCAACTCCCTTCTGCAAAGGCAGAGAACGGAGCAGGCAGACCCCAGACAGGGCCAACGGAGACACGACAAAACCCCGCAGGCCCAGAAACCTGCACCAGGCGACCGATGGCGGAGAAACCCCGCTCGATACCTGCTGGATGAGGTACTGGGAGCTCTTTTACACCTCAAGCCCGGCCCAAGGCCAGGCTAGACCGGCCAGAGGGTGGCCCACCAGGCAGCTGCTAGGAGCAGTCCACTGGCCCACATACCCCCACAACCAGGATGGGCCGGAACTGCCATATGAAAACAGGCTAGTGCGCCCTGGAAGTCCACGGACGAACCAGCAAGAAGGCTTATGCTCGCAAGTAGGTCGTGTAACAAGCACAGACCTCTGATAGTAATACAGTGTTCCCCAAATGTGCCAATAGCACCACTGCACTCCACTGGTACTATCCCGCAAGTTCTACCAGATAGGCGGGACCCAAGAGCCAGAGCTCAAATCCTGCAAGCACAGCCAGGAGCCTTACCAGGTGAGTACAGAACCAACCCTACAAACCCCACACCTCACAACATTAAAAATGAGGGTCCTCTGAATGACTCCAGCATGGGTTGGACATGCACATGAGGGGGACAGGAAGGGTTGAAAAAGTCACTGGTAAGCGAACGGTCTCAGTCGTACAAAAATACCTAAATAAAGACAGGTATATAAACAACTCCGCATCCAGCGCCCGGCCAAAAGACGCCAGACCGCAGAACTCACCTGGCGAACGGTGGCACGAACTTGACACGACTCAACCGTGCCCAGAAGAACCAGGGAGCACCGCCAGGTGAAGACGCCAGAGCCGGACCCTGCCGGACCCGCAGGAGAGCAGGGAGAGGCGAAGGAGGCGGTCCACACCCATCACACAGGGAAAACCGCGGTGTCCTCCCCACAACTGGGAACCAGGACACCCCTGGCGCGAAGGGGCACATACCGCAGCCAGGGAGAACGAGAGGCGAAGCATTGTAGCAAAAAGGGCGCAAAACACCAGCACTGAAACACCGCCCAGACCAAAACAAACCCCATGGCGCATGCGCATAACACACTGGCCGAACCGCACACCCTCTCTGCGGGAAGGCGCCAGCCAGGACTACTGCACGAGAAAAGTAGCCAAAAAGAGGAAGCAGGAACAATAAAACCGGCCAAAGAAGCAAAGAGCCCAAAAAGGAACCCAACCGGGCGACAAGTAGCCCAACAGCGTGACAAGTAGCCCAACAGGGCGACAAGTAGCCCAACAGGGCGACAAGTAGCCCAACAGCGTGACAAGTAGCCCAACAGGGCGACAAGTAGCCCAACAGGGCGACAAGTAGCCCAACAGGGCGACAAGTAGCCCAACAGGGCGACAAGTAGCCCAACAGGGGGACAAGTAGCCCAACAGGGCGACAAGTAACCCAACAGGGCGACAAGTAGCCCAACAGGGCGACAAGTAGCCCAACAGGGCGACAAGTAGCCCAACAGGGCGACAAGTAGCCCAACAGGGCGACAAGTAGCCCAACAGGGCGACAAGTAGCCCAACAGGGCGAAAAGTAGCCCAACAGGGCGACAAGTAGCCCAACAGGGCGACAGACGTTCCAATAATGCGGGAAGTAGCGAAAAACCTTCCCGTACCCTTGAGAACACAGAAGCCAACACTAGTCCCGAAGGCACATGAAGGCGCAGGCGCACCCGAGATCAGAAGTCACGCAGAACCCCATCGAACGGGGAAACATGACGAAAACACCATCCCAAAAAGGAGTGGGAGGAAACATCCACCCACAGGACGGAACCAACCAACTCAAAGGCCAAGGAACCGAGCTCGGGGAAGGGCAGACGCCCAACAGCACGTACGGCGAGTGGGGAGGAAAGACCCCACTCCACGTACCCACAAGCCCCGCCTAGAGAGGGATAAAAACCCCCACGGGGTCCAATGGGGCCAAGGCCCCCCAAGTCAGCCCCTCCCCAGCCCCAGGAACCTACACGACAGGCCCCGGGGCCGAGCCGTTCCCCCAAAGCCCCAGCCGTACCAGAAAACCGGGGCAGCCGTGAAAACACTAAGGAAGGGAGCCCACTGGCAGACTCATACAACACGGCTGGAGGAACAGGCTCAAATGCCCCCGTCACTACCCCAGAAGGGGAATTCCCCGAGACTGCCCGAGTCTCAACACCATCAAAAACCCCGCCCCGAACCCACAGCCGGTAAGGAACCAGATACAGGCAGGAAGGGCGATCCAGGGGAAAGACAAGGGGGCGTGGATGGAACCGAAGCAACCAACACCCCCAAGTCCCAAAACAAACTACAACAGGGCAACCCCGGGGCTCCCGGGGAGGAAACCACGAGAACGTTGCCACCACCAAGGCTCAAGTGCAACGCCCCTGCTGCCCGCACCCGCTTTGTTAGCACAACTGGGTAACCAAGCCACAACGAGCAACCAAACTCGCAGGACTCCGGGTCGAAGGTGTCACCGACCCCACAGGCAGCAGACGGAGGCAAAACAGAGAGTCACCCAGAGACACAGGGTGAGAGCAACCCTCAAACTCGCTCTAAGCGAGGGGGGGAACTCTGGGGTCACATCCATCGGACCCGCGCGCCCCCAGGGGTTTCCCAGGGTCCCGAGCGTTTACTATAAGAGGACTCGCGCTCAGGTAATCCCAGGCAGGGTACTGCTAACCGGCACCCAAAGCTACCAAACAACTTTCTAAGAGCTGAACCCCCGGGACGTGTACACTCACGGGGACCTAGCAGGGGTACCACCAGAAAATACTCAGAACACAAGGGACACAAGGGGCAAGAACGAAGGCAGACCCCCCCCACCAGGTAGATAAAGAAAAAGAAAACCCCGCAAGAGGACAGCGTACCCAAGCAGAACAGAGCCAGCCGCTATGATTGGTAAAGACAAGCTGCACAGTACCCTGCGCCCCACCAGTGCAGAAACTGCCCCTTACTCTAAGGCGAACAAGGGAGACAGAACACCCGAGCACACAAAGAGCGGCCGAAAACCAAGCAGTAAACGGCCAAGCAGGGGCAGGATCCAAGGAACTTGTGGAAGGTGGCCCCAAGCCCCAAGGGCAGTACTTACCAGGCACCTAGGGAAGGGAACCCTAGGCGCATGCAGCCCGAGTACTGGAGAATCACTCCCGGCTCACGCACCACCTAGAAAACAGACATCACACTCTAGGTACAGTGCTGAAACAACCACTGGAGCCGGAGCACATAACCGTTGCCTATAGCATCAGCCGAAGAACTGATGGGTGGATAGCCGGCGTGGGAGGTCTGGGGCTCCCCCTTCCCCCTCCCAGGGAGGGGGGAGCTGCGCAGACAGCGGCGCGGTGAAGTATGACGTCATACTAGTTTCCTTGTTTTCTGTTGAAGAGTTCTATCCACTAGTTCGGCTTTAGGTAGCAATTTTCACCAGAATAGGGGTTTGTTTTGGAATGCTTACCTTTCTGGATGCTTGACCCAGTCGATGGCACACATAGAATGCTTCCAACCACACGGGGGTTTCTATAGGCCATTGCTCCCCTTGCCTCTCTGAGGGGGCCAGGTTCTGGCCGTGGTCCCCGGTAGGCCCTAGAACTCCATACACATGACTGATGCCAAAGTCTGACATTAGCATATCAGCCGGTAAAGCTCCGGGGAGCCGACGGGGCTCCCCCCAGAAAAGAGGAAGAGATGCAGACTGGAACGGGAACGTCGTTCCCTATATAAGCGAAGAAAACGAATCGCGGAACAACTTGAGAGTCGCACCCTCTCTCAAGAACGGTGAAGAAGGTTAGGTAGAGAAATAGAAACAATTGAACTCAAGCTTCAAGAATCATACAAAACCCAGGAGAGGCAAAGAGAGCAAAAGGCCATCAGTGAAATAGAGAGAAATCCAAAATATTTTTTCTCCTATGCAAAATCAAGATAAAAAAACACATCTAGTATCGGGCCTCTGCAAAAGGGAGATGGAACTTTCACCGATGACAACAAAGAAATGAGCGAGCTACTGAGGAAGCAGTACGACTCTGTTTTCAGCGAGCCATTAAACACACTAAAGATTGATAACCCAAATGAATTTTTCATGGATATGATACCAACATCAAATCATATATCAGACGTCACCCTATCCCCACTGGATTTTGAAGAAGCCATAAACAGTATGCCTATGCACTCTGCACCAGGCCCGGATTCTTGGAACTCCATATTCACCAAGAACTGTAAAAAACTACTATCGCAGACCCCTCCACATTCTGTGGAAACAAAGCCTAGATACTGGCGTTATCCCTGATATACTAAAAACAGCAGAGATAGCACCACTTCATAAAGGAGGAAATAAGGCAGAGGCAAAAAATGACAGACCGATAGCACTAACATTGCACATCATAAATTTTTGAGTGAGTGCTAAGAAGTAAGATCACAAAATACATGGAATCACAGCATCTCCATAACCTCGGACAACATGGTTTCAGAACAGGGCGCTCTTGCCTGTCGCAGTTGCTGGACCACTATGATATGGCATTAGATGCTATGGAAGACAAACAAAACGCTGATGTAATTTACACAGATTTTGCAAAAGCTTTTGATAAATGTGACCATGGTGTTATTGCACATAAAATGCGTTCAAAAGGAATTACCGGAAAAATAGGCAGATGGATCCACAATTTCCTGACTAACAGAACCCAATGTGTAATAGTCAATAAAATAAAATCCAGCCCATCAACCGAGAAGAGCTCAGTCCCCCAGGGTACTGTGCTTGCTCCAGTACTTTTTCTCATCCTCATATCAGACATAGACAAGAACACAACCTATAGCACTGTATCATCTTTTGCAGATGACACTAGGATCTTCATGAGAGTAGGCAACATAAGAGGACACGGCAAACCTCCAGTCAGATGTAGATCAGGTCTTTCTATGGGCTACAGAAAATAATATGGTGTTTAACGAAGATAAGTTCTAGCTCATGCGCTATGGAAAAAATGAAAATATAAAAACGGAAACCACGTACAAAACTCAGGCAAATCATAACATAGAACGAAAAGGCAATGTAAAGGATCTGGGTGTACTCATGTCAGAAGACCTTACCTTTAAAGAACACAATAAAGTAGCCGTCACAACTGCAAAAAAAATGACAGGTTGGATAACAAGAACTTTTAACACTAGAGATGCTATACCGATGATGATACTTTTCAAAACACTTGTGCTCTCTAGAGTGGAGTACTGCTGCACAATGACAACCCCTTTCAAAGCTGGAGAAATTGCTGACCTGGAGAGCGTGCAGAGATCCTTTACTGCTAGAATCCACTCAGTAAAACACCTAAACTATTGGGACCGACTAAAGAGCCTAAATCTGTACTCCCTTGAGCGCAGGTGGGAGATACATAATAATTTACACGCGGAAAATATTAGAGGGGCTGGTCCCAAACCTGCACACAGAAATAACATCACATGAGACCAGAAGACATGGCAGGATGTGCAGAATACCCCCGTTGAAAAGCAGAGGTGCAACAGGTACTCTGAGAGAGAACTCTATCAACATCAGAGGCCCGAGACTGTTCAACACGCTTCCACTACCCATAAGGGGCATTACTGGCAATCCCCTCACAGTGTTCAAGAGAGAACTGGATAAGCACCTTCAAAGGATACCTGATCAACCAGGCTGTGACTCATACGTCAGGCTGCGAGCAGCCGCGTCCAACAGCCTGGTTGATCAGTCCAGCAACCAGGAGGCCTGGTCGACGACCGGGCCGCGGGGACGCTAAGCCCCGAAAGCACCTCAAGGTAACCTCAAGGTAAGGGTGGGTGGATTTGGGCAGGCAGATGGGTGACCATTTGGGCGGGTGGTGTGGGTAGGTGGCTATTCAGGCAGGGTAGGTGGCTATTCAGGCAGGGTAGGTGGCTATTCAGGCAGGGCGGGTGACTATTTGGGCGGGTTGGTTGAATTTGGGCAAGCAGATGGGAAGCTATTTGGGCAGGCAGTGTGGGTGGGTTTGGGCAGGCATATGGGCGATTATTCCGGCAGGGTGGGTTGATTTGGGCAGGCACATAGGTGGGCAGTGTGGGTGGGCGGTGCAGGTGGGGTGGATGGATTTAGACAGGCGAATGGACGGTTATTCGGGTGGGCGATGTAGGTGGGTGGCTATTTGGCCTCAGTGGGTGGATTTGGGCAGGCAGATGGGAGGTTATTTGGGCGGGTTTTTGGGCAGGCAGATGGGCAGCTAACACTGAGGAACTAGGTTTATACACCCTACAGTAGGCTGAAGTTTATGCTAGATCCAGTAACAAAATTCTCTCAAATATTGGATTTATATCATATTACTGTATATATTTTTGAGTTATATATCTAGTTTAGCAACATTATTAGGATAATAAGAGCTATACAAATATTTATTTTAGAAATGATTTATTAATTTTATTATTTCGAGGCCGTCGGTCACTGAATTGTAGCAACGAATTCAAACAAAAAGCACATAGTGCTGTGTATACAGGGAATAGACCTCCACCCGTGCTCGAGATGTTTTGAAAGTTAGAGTCAATAACATAAATAATTTCTCAAATAGCAGATTACAGTATATTTTTGTTTTAGTTAGTTTAGAAATATAATTAGGGTAATAAAGAGCTATTAAAACACTGGTTTTTAGAAATTATTCATTAATCTGAAACTTTCAAAGTCATGGGTCACTGATCAGATGAAGGAAAACCAAGTGAGGTTTACAGTACAGTATTCCCTTATCTGTCTATCCTCACTCATCTTGTTTCATCACAAAAAATGTCTATAAGAAGATTTCAACACATGTAGCTAGCTATTCACGCTTCAGCCTTTAAATTAATTTACAAAGATACCTGTGTCACAAATCAGTGAACGAAAATCATGGAAACTCAGTCGTTCACTTGTGTGGACCACTCTGGCTGGTGTTTGGTTAATATTGTTTACTTATTGTGTGGACCACTCTGACCGGTGTTTGGTTAATATTGTTTACTTATTGTGTGGACCACTCTGGCTGGTGTTTGGCTAATATTGTTTACTTATTGTGTGGACCACTCTGGCCGGTGTATGGTTTACTTATTGTGTGGACCACTCTGACCGGTGTTTGGTTAATATGGTTTACTTATTGCATGGACCACTCTGGCCAGTGTTTGGTTAATATGGTTTACTTATTGTATGGACCACTCTGCCACTCTGGCTGGTGTTTGGTTAACCCTTGTGTTGCTAAGGGCTATTTGGCCTTTGTATCCCACAGGCACATAACAACAACAACAAAGTCTTCTTTACCTGAAATTTGTGTTCCCTGACCACGAGAAAAATACAAAAAAAATTTAATTGTACTTACCAATGACGTAAATGTGCTGACAATATGAGAGATGACGTCACACCCCTGCATGCTCGCTCATGCAAGGTGAGTCCCGGAGGCATCGCACGCGGTCTTCAAGCAGCCAGAGTTGCCACGAATCTATTTTCACGGCATTATTTACAGTGTCTAGGCGTATTTTATCACAATTTTTTTTGTCAATAATTGTGTTGCATATAATGTTACTTCATGTTCAATGATAATACAACTTGCATACATTGAGTATACACATGGGCACACAAATGTTTTCAATTACGCCAATATAATATGCATTCACATTTTTCATTATTATATTTACACACATCCACACACTATTTACAAGTTTTTGCACATTTAGAAGTCTTGGAGATAGTGGTAGTCGTTGATGCAGTTGACAGCACATAATGGGACTGCACACACTTCACACCATGTTTGCACCAGTTTATTTTTCTGTTCTCTCTTTTTTGTTGTTCTACAAACTAAGCAATCACATTGGCCTATTGCATGCTTTCCAGCTGGTGGTAAATGTTTTAGTCTGTGTGCTTGAAAGCCCTCTGTGTAAGTGTGCCTGGTTGTAGCAGTATGCTGCAACACTGGGTTCATGATGGGTCTTTATATGCCAGGAATATCTTTGCCAAACTTTGTTAGTAACTGTGTCACAAGTGTAAAATCAAATGAACGGAAACTTGGTTTACGTCCAGTTTTCACCAGATACAGATTGTAACTGTTCAGCATGCTTACGTCAACAAGATGGAAAAAAACTTTTTTCGTCCACTTCAACGTTTTCCTAACACACTCGACAGTGCCTACCATCATGTCAGATTTATCAACCAAACGCATGTTGATATTATAGTCAAGAACACAATCTGGCTTATATACTGGTTGTTGTATTACTCGGTTCACCTTTCCACTGTGCACCACTATACCAACATGAACAATTGTCAGCAAGTTCACTTCTCTCTTGTCTTTCCACCTAACAGAGTATTTGATCACTTTTTCTTAGCTGGCAGTCACCAACTTCAAGATTACAGTATTGTCAAACATTGGCATTTCCCTTCTTCATGGCTTTACTGAGCCAACTACCCCAATTCCTTTTTCAATCAAGAACCTAGCTAGCAAGGGACTTGTACAGTAGTTATCTGTGTATAAAATGTGGCCCTTGTTCATCCATGATGCCATAAGTGACTTCACCACACTACCTGAGAAACCATGTTGGTCATTACCGGAAATGTTTACATAGCTGGCAGAACACAGAATTGTGTGTAACACGTATCCTGTTTCACAGAAACAGGATTTTCATTGTTGGAGTGGAGCATCACACTGAGGAGTCACACTGCTGCAGGCTCCAGAATTCAAATTATCTAAGTGTTGAGAGTAGGGTGAGGGCTGCAAGTGGTGTCCCAGAATACATGAAGGATCCATGGATCCAGAATACGTTGCCCAAAACGCTATGCGTACTAGTGGCTTTAGGTATTGTATGTACTACCTCCATCTTTAAATCAAACAGAATGTTTGTACTATAACTCTGCAACTATGTATGTACTTTTCCTAAATAAGTTATTATTATTATTATTATTATTATTATTATTATTATTATTATTATAATTATAAGGTGTAGGGAATTTGAAAAGAAACTAAGAGATAAGAAATAAGTGTTAGTGAATGAAAAATCTGTGGTAGAAAAGTTGATCTTCCAAACAGCAGAATGTCAACAAAGATGGCCACCACCACTGGGGAGGACAGTACCCCATCAAAGGAATATTTTGCAGATTTCTCTCAACAAGATGCAATGAAAGGTGTTTTCTTGGCAGGTTAGTGATTATTGAGGACATGCTAAAGAAATATGAAGAAAAGGTAATTAAATTAGAACAAGAAAATGAAGGTCTCAAGATTGAGTTTTGTAATTTAAAAGGATGTATTTTCCAGCAAGGTAAGGAAATTAACAGCTTGACTGATAAGGTAAGGATACAGGAGGCACACATCAAGGAACTGGAAAAGGATAATGAGGCATGGAAAGTGAAAAGTAGGGAATTTGAAGAAATAAACAAGAAAATAGACTCGTATGGTGAACAACTAACTCCAAGGGAGCCTGAGGGCTAACATGGAGTTAGGCAAGGAGATGCAACGAGAAACATCATTGGCAACTCAAATAGAGGAGGCTAATAAAGAACTAGAAAAGTATAAAAAACCAGCGTTGAATGTAATGAAACGCCATTTTCTGGGTGAGTCCCGGAGGCTTCCCGGAGCTATCCCAGGCTGATATGCTAATGTCAAACTTTGGCATCAGTCATGTGTATGGAGTTCTTAGGCCTACCGGGGACCACGGCCAGAACTGGGCCCCCTCAGAGAGGCAAGGGGAGCAATGGCCTATAGAAGCCCCCGTGTGGTTGGAAGCATTCGATGTCTGCCATCGACCGGAACAGGCACCCAGAAAGGTAAGCCCCTCAAAACAAACCCCTATTCTGGTTAAAATTGCTACCAAAAGCCGAACTAGTGGATAGAACTCCCCAACCGAAAACAAGCAAACTAGTGTGACGTCACACACCGCCGCGCCGCTGTCTGCGCAGCTCCCCCCTCCCCGGGAGGGGGAAGGGGGAGCCCCAGACCCCCCACGCCGGCTACCCACACCTCAGTTCTTGAGACTGGATGTCAAAAACGCGAAAAACCGCCAACCGGAGGGAGGGAGGGAGGGATGCCGGGGGAGCCTCCGGGACTCACCCAGAAAATGGCGTTTCATTACATTCAACGCTGGTTTTCTGGGGGAGCCCCGTCGGCTCCCCGGAGCTAACTACTCACAGACAGAAAAAAGAGGGACTTACCCGGGAGGCGGTCGTCGCTCACTCCTCAACTCGAAGCCGAGACAACTGGCTGCAAAGGTAAAGAGCAGCCAGGACCCTGTTCGACCGCCAAAATCCCCGCGCCCGAATATCAGACCAAGACATACAGTATTCCCAAAGATGGCAGCAAGAGCCGCAAACTTACGAACGTCATGGGCACGGGGATAGACCGCAGGCTGGCTGGACTTGATACCCTGCGGACGACCTGGGAGACCCGAACCCGCGAACAGGGAAGAAGGGAAACCGGATCAACCCACAGCGCGTCCCCGGACACAGAAGCTGTGGCGCGCAAATAACGGCGAAGCGCCGCAACCGGACATAAAACATGATGCACCCCCGGCCTGACCAACCAAGCATCAACCACCCATGGACCCCTCCGGAACGCAGCAGTCTCATTCTTCGCCAGAAAAGAAGGAGACGGCTGCAAACGAACAAAACAATCACCACGACCAAAAGAGCAGAAACCCCTGCGCCGGAGGAGAGCATGAAGCTCCCCTACCCGACCCCCAGAGGCCAAAGCCAACAAGAAAAGTGCCTTGGGAAAACAATCCTGGACCGAAGGGGCCACAACGAAACGAGGAGACGAAAGGAAAGCGAGCACTCTGTCCAAAGACCAGGACGGTTCAGGCGACGCATGAGCAGGCCGGAGGTGAAACAATGCACGAGACAGCTCGCGAAATGGTGCAGACGTAACATCGATACCGAAAGCAAGCTGAAGCGGCTCCGCCAGCGCAGCACGATACGAAGCGACAGTGTTAGGCATAAGATGACGGTCCTGAAACAACCACGAGAGGAAGGACAAGACCACCCGAACAGACAAGGAACTAACACGACGAAGACGCAAAAAGAAATGGAAGGACCGCCAGGAAACTTCATACTGCTGCCGAGAAGAAGCCCTCAGGTGGGACACCAACAAGGAGGCCACCTGATCACCATAGAGATGATGATAAACTCGAGTCAAAAAATCCATACGCGAAGACTCGAGGAGAAGATCGAACCAGCCACGTGACGTACCGGTCCGATCTGCTGAAAGAGGCGGAGCCGCGCGAAAACCCTCGAGTTCGGACACCGAGCAACCAGCGCCTGAAACCAAGGCTGGGCCGGCCACCAAAGGGCCAGAAGGACAACTCTCCCCTAGTAAGTCTCTAAGCGAGTCAGGACCTGGAGCAACAGCCGAACCGGGGGAAAGAGGTACAGGAACCCCCACCTCGACCAGTCTAGCCGAAAGGCATCGACCCCGACGGCCTCGCGATCGAGGAAGGGCGCCGCATAAACGGGAAGACGCCGCGACCACACCGACGCGAAGAGGTCCACCTCGGGGCGCCCGAACGTCTGGCAAAGCCAACGGAAGGACTCGTCGTCGACCGTCCACTCCGTGGAGAGGGGAACGAAGCGAGACAGGGCGTCGGCCAAGACGTTGGACACGCCCCGTACGTGAACCGCCAGGAGAGCCAAACCCCGAGAACTCAGCAGACAAGTCACCCAAAGCGACCAACCCCAAAGAGACAAGGACCGCATCGAACCCCACGCGGTTCAGGCAATGAACCACCGGAAAGCAGTCCGAATGGAGCCGAATCGTCGATCCGCGGGCCACCCGAATCCTCCCCAGAGTAAACCACACTGCCGCGAACTCCCGCACCGTGCTGTGAGCTCGACGGAAGGATGGATCCCAACGCCCCTGGCCGGCCTGGTGAGCACTGGTCACAAAACCCCAGCCGAGAGACGACGCATCCGTGTACACATCGAGCGAGGGCTCGGGTAGGCGCCAAGGCACTGAACCCAGAAAAATCCGAAGAGGAAGCCGGTGACGCAGCAACCAACGCAAGGCCCCCGGGGGTCGAACTCTGCGATTGCGAGAGAGGCGGAAGGGGGAACCCCGAAGGAACCAGAACAGCCGTCGAAACCAAACCCGACCCGGCGGGTAGACCACCATCGCGAAGTTCAGGCTCCCGCACAGCCCCTCGAGCAACCGCCGGGTGACCCGAGGGCCCTCCAGAAACAGACGAAGGCGGGACCGCAGCAGCAGGAGAGACTCCGGAGGGAGAGACAAGGAGGCGGTTCGAGAGTCCCAAACGAGACCCAGCCAAGTCCGAACCTGAGAGGGAACCAGATGGGACTTCCTCCAGTTCACCAAGAACCCGAACTCGGCGAGCTGGGAAAGAACCAAATCCCTGGCTAGCAAGCAAGTTGACTGGCTGGGAGCCCAAACCAGCCAGTCGTTGCGGTAGGCCAACACCCGAACACCTAGGAGACGCAAACAAGCCACCACAACCCGTGTAAGGCGCGTGAACACGCGAGGTGCCAGGTTCAACCCGAACGGGAGACAACAAAAGCGGTAACTCAAGACGCCCCACAACAAAACCGAGCCAGTCCCTGAACCGTGGATGAATCGGGACATGCCAATAAGCGTCCCGGAGATCCAGGGACACCAACCAAGCTCCCGGCTTCAAGAGGAGCCGAACCTGAGACAGCGTAGTCATCCGAAAGGAGGGGCAATGAACCCAAGGGTTCAGACGGGACAAGTCCAGAATGAACTGCAGTTCCGCGCAGTCCCGTTTCGGAACCGGAAACAGATGGGAAACCCATCTGAGGGACGACGTCGTTTCGACGTCGCGGCGGTGGCGGTGTGTGACGTCACACTAGTTTGCTTGTTTTCGGTTGGGGAGTTCTATCCACTAGTTCGGCTTTTGGTAGCAATTTTAACCAGAATAGGGGTTTGTTTTGAGGCGCTTACCTTTCTGGGTGCCTGTTCCGGTCGATGGCAGACATTGAAAGCTTCCAACCACACGGGGGCTTCTATAGGCCATTGCTCCCCTTGCCTCTCTGAGGGGGCCCAGTTCTGGCCGTGGTCCCCGGTAGGCCTAAGAACTCCATACACATGACTGATGCCAAAGTCTGACATTAGCATATCAGCCTGGGATAGCTCTGGGGAGCCGACGGGGCTCCCCCCAGAAAAGAAATAAAAGACATATGCACAAGTTGTAAAAGAGAAAGAGACAATTAAGGAAGTGTGTTTGGAAGTCAAAACCTGAAATGACAAACAAGAAACGGATCTTAGGCAAGCAATTAGGAAAGAACTGGTTACCAACAGTAAACTGGTACAAAACACTGCAGATAGAAGTAAGTCCAAAATAGTTTTTGGATGTTTAGAGAATGAAATTTCATCTAGGGTGGACCGAGCAGCAGAAGAGATGAAAATCCTAGAAAAAATAGAAGGATTAGGAGAAGGCCTAAATTCAAAGGAGCATGTCAGCAATTTTAGGAGGATAGGAAAATATGAGAAAGACAAGAACCGCCCCTTAACCACTGCACTGCGCAAAGCGCCTTTAGGCACTCAGAGAGTTGTGCTTTTTGTTTTTTAATTTGGCTATATTTTAATGTTTTTTAATGTTTTCATTACTATTTGTGTTTTGAAATGGAAATAGTTGACTTTGGAAACATTTTGACATTAAATTTACCTGAACATTTGTAAAAATAACAAAAATATGTCCTTGTCAATTGCACCAAGACGTTTTTGCCGAAAATAGGTGAGCAGTGCAAGGGTTAAGGGTGACGTTTAATGGAGTGAAGTATATGACAGAATTGCTTTGGAATGCCAGAAAATTGCAATGTGACGAAGATGGCAAACTGTGCTCAATAAGACAAGACCTCTCAAAGGAGGACAGAGAAAAGCTGAAAATGAACCTTACTGAAGCGAAACGTCTAAATGGGGATAGAAATGAAGAAGAAATTCTTTTTCTCTACAAAGCGTCAGGGACTGTAAAGTTTGTGAAATGGTACATAAAGACAAAGCAACAAAATCATTAAAGGAAAGGGGTGTAAAGAACAAAGGGAAGGGGAACATGTTCCTGAAAATAGTATATACCAACATAGATGGAGTGAGATTGAAAATATTGGAGTTGAAGGATATAATCAAGCTCAAAGTCCCAGATATTGTTGCATTAACAGAGACGAAACTTGAAGAAAATATTTTAAATGAAGTCATATTCCCAAGGGGCTACTCAGTTTGGAGACGTGACAGGAAAACTAGGAAGGGAGGAGGAGTGACTGTGCTGGTGAAAGAACACCCGAAGGAAAGAGAGTTAATAATTTAAAATCCTCGAGATATTGACATAATTGCATTGCAGATCTGGATTCAATATGATAAGCTGATAATTTTAAATACCTACAGCCCACCAGCAAGCAACACATGGACAAAGGAAGAACTGGATGACAAACGAGAGGGCCTCATAATGGTCATGAGAGAGATTATGGTAAGAGCTGACAAAGATAAATCCCGATTGTTGGTACTGGGGGACTTTAACTTTAAGGCAATAGACTGGGAGGACTACGAGGCAAGAACAGAGGACATTTAGACAGGCAGATTTGTAAACCTCATCTTGGAGACATTCATGTATCAACACGTCAAGCATTCCACAAGAATGAGAGAAGGGAATGTTCTGTCAATACTGGATCTAATATTCACCAGGAAAGAAGAGGAGGTATTTGACATCCAGTACCTTCCTCCCTCGGGAAAGAGTGATCACGTCCTCTTGGACATTAAATACGCTTTGCGATATAATATAGTAGAAAATGAGGACATTGAAACAGTTGTTAAACTCGATTTCAAGAGAGGACACTATGGGGAACTTATACATTTTTTTCATGGGTATAATTGGACAGACTTGTTGCTAGGTAAGGAAGTAGATGAGATGTATGCCATATTTTGCAAAATATACGATGAAGGCACACAAACATTCATACCAAAACAGAGATGCAGACCTAGGAAACAGGATTGGTTCAATAGAAATTGCGAGAGGGCTAAGATCAAAAGACACAAGCATGGAATCATTATAGGAAGAGGCCAAGCCCCCAAACATACCAGCGATACAAAGATGCGAGAAACAACTACTCATCAGTAAGGAGAGAGGCAGAGAGGAACTTTGAGAACGGTATAGCAAACAAATGGAGATGACATGGGTCGTTATGGGTGGCGCTCAGCCACTACTGGATATGCTCGCTGTATAGTTTTCATTGGTGCTGTATCACTTGGATCCGACCATTGTGTTAGGTCCTTATTGTGCCTAGCTTCATCAATATCATGACCCTTATGTTCTTCAAACAATAAGGTCTTAATTTCACCAACAGAGAGCGATCTTTCAACACCGCGTCGGACAGGGAATTGTGAGCCAGAGGCACGTGCGTCACCCATGATTGCTCTCTCGGAACTAAGCCAGCCAGTAGCCCTAGGGTATTCTTGGAATTTTTTCCAAGATGGCTGTCTCTCACTGGAGGTCCCAGGAGTCCATTTCGTACCCAACCTATCGCTCATGCGTTTTGACTAGTACAAAATCTTAAATTGGTGTTTTCTCAGCCTGCACAGTTTCTGGCAAACAAGTTTTCTCAGCCAGCACAGTCCAGTGGTTAATACTGGACCAGTCATGTGTTCGTAATGAAAGTGTACATATGTTTGAAGATAACTTGTATGGCGTATATAACTTGTATTGTAAATATTACTAGAATTAATTGAGTTATGCTTAAATTATCCTTCCCACTGTTTTCTATGCCCTGCAGCAGGGTGTACCCAATTAATTTCGAGCTTATATTAATGACACGTAACAACCACAGAGTAACCCGGGTGCCCCTAAAAAACAGCCAACGACGGGACTGCAACCGAAGCAAGGCCGCAGAAAGGAAAGAAAGGGAAGCAGTCCGACAATCCCACACAAGGCCCAGCCAAGTTTGAACCTTAGACGGAACCAACTGGGACTTTCACTAGTTCACCAAGAACCCGAATTCAACAAGCTGGGATAGAACCAAATTACTGGCTAGCAGACAAGCAGACCAGCTGGAAGCCCACACCACCCAGTCATCGAGGTAGGACAAAACCCAAAGACCTAGCAAACGCAGATGGGCCACCACGACGCGAGTCAAGTGCATAAAAACCTGAGGTACCAGATTTAAGCCGAACGGAGGACAATGAAAGCAGTAAGCCTTTCACCCCACCACGAAACCTAACCAATCCCTGAACCCCAGATGGATAGAGATATACCAATATATGTCCTTGAGGTCCAGGGAAATCGTCCAAGCGCCCAGATTGAGATTGAGCTGAACCTAGGATAACGTAGTCATCCGAAAGGAGGGACAAGGACTAATCGGTTCAGAGGAGACAAGTTCAGAATGTGCTGAAGATCCGCACAGTTCCGTTTCAGAACTGGAAACAAGCGAGAAACCAACTTGAGAGACGAAGTCATTTTGATTACGCCCAAGCAAACCCACTCCAAGACAATTATATGGATGGACAGGGAAGAGGAGTACCTGCTCCCAGAGTCCAACCCCCCCCCCCCCCCCCCCAGCCAGGAAAAAGGACCACCCATTGCCATGAAGGCCAGAAGAAACGACCCGAAAAGCCCATGAATCGCAGGATCAGGTACGGGCAAAAAGAGACAGCCTCCCCTCTATTGCCCTGTCACTGGGGGCGACCCACGAAAGGGCTGACATGAACTCCGAGAAAGAAACCTTCGCACAGAGCTAACATTTCGTCGATCAGATAAAACCAGACCAGACCAGACCAGACCATCGGGGGAACCCACCAACACAGAAACTAGCACCAGAGGCCTACCCTGACCCAGTCGAAAGGGCCAGGAACCCCCCTAGAGCACCAACAAAACCGAAATAGGACAGCAACTGGCAGAAGTGGGTGACAGAAACTGGGCACCACTGTCCTCTGGGAACAACAGAGGACAAAACGACAAAGAAGACTGAAGAGCCACAAGCCAAATCCAAAGACAGCAAGCACAGCCTGCCGACACGTGAGACGAGAGGTGGAAAAACATAGAAACTGCCTCCCAGCGGATCGACGCAAACAGCTTCAGCAAGGGCGCCTGACAGCTGAGTGGACAGCGCTTCGGATTCGTAGTCCTGAGGTTCCGGGTTCGATCCTTAGTGGAGGCAGAGACAAGTGGGCAAAATGTTTCCTTCACCCTGTTGCCCCTGTTACCTAGCAGTAAATAGGTTCCTAGGAGTTAGACAGCTGCTACGGGCTGCTTCCTGGGGAATGTGCAACAAAAAGGAGGCCTGGTCGAGGACCAGGCCGCGGGGACGCTAATCCCCGAAATCATCTCAAGATAACCTCAAGAAGGCAGACAATGCAGCAGCAGCCGAAACCAGAACCCCAGCCAAGGGCCACATAACCTGTCCCCCCTCCTCACCCCCAATACCCCGAAAGCCAATCCGAAGACAGTTCCAGAAGACTGAAGAAACGCAAGACTGAGGCCAAATGACTGCAAGTCCAAAGGTCATCAGCCACCAAAGCAGTCAAAAGAGTGGGAATCTGAGCATGCAACTACACCAGACCCATGTCATGAGGAAGAGCTGGAGCGAAGAGGCACTCATTGATAAACTCGAGCAAGCTCCCCCAAGAAAAGAAAAGGAAGCAGCTTAGTTGAAAGAGATATGTACAGAGCACCACTTGGTTTCCGAACTTAAGTTATCCGAAACTTCCAGTTTCCCGATTGGGGTTGGGGAGTCATGCTACCCGAACAAAGTTCGGGTAGGAAGGGGTCCGCCAAGCGTCACGCCGGCTTGTGGTGGTGGGTGGGCGATGGTCCAGTTTGCCCACTGTGACTTCACAGATTCACGGCCTATTATTCCTATTATTTTGAATTGCCATAAGGCTGGAATGTTCATTCTGTGCTTTTGTTTTACATATCTGCACAATCAAGAAACATCTGTGCACCATGTTGGCTCCAAATGCACGCATTGCGTCAGTGATGGCTGACTGGTGGGTGGATGGACGATGGAGCTTAGGTGGGAGGCAGTATGAATGAGGGGGGGGGGAGAATCAGTGAGAGAGGGGGGGAGAGAGATGCTAGGAGGGAGGGGGAGGTAGGGAGAGATGTTAGGAGGTAGGGAGAGATGCTAAGAGGGAGGGGGAGGTAGGGAGAGATGCTAGGAGGTAGGCAGGAAGGGATGGAAGTAGTGAGAATTAGGGAGGGAAAGGCAGGCTGGCAGGCACAGGCAGGCAGACAGGCAGGCAGGCAGGCAGGCTAGCTTGCAGGCAGGGAGTGAGTGGTAGTCACGCGGTTGAACCGCGTGACCTTGAGAGATGGGATGTAGGGGGGCGGGTGGTTTGTTGGTGGTGAGACCGGCTCATTCCCGAAGATAAGCCTAACACACACTACCCGTTAGCATGATGGCAGGGAGGGAGGCAGGCTGGCTGGAAAGGAAGCAGGCTGCCAGGCTAGGAAGGAGGCAGGCTGGCAGGCTGGGAAGGAGGCAGGCTGGCAGGCTGGGAAGGAGGCAGGCTGGCAGGCTGGGAAGGAGGCAGGCTGGGAAGGAGGCAGGCTGGGAAGGAGGCAGGCTGGGAAGGAAGCAGGCTGGCAGGCTGGGAAGGAGGCAGGCTGGGAAGGAGGCAGGCAGGCAGGCTGGGAAGGAAGCAGGCTGGCAGGCTGGGAAGGAAGCAGGCTGGCAGGCTGGGAAGGAGGCAGGCTGGGAAGGAGGCAGGCTGGGAAGGAAGCAGGCTGGGAAGGAAGCAGGCTGGGAAGGAGGCAGGCTGGGAAGGAGGCAGGCTGGGAAGGAGGCAGGCAGGCAGGCTGGGAAGGAAGCAGGCTGGCAGGCTGGGAAGGAGGCAGGCTGGGAAGGAAGCAGGCTGGCAGGCTGGGAAGGAGGCAGGCTGGGAAGGAGGCAGGCTGGGAAGAAGGCAGGCTGGGAAGGAGGCAGGCTGGGAAGGAAGCAGGCTGGCAGGCTGGGAAGGAGGCAGGCTGGGAAGGAAGCAGGCTGGCAGGCTGGGAAGGAGGCAGGCTGGGAAGGAAGCAGGCTGGCAGGCTGGGAAGGAAGCAGGCTGGCAGGCTCGGAAGGAGGCAGGCAGGCAGGCTGGGAAGGAAGCAGGCTGGCAGGCTGGGAAGGAGGCAGGCTGGGAAGGAGGCAGGCTGGGAAGGAGGCAGGCTGGGAAGGAAGCAGGCTGGCAGGCTGGGAAGGAGGCAGGCTGGGAAGGAGGCAGGCTGGGAAGGAGGCAGGCTGGGAAGGAAGCAGGCTGGCAGGCTGGGAAGGAGGCAGGCTGGGAAGGAGGCAGGCTGGGAAGGAGGCAGGCTGGGAAGGAGGCAGGCTGGGAAGGAAGCAGGCAGGCAGGAAGCGATATATGGGTGTTGAAGTGAACCGTGAACCACGTGACCTTTGAGAGTGTGTGTGTGTGTGTGTGTATGGGTTTGGGGTGGGGGAGGTGTGTCGGTGGTGGGGGGAGAGGGGGAGGTGTGTCGGTGGTGGGGGAGGGACCGGCTGACTCCGTAAGCCTAACCACACTCCACAGACCTGTGACTCAGATTTGTTTCTTAAATGTACAGTACATCATCGTATATTTTAGGCAGGATGTGCCTGCAGGCTGGCAGGAAACATCCAGAGGATGTTTGCCAGACGTCTTAATAATCAGTTAGGAACAATTAAGGACTTTTATAAAGCGGATCAGGACTTCACTTATTGATGAGTACAAACAAAACACGGTCGCATTTACGCCATGAACCTGACGATTTTTTTCCCTAGAGTTTTTTCATAAATTTTTCGGAAAAATTTCTTTTTACATTTCTAGTTTATTTTTTCCCCTCTATTTCTCGTATACGAACTTACATGTTAACCGACGGGTCTCGTCCCCAAGGGGTTCGGAAACCAAGTGGTGCTCTGTACTTGCATCTGCTCACCAAAATCTGGACAACAAATAATATAAAGAGGGCACAGATAGCCATTGGCTAAACCAACTCCCAAAGACTTTTGGGACTTTGTACTACTAAGGTAGTGGTACACCTCAAGAGGAGCCAAACCTCGCTGAAGGCTATCTTGAGATCTTGAGATGATTTCGGGGCTTAGTATCCCCGCGGCCCGGTCCTCAACCAGGCCTCCACCCCCAAGAAGCAGCCCGTGACAGCTGACTAACTCCCAGGTACCTATTTACTGCTAGGTAACAGGGGCATCAGGGTGAAAGAAACTCTACCCATTGTTTCTAGCCGGTGCCCGGGATCAAACCTGGGACTACAGGATCACGCGTCCAGTGTTCTGTCCGCTCAGCCACCGGCTCCCCTTAAGGCTATGCCATACCACAGAAAGACAACGAAATCTGAGTGCTACAGGTCCTCAACAATTAGTGCCAGGGAAAAAGAAGAAAGTTAAGTTAATGAAGACAGCTAGTTAGAAATACATATACAACTGGGCAATATGGAGCGAAGCAAACACTGAAGTATGGGAGCCCATTCACAAAGGTTTAAGTTTCAAAGAACAACCAGACAACTGAACTAAATTGGCCTCTACTGAATTGGACATAAATGTGTGGAAAATGGCTGTCAGATCCATTGAGCCTGTTGTGGCATAGTAGCTTGTGCTGTCACTTGGTAGGATTATGGGTAGTGGCTAGTTACTAATCTGTAGAAACCAACTGATAACTCCTTGCAATTTCAATAATCACTTACAGAGACTGTTGTTGGTGGTGGACTTTGGTCATTTACAAAGTTATTTGTGCCAGTGAAAGGAGAAGAGGAGGCTTAGCTTCCAAATTTAAATTATATATATATACAGCAATTTGAAAGTTTATACAGTATATGAAAGAATTTAATGACTTCATTCATTTTGTTCCATGGCTACTTTAATTTGGTTACTATTAAGGAAATGACAAAATGGACTCTATGGCTAACAAAGCTGAAGATTATTAAATATCATTAAAATAAAAGTGCAGTATACAGGCAGGGACTTTGAGCCTGTGGCTTGTCAAAATCTTTCCAGACTATGAAAATACTTTGTCAATGTCTCACATAGTTATAGGCCAGGCCCAGTAGTGCTTAATCCTTTAACTGCGCAATGCGCCTGCAGGTCCACGTCTGGGGTGTGCTATGCGCCCCCGGGTATTTGTATTTTTCACGTTCCATTCAAAACTCCCGCGGCTACATGGGGTTCACATCAGCTTCCTCAGGGCTCTTGTAAACAGACGCCATCTTTAAAAAAAATCGTGGTCCACATTCCCGGGTGTGAGAGCCTCAGTAGTGAGTGAGCAACCAAGGCCAGGGCACGCAGCATGAGCTCACAGGACTGCTGTTCAGCTTGTGACCACAGCATCGCCTAATAATGTCAAAATATATATATACAGGCATACCTCAGTATACGAGTTTAATCCGTTCCTGGAGACGCCTCGTATTCCGAAAACTCGCATTCCGAAGTTAATTTCCCCATAAGAAATAAAGGGAAATGAATTAATCCGTTCCTGACTACCCCAAAAACCCCACATCAAACTAAATTTTTATACCTAATTTACCTAATTCATCTAAATAAACCTACAAAACTATGTTCCAGTTATTACTTACCTTGCTGTCGAGTGCTGTAGGCGTATGGAAGATGGTGAGGAGGGGGGAGGAGGAGAGGAGTTACTGTTTGGAAGGGGAGTCCCCTTCCATAATCACATCAGGCAGTGAGGACCTTTCTGGTGTGCTCTCCCTGGGACGTTTTACCTGAGTGCCACTAGGTCCTGGTTGAGGCTCACTGCTCGATTTCCTCACCACAAATCTGTCCATGGAAGCTTGCTTTTCCCTTCTTCGCAAGCTGTCTCTGTAGTAAGGCATCACATTGTCATTGAAAAGATTAAGACAACGGCCTACTACAGCTTTCTCTGGGTGAGTCTGTTCAACAGTTGTTTGAATCTCTTCCCACATCTGACACACCTTCCTAATTACTGCAGAAGGGACATTCGCTGGTGCTGCTGCCACCTCCTCCTCCACTGCAGAATCATTCGCTGCTGCGTTGGCTTGCTGTTCCTGTTGAAGGGCTAGGAGTTCTTCGGTGGTCAGTTCTTCGTTGTGTTCTTCCACCAACTCCTCCACATCATCACCATCCAATTCCAAGCCCATTTGCTGGCCTAGACTAACAATTTCCTCAACAATAGGCGCATCATTTATAGGCTCAAACCCCTCAAAGTCTAGTTCTCTCACACATTCAGGCCACAATTTTCTCCAGCCAGAGATCAGGGTTCTTTGAGTCACTTCTTGCCAGGCTTTGTCAACGAGTTTTAAAGCACTACAAATGTTAAAATGCTCTCTCCAGAACTCTTTGAGGGTGAGGTTTGTGGCTTCAGTCACTTCAAAACATTTCCGGAAAAGTGCCCTTTCATAAAGTTTCTTAAAATTCGCTATGATTTTCTGGTCCATAGGCTGAATTAGAGGAGTGGTGTTAGGAGGAAGGAATTTAACTGTGAGGAATTTATTGTATCTAGGCAACAAATCATCTTCCAAGCCTGGAGGATGAGCAGGAGCATTGTCAAGGAGAAGCACGGCTTTGAGTGGCAATTGTTTCTCCTGCAGATATTTTTCTATGGCAGGGCACAGCACTTCATTCACCCACTCCGAAAAAATAAGCCTAGTCACCCATGCTTTTTTATTAGACTTCCACATCACACACAAATGGGTTTTCTGCACATTATACTGTTTGAAAACCCTTGGATTTTCAGAATGATACACTAGCAAGGGTTTAATTTTCAAATCGCCACTCGCATTTCCACACAGCACAAGCGTAAACCTATCTTTCATAGGCTTGTGTCCAGGCAAGGATTTTTCCTCCTTGGTAATGTATGTCCTCTTAGGCATTCTTTTCCAAAACAGTCCTGTTTCGTCACAATTAAACACTTGTTGCGGTAGGTATCCCTCAGCCTCTGCAAACTCTTTAAATTCGTCAATAAATCGTCCAGCGGCTGGTTTGTCTGAGCTGGCTGCCTCCCCATGCCTTGTAACACTATGGATACCACTTCTCTTTCTAAATTTTTCAAACCAGCCCCTGCTTGCCTTAAACTCTTTCGTATCTGCATCACTCGTTGCAGGGGTATTCTTTAGAAGGTCTTCGTGCAACACCCTGGCTTTCTCACAAATAATGGCCTCCGAAACACTATCACCCCTCAACTCCTTGTCGTGTATCCAAATTAATAACAACTTTTCCACTTCTTCAAGTATTTGTGGTCTTTGTTTCGCTATTGTTCTTACTCCTTTTGCCACTTTAGCACCCATAATCTCATTTTTCTTCTTAAGTATAGTGCATGTTGTTGATGTGGCTTTGTTGTACTGCCTACAAAGTTCAACAACACGTGTACCGTTCTCATGCTTCCGAATGATCTCTTGTTTCTCCTCTATTGTCATCCTCACATGAGCTTTCTGGCCTTTATCCTTACCACTGGCTTTCTTGGGACCCATGGTGAGATATATAATAACAAATTGTATAGACAAATCACCAAAAATCCAACAAAACACTGAAAATCCGCGAGAAGAATTGATGTGGGGGTAGTCACTGAGCGCGAGACAATGGTAAACTGAGGGGCGGAGGGGCAGAGGGGCGACGATCGCCGAACCACCACGCGCTAGGTCGGCCTGTACGCGTATCAACAAACTCGCGTCCCGAGGTAACCCTCGCCTTCCGAGACAAATTTTTGGAGTAAATACTGCTCGTCTTCCGAAAAACTCGCATACAGGGACACTCGCATTCCGAGGTACCACTGTAATTTGTTTTATTTAGCCATGATAGTATTACAGAAGAGCCTGATTGTGATAATGACTGTGTACAATGTTCAAATATTAGTGATTCAATGCTGTTCACGACGTTCACAGTGCTAGCCACAGCACCACAGCATTATTTCGTCCATCTAGGAATCTTCAAACGACTTCTTAGGTTCCTTTACAAAATAAACTTGTGGTCAATTATGTATTTACAGGATTTAGTGACCAGTATTGTGATAACAGCAGGATTGTGGTGATAATAAGCACTGTGCGTAGTATTGTGGGAGGAGGAATTGTGATGAGGGAGCGAGGGAGAGAATCGAAGTAGCCTCACTGTGTGGCAGCCACTCTTGTTTTGCTCATCTGTTACGGCCCTATTTGGTCGTAACTGGGGTTCTTCTCTGATGTTATTAGAGTTTGGGTATCCGGCCCCAAGTTAATAGTGACTTTCAAGGGGTGTGTTCCGTAACGCAAGTAAATTAACACTTTCGCGCGCCCGGTGAAGGTCAGGAAAAAACCCGTATGTGCGCGCGGCATTTTTGTCGCTTAAGCGTAAAAACAAAAAATGTGTATACTCTTTTTACTCTCCTGACCTTAGTTCTCAAGCTACGTATTTCATTTTGGTACCAACGTGTTCGCAATAAAATTCTCTAGAACAACATCAGTAAAAAAAGTCACGAAAGCTATAGAGATACCAGCACAAAATAAATAACTACGAAGATGAGTCGCCGTGAGCGCCCAACAGCAACAAAATGTTTTTACTCTTGGGATTATTATCACCTCTACACTTGTCCTACAGCCTTAATTTTGGTATCAATGGACTCCCAATGAAATTCCCAACACGGTGATATGAATATAAACGTAGAATAATGGTCGCGGCCCACCCGCAAGAGTGTGGGAAGTGGGCGCACTGTTACCCGGTAACAGTGACCGGACGACACATGCGCGAAACGTTGCTTTGAAAGTTTATACTTATTTCACTGTCCTGATATTATTATTGTATGTATGTCATTCATTTTTGTGGCAATGTGTTTGCAATAGAATGTTCTATGAGCTAAATTATACTACACAAACTTGGACCAAATAGGTGTACTTACCAAGGGAAGGCTGGTTGTGGAACAGTAAGTTGAGCATTTGTTCTTCACTCCACCTTCTTCAGGTTCTTCATTCCTGAAGTTGCTCAACAGATGGTTTGTAGGTGGAGTGAAGCTGTTGCGGGTGGTTACTTCTTCACCACCCAATACACCCTTTTCCAGTGGTAATTGGTGTAGCAGGGAATAACACAGAGTGCAACGTTGCAGGTCCTGCATCCTATGTTCGTGTCCTTCCTTTTACCGGACCATGCACATACATGACACTTGAGACGTTTGGGCAGTCTGTAAAGTTCATGTTTCAGTTTGCAGTTCATGCGATTTTCTGAATCAACAATAGGGCCAGGTCTTCTCGCTGGAGGTGAAACATTTGAATGAGTCAAATTCATCTGACAAAACAGTTTCGTCAAATGGCAGTGTGGCAGACATCTCGGGTTCAGATGGCAGTGTAATTACCTAAGTGTAATTACCTGTAGTTACAGTGTAGTTACAGGATGAGAGCTACGCTCGTGGTGTCCCGTCTTCCCAGCATTCTTTGTCATATAACGCTTTGAAACTACTGACGGACTTGGCCTCCACCACCTTCTCACTTAACTTGTTCCAACCGTCTACCACTCTAATTACGAAGGTGAATTTTCTTATATTTCTTCGGCATCTGTGTTTAGCTAGTTTAAATCTATGACCTCTTGTTCTTGAAGTGCCAGGTCTCAGGAAATCTTCCCTGTCGATTTTATCAATTCCTGTTACTATTTTGGATGTAGTGATCATATCACCTCTTTTTCTTCTGTCTTCTAGTTTTGGCATATTTAATGCTTCTAACCTCTCCTCGTAGCTCTTACCCTTCAGTTCTGGGAGCCACTTAGTAGCATGTCTTTGCACCTTTTCCAGTTTGTTGATGTGCTTCTATGGGCACCACACAACAGCTGCATATTCTAGCTTTGGCCTAACAAAAGTCATGAACAATTTCTTTAGTATATCACCATCCATGTATTTAAATGCAATTCTGAAGTTAGAAAGCATAGCATAGGCTCCTTGCACAATATTCTTTATGTGGTCCTCAGGTGATAGTTTTCTATCTAGAACCACCCCTAGATCTCTTTCTTTATCAGAATTCTTTAAAGATTTCTCACATAATATATAGGTTGTGTGGGGTCTATGTTCTCCTATTCCACATTCCATAACATGACATTTATTAACATTAAATTCCATTTGCCAAGTGGTGCTCCATCTACTTATTTTGTCCAGGTCTTCTTGAAGGGCATGACAATCATCTAAATTTCTTATCCTTCCTATTATCTTAGCATCATCAGCAAACATGTTCATATAATTCTGTATACCAACTGGTAGATCATTTATGTACACAATAAACATCACTGGTGCAAGAACTGAACCCTGTGGTACTCCACTTGTGACACTTCTCCATTCCGATACATTGCCTCTGATTACTGCCCTCATTTTTCTATCAGTCAGAAAATTTTCCATCCATGATAGAAGCTTACCTGTCACCCCTCCAATATTTTCCAGTTTCCAGTGGCAGACATCTCGGGTTCAGATTCGGTTGCTGCTTCATCTTGAGATGGTGTAGTGAACAAAGGCCGCCTCACACCAGATGGTCCGGGAGTTGGCATGGCGTCAGCATTGGCAGGAGCTGTGTCATCATTTATGTCTGGAGCGTGCCACAAGTGTTGAGATGATGATGTTGTTTTAGGCCACTCCTCTGTGTCCCAGTTCAATAGGGCCCAGATTGCCACCTCGTGGAACTGTAGCAATGTTAGCTTTTTTTGATCAGTTGTGTTGTACAGTATTTGTACAAAACAAAGGCATTATGCAATGCCATTTGCAGGAAATAAAAGGTTATCTTTTTGGTCCACTTGTGAGTTTTCCTGGTAAAATGGTAATATTTAACCATTTGATCGAAGTGGTCCACACCTTTCATGAACTTATTGCACTCGCAAATTGCAGGAGGTTTGTTCACTGTTACCTGTTGTATTCCACTTGTTCCGTCTCGTTTGCGAATTCGTTTCCTTCGCTGAACTTGCTGAGTGTCTGCATTGTGGATGTTGGTAATTATTGAGACTACTCGCTTGTCTCTCCACAGGAGAATGAAGGTGTTATCTTTGCGGTGGTATTCAGTGGAAGTTTACCCTTGGCTAGAGCTTGCAATACCTTTGGGGCGCCACGTAGCATTCTAATTGTGCCACATGTGTACACCCCAAGTTCTCTCAATTTTTCTGTTAGGGTAACCGAGTTGTAGTAATTATCCATGTACAAATGGTAACCCTTGTTCACTAAAGGCTGAACCAACCCCGTTACTGTATCCACTATCGTCTTACCAATACCTGAGTATACGTCGAAGTCATATATGTACCCAGAGACAGATTCAGCAAGCATATAAAGTTTCACACCATACTTGTTTGGTTTGTTTGGATTGTACACTTTGAACAATAGTCGTCCACGCCATGCCATTGTACCCTCATCCAAACACAACTCTTTATTTGGGATGTAAACTTGAGCAAACCTCTCTTTCAAGTAATCCATCACTGGCCTCACTTTTATCAACTTATCACGATTGTTCACGGGCACTGCATTGGTATTGAATGTGTGGAAAAACTTGTTTATATGCTGGAAACGTCTTGACGTCATGAACAAGTTGAAGAAACGAGCATGCCATGGCTTTGCTGTTTGCCAATACATCCTCATAGATGGGAGCCTGTTTATGCCCATCAATATGCACAGTCCTAGGAATCGCTCCATTTCACTCACCTTCAGTGGTTTCCAAATATCTGATACATTTTCATTGGCCATCCGGAATAACTGCGAGGCGTACAAATTAGTTTCAACGGTCAAGAATTCAAGGAGGGCACGCGTAAAGAACAATTGAATAAACGCCAGTGCACTAGTAGGTTTGGGAATTGTCAGTCCAGGATTTCCAGTAAAATCATCAACAATTGGAGGAGTATTGCCACTACTCCAGCCATCACCAGCCCCAGCCTGCCGAGTACGTACTGTACGTGTACGCCTTTGAGGAGGCTCGGATGAATCCTCCTCACTTTCCTCATCACTTTGAACTTCCATGCTTTGATCACTGCTAGAATCACTTGGCGCAGTTTGTCGTGTGTTCCTACGACGAGCAACATTTCTGGTAGCTACTTTTCTAGGTAGTCTAGATGCACCACGTGTGCGCCGAGATGGAGGAGGAGGAGGGGGTCGCGGTGCCTCTTCCTCGGTGAGGTCCTCAGTCTCCTCATCACTCGTTGCCGTATCATTCCCTCTAGGTCCCTGCACTCCACTATAATTGTTGTACAGGCATACCTCAGTTTAAGAGTTTAATTGGTTCCTGGAGACGCCTCGTATTCCGAAAACTCGCATTCCGAAGCTAATTTCCCCATAAGAAATAAAGGGAAATGAATTAATCCGTTCCTGACTACCCCAAAAACCCCACATCAAACTAAATTTTTATACCTAATTCATCTAAATAAACCTACAAAACTATGTTCAAGTTATTACTTACCTTGCTGTTGAATGCTGTAGGCGTATGGAAGATGGTGAGGAGGGGGGAGGAGAGGAGTTACTGTTTGGAAGGGGAGTCCCCTTCCATTATCACATCAGGCAGTGAGGACTTCACTGGTATGCACACTCTGGCACATTTTGCCTGCATACCACTAGGACTTGCTTGTTTTACTAAGAATTTATCTAATGACACTTGTTTTTCCCTACATTTTAACACTTGTCTGTAGTAAGACATCACATTATCATTTAAAAGGTCAATGCAACGGCCTGCTACAGCTTTATCTGGGTGAGTTTTTTCAACAAAACTTTGCAGTTCTTCCCATACTTCACACATTTTCTTAATCAAGAAGGGACATCCTCTACTGCCTCTACTCATCACAGCTATTTTCTTAGGTTGAACCTTACCAATGGCTTTCTTGAGACCCATGGCAAGATATATAATGACAACTTTTATGCTCAAATGGCCAAAAAAACGATAAAAAACTGTAAATCCTTGTGAAGAATTCAGGTGGGATAGTCACTGGACACGAGACACTGGTAAACTGAGGCGCGATCGCCATGCCACCACGCGCCAGTCGGCCTGTACACGTATCAACAAACTCGCGTCCCGAGGTAACCCTCGCCTTCCGAGACATATTTTTGGAGTAAATCCTGCTCGTCTTCCGAAAAACTCGCATACAGGGACACTCGCATTCCGAGGTACCACTGTAGTATCCAACCTCTTCCTCCAATACCTCTACATCACCTTCAGCATCTGATAAATCCTCCACGAGGCCTGGAATTTTCGTTGGTATGAGCTTCACTCCGCTCCACTTCTTATAAATCATGGTTATTTTGTCAACTTTCGAGGACCTGGAGGCTTCCTTGGGCGTAGAACTACTTGGACCTTGACCTGGATCCATTTTTGATGAAGGAATTGGGTATAATCCACACGGAAACGGGTAAAAATGCTCGAGTTTGGCGCGCGAGGGGAACGTGATCGACTCACGACACGTGACACGAAAACAATGGGCCCGTCACGTGACCGGGTAGGCCGACGCGCCGGGCGGCCTAGTGGTGAGAAAGAGAACTTCATGGTGCATCGTTTGAAATAAACCCCAATGAAATCGGATTAAAATTGAATTTTATACAAATATTTTAAAAGCGGATATAATTTTATGTCCACCTCGCGGAAGCGGTGAGGCGAAACAGGACTCCGGGCGGAGTCCTCATCCGCAGAAAGTGTTAAAGGGGAAGGGATAAAAATGCACTAAATTAAATATATATTCGCCACCACCAATAAATAAATATATAAACAGTCACTCGCTGGGGCTATAACTACACTTATGTACATTAACTTGTCTTCCTCTGAAGACACAGGATGCTCTACGGTGCTCAAGACGAGTAGCCCTGGTTCTCTTCTTGTGGCTTCACGATGAATCCTTCGATTCCCTAGGCGAATCTACCCTGGCCACAGGCCAGCCAAATCACAGTCCCACTGGGTGCGCCGTCGTGGAGGCCTTCAACCACAAATCCAGCCTGTAGCTGGCAGGTTCCAATCAGCTCTGCTGCGTAGGCCACTCCACGACCGATACTAGGGTTGCGAGCCCTAGGCGGGAGCCTCGTGTGATTCCGCTGATCACTCTCCTCTCTCAACACCCCAGTGGCTAGTCTTCTCCACCTTTCAACGCCCGGGTACGACGATTCCTCAACTCTGCCACGTCACAGGCAGGTTAACACTCTTAGCAGTGTTCGTCCGGGAGCAACTCACAGCTTCTGCAGCAAACACGTGGAGAGACTTTGGCTGCCTTGGGTAGACTGCCCATCATCCGATACAGCAGTCCCAGGTCGACTCTGTAATCAGACACGTCATTAGTGTTGGGGACACTCTAGGGCACCTCACTTACAGGCTTAGACACAAACGTCCACCTATCCACTCCATAGATGGCGTTGCTGTCTAAGCGTCACCTCACCAGAGGTCAGCAGCGGCTACGTTACGAGCTGACTAAGACGGGAATCCAGCCCCTGTGGCCGGTATATCCCGTCCTCACTGGATGGCGTCATCCATTTGGAGGGGGTTTCGGGAGCTGACCCACAGATGGCGTTGTTGTCACCGCTCTGTGCTCGGACGCTGGACTCGGGTCCGTAACAATCATACTAGCTTAGTGGTTCGCTATGGTGAACACATTCGTACATGGGTATATACAATGTGTGTATATAGTGTAGTAACAGCAACAGGAGTATGTTGGGAGGAGGTATTTTTGGTGAGGGGGGTGACGTAATCGTAGCGTTGTCTGCTGGCTGCTGTGTGATTTCTCATGCAGTGTATGGTGGCCACTGTAAAGTTTGGACACAATACCAGCTTACTTGCATAGTTCTGGTGAATAAAACATGTAGATAGGTATACATAACATGTGTAAATAGTGTAATACAAACAATAACAGTATGGTGGGAGGAGCAATGTTGGCAAATAAGATGTTGGAGGACTGAGGGAGAGACTGGATGTTGGAGGAGTGAGGGTGTGGCAGCTGACACTCGCGGAGTTCTGAGTGTGTTCATGGTGAATGTATATAGTGTGTGATAGTGTATAGTGTGTAAATAGACTGTATATATACATAAATTAGCATAATACAATGGAAATATGTGCCGAATATGTGTACACATGTGTCATGCACGTAACAGTGTCTTCGGACAGTACGGATGTTCTACTGCCATAATATAGTGTACGTGTTCATTATACATAGGATTGGCACATAAAAGCATATAAAATATATTTGGGCTTGTGCGCAGAAAATGAACAAAAATGTATTCGCGGCAACTCGCGTATCCTGCCCCGAGCGCCCTACCGGCCCCGGGGGGCGTATGCCATGGGCGACCAGGGAATGACGACGTCACGCACGAACTTACGGACCCCATAGCAGCTAAAGTACTTATAATTTCGACCTTCTGTTACTATACCCTTACTCAGGGAAGGGTTTTTGACACTTTAAAAACAGAAAAGAATTTTTTCCAGAGATTTTATTTCTTGTGCACTCGAGGGGTGTCATATTTGGAGGCCGCACAATTAAGGGGTAAACCTACTGATGTGAATATCATCCACAGGCCTAATTATACCTAATTATTATTAACACTTTCGTGCTATCTGGACACGCCGGCGCATCCAGTTTCGTCTAACGTAAACGCATAGTGGACATAAAGTTATGTCTTCTTTTAAAATATTTGTATAAAATTCAATTTTAATCTGATTTCATTGGGGTTTGTTTCAAACGACGCGCCATGAAGTTCTCTTTCTCACCACTAGGCCGCCTGGCGCGTCGGCCTACCCGGTCAGGTGACGGGCCCATTGTTTTCGTGTCACGTGTCATAAGTCGATCACGCTCCCCTCGCGCGCCAAACTCGAGCATTTTTACCCGTTTCCGTGTGGATTATACCCAATTACTTCATCAAAAATGGATCAAGGTCAAGGCCCAAGCACTTCTACGCCCAAGGAAGCCTCCAGGTCATCGAGAGTGGACAAAATAACCCAAATTTTTAAGAAGTGGAGCGGAGTGAAGCTCATACCAACGAAAATTCCAGGCCTTGTGGAGGATTTATCAGAAGCTGAAGGTGACGTAGAGGTATTGGAGGAAGATTTTGGAACCCACAACGATTATAGTGTACCTAGAGCTAGAGGGAATGATACGGCAACGAGTGATGAGGAGACTGAGGCCCTCACCGAGGAAGAGGAGGCACCGCGACCCCCTCCTCCTCCTCCTCCATCTCGGCGCACACGTGGTGCATCTAGGCTACCTAGAAAAGTAGCTACCAGACATGTTACTCGTCGTAGGAACACACGACAAATTGCGTCAAGTGATTCTGAAAGTATAAGTGATGAGGAAAGTGATGAGGATTCATTCGAGCCTGCTGAAAGGCGTACACGTACAGTACGTACTCGGCAGGCTGGGGCTGGTGAGGGCTGGAGTCGTAGCAATACTTCTCCAGTTGTTGATGATTTTACTGGAAATCCTGGACTGAAAATTCCCAAACCTACTAGTGCACTGGCTTATATTCAATTGTTCATCACGCGTGCCCTCCTTGAGTTCTTTACCGTTGAAACAAATTTGTACGCCTCGCAGTTATTCCGGATGGCCAATGAAAATGTATCAGATATTTAGACCCCAGTGAAGGTGAGTGAAATGTCGCGATTCCTAGGACTGTTCATATTGATGGGCATAATTAGGCTCCCAACTATGAGGATGTATTGGCAAACAGCAAAGCCATGGCATGCTCATTTCTTCAGCTTGTTCATGCCGTCCAGACGATTCCAGCATATAAACCAGTTTTTCCACACATTCAATACCAATGCAGTGACCGTGAACAATCGTGATAAGTTGATAAAAGTGAGACCAGTGATGGATTACTTGAAAGAGAGGTTTGCTCAAGTTTACATCCCCAAGAAAGAGTTGTGTTTGGATGAGGGTACAATGGCATGGCGAGGCCGACTATCCTTCAAAGTGTACAATCCAAACAAACCAGACAAGTATGGTGTGAAACTTTATATGCTTGCTGAATCTGTCTCTGGGTACATATATGACTTTGACGTATACTCAGGTATTGGTAAGACGATTCTGGATACAGTAACGGGGTTGATGCAGCCTTTAGTGAACCAGGGTTACCATTTGTACATGGATAATTACTACAACTCGGTTACCCTGACAGAAACATTGAGAGAACTTGGGGTGTACACATGTGGCACAATTAGAATGCTACGTGGCGCCCCAAAGGTATTGCAAGTTCTAGCCAAGGGTAAACTTCCACTGGATACCACAGTATACCGCCGCCAAGATAATACCTTCATTCTCCTGTGGAAAGACAAGCGAGTGGTTTCAATCATTACCAACATCCACAATGCAGACACTCAGCGAGTTCAGCGAAGGAAGCGAATTCGCAACCGAGACGGAACAAGTGGAATACAACAGGTAACAGTGAACAAACCGACTGCAATTTGCGAGTGCAATAAGTTTATGAAAGGTGTGGACCACTTCGATCAAATGGTTAAATACTGTATTACCATTTTACCAGGAAAACTCACAAGTGGACCAAAAAGATTACCTTTTATTTCCTGCAAATGGCATTGCATAATGCCTATGTTTTGTACAAATACAACACAACTGATCGAAAAAAGCTAACATTGCTACAGTTCCACGAAGTGGCAATCTGGGCCCTATTGCACTGGGACACAGAGGAGTGGCCTAAAACAACATCATCATCTCAACACTTGCGGCACGCTCCAGACATAAATGATGACACAGCTCCTGCCAATGCTGACGCCATGCCAACTCCCGGACCATCTGGTGTGAGGCGGCCTTTGTTCACTACACCACCTCAAGATGAAGCAGACAACGAATCTGAACCCGACATGTCTGCCACACTGCCAGTTGACGAAACTGTTTTGTCAGATGAATCTGACTCTCCTGCAACTCCTGTTACACCTCCAGCGAGAGGACCTGGCCGCCCTATTGTTGATTCAGAAAATCGCATGAACTACAAACTGAAACATGAAATTTACAGACTGCCCAAACGTCTCAAGTGTCATGCATGCGCACGGTCCGGTAAAAGGAAGGACACGATCTATGGATGCATGACCTGTGGTGTTGCACTCTGTGTTGTTCCCTGCTACACCAATTACCACTGGAAAACGGTGTATTGGGTGGTGAAGAAGTAACCACCCGCAACAGCTTCACTCCACCTACAAACCATCTGTTGAGCAACTTCAGGAATGAAGAACCTGAAGAAGGTGGAGTGAAGAACAAATGCTCAACTTACTGTTCCACAACCAGCCTTCCCTTGGTAAGTACACCTATTTGGTCCAAGTTTGTGTAGTATAATTTAGCTCATAGAACATTCTATTGCGAAAACATTGCCACAAAAATGAATGACATACATACAATAATAATACCAGAACAGTGAAATAAGTATAAACTTTCAAAGCAACGTTTCGCGCGTGTGTCGTCCGGTCACCGTTACCGGGTAACAGTGCGCCCACTTCCCACACTCTTGCGGGTGGGCCGCGACCATTATTCTACGATTATATTCATATCACCGTGTTGGGAATTTTATTGGGAGTCCATTAATACCAAAATTAAGGCTGTAGGACAATTGTAGAGGTGATAATAATCCCAAGAGTAAAAACATTTTGTTGCTGTTGAGCGCTCACGGCGACTCATCTTCATAGTTATTTATTTCATGCTGGTATCTCTATAGCTTTCGTGACTTTTTTTACTGGTGTTCTTCTAGAGAATTTTATTGCGAACACGTTGGTACCAAAATGAAATACGTAGCATGAAAACTAAGGTCAGAAAAGTAAAAAGAGTACACACATTTTTGTTTTTACGCTTAAGCGATAAAAACGTTGCGCGCACATACGGTTGGCTGAGTGACCTTCGCCGAGAGCGCGAAAGTGTTAAGATTAATGTGTACATAAAAGCATAAACAATTTACAACACAACCAAAAAGTACAAGAGTCCGCTCTATAGGAACAAACAATTTGTACTGAGAACTGACCTGAATCTTTCCTGACCGGCAGTGTCCCATATTTGCAGCTTGACTGATTTGCCGCCAACATTGACAATCCTAGACCCAAACTCCACTCCAATGGTGTGGTTGCTCTCTGCCTTAACTAATATAAAACATAGAACATCAAATTAATTGGGTAAGTAAATTATAATTTAATAGCCTGTCTAAAAAGTCTAATTAGTTGCACTAGTGCACAAAGTATGCAAACTGGAGTATGATAATGAACATCTGACAATGTGGTATTTTAATTCACAGACTTTAAGGGCTTAAGTGAATAAAAGCACTACTATATCATACAATTCTAATTCCAGTCTAAAAAATAATACTTTATGAAACTTCATAATAATTACACTTAATAAAAGTCCATCGATGTCAGATTTTTTACAGTGAAAGCCCAATTCAGTGAAAAAGCATTCTCAAGTTTCTAAAGTATGTAAGGAAAAGTCAAATAATCTATGTATCTGCAATTTATCATTCTTGGTTAGTTAATGCATCTATGATGTAAAAATATACAATACAAAATTCAGCCCTATTTTTTCAAACAGTATTTGGATGCAAGTACATTATTTGAATTTTAAATCAAATTATTAATACAATATGCATTACAGCATAAAATCATAATGCATACAGTAAATACAGTGGCCCCTCCACTTACGAATTTAATCCGTTCCCAGAGAGACAGTTCGTAAATAAAAAAATTCGCAACCTGAAACGAATTTAACCATAAGAAATACTGTAAATTTAATTAATCCGTTCCACACTCCCAAAAATATTAACTTTAAAATACATTTCAAACCTAATAAACACAATTATTTAGTACTATAGTATGTATAAGTTATAGCTTATCTTTATTGATGACTCTTGTTGGCATACGGAAGATGGTGATGAGGGGGAGGAGGAGGAGCGGTGTTAGTGTTTGGAAGGGGAGTCCCCTTCCATTATAACATCAGGCAGTGGTGACTTCTCTGGGGTACTCTCTCCTACATTTTGCCTGCATACAACTAGGACCTCGTTGTGGCTCACTGCTTGTTTTTCTGACTAAAAACCTTCCCATAGAGACTTGTTTTTCCTACGTTGTAACACTTGTCTGTAGTGAGGCATCACAGTGTCTTTAAAAAGGTTAAGGCTATGGCCTACCTCAGTTTGCTGTGGGTGAGTCGTTTCAACAAAAGTTTGCATTTCTTCCCACAGTCTACACTACTTCTTAATTGTTGAGGAAGGGATATTCTGTACTGTCTCCTCCCCTGAAGAAATTTCCTCTTGTTGCTGCTCCTTGTGAAAGACTAGGAGTTCTTCGGTGGTCAGTTCTTTGATGTGTTCCTCCACCAACTCACAACACACTACACTCACAACTCTCACAACACTGTGAATGAAACTTCTCTTTTTAAATTTCTCAAACCATCCCCTGCTTACCTTAAGCTCTTTCATATCTGCATCACTCGTTGCAGGGGGTTTTCTTTGTAAAATCTTCAATCTTCATCTTCATGCCTTGCTTTTTATCAAGTGCTATCACCTGCTAACTTCTTGTTGTGTATCTAAATTAATAACAACTTTTCAACATCCTCAAGTGTTTGTGTTCTTTGTTTCATGATTGTTGATACGCATTTTGCCACTTTAGCACTCATAATGTCCTTTTTCTTAACAATTGCATTGCAATATCATTGACATTGATTTATTGTACTGCCTAGCTAGTTCAACAACCCATGTACCATTTTCATGTTTACGAATGATATCTTGTTTTTCCTTTGTGCGCATCCTCACATGTGTTTCCTTAGGTTGAACCTTACCCCTGACTTTCTTGGGACCCATGGCGTGATATATAATTACTTTTATGTTCAAAAAAAACAAAACAAAAAAAATCACCAAAATAAAGGAATTTCTTACAAGCGTGATCGTCACTAAGCGGGCAGCTCTGGTAAACTGAGGCAGGTCTGCCCATGTGAACAGGAACCATGCGCTTGGTCGACCCAAACGCGTATCAACAAATATCGTTAGTCGACGACACTATTGTAAGTTGAGCCGCATTTTCTGATCAAATTTATATTGTAACTCAAAATTATCGTAAGTCGGGGCAATCGTAAGTCGAAGTGTCACTGTACAGTACAGTACAGTAGATTTATTACATAGGATCTTCCTGTTCAAAAACCATACTATCTGTCCGTTATTATGTCATTACTCTCCAGGTGTTGTACCCATTTAGTTTTAACTATTTTTTCAGTGTTTGACTACAACATTTGTTAATGATATGGGTTTATAATTTAGAGGATCTTCATGGCTACCATTTTTATAGGTTGGAACTATATTTGACTTTTTCTATATACAGTGGAACCTTGATTAACAAGCGGCTCTATTAACGAGTTTTCCAGTAACGAGGAAGCCACTCGCAGCAAATTTGTCTCTATTGACGAGCTCGCTTCTATTGACGAGCAAAACCACATGGTGCTTCCTAGCATCTCGCGGGTTCCCGCTAATTCTCGGACGCCTCCGACGCCAGTGTTGTTGTTGTATCGCACACGACAAGCATCCCTCTGGATTTATTTGCGCTTTTCTTTGGGTTTTTAGTGGTTTTGCGACTACAATTTGTAACACACGATGTCTCCAAAGAAGCTGCTTGCTAAAGATAGTGTTGTCAAGAGGAAGAGAGATACAATTACTGTGGATTTGAAGAAGAAAATTATAGCAAAGCATGAGTGTGGTGTCTGTGTGACTGATTTCACAATGGAGTATGGCAGGTCCTCATCAACAATTTACACCATTAGTAAGGGAATGAGGGAGGATGCTGCCTCTTCCACTGAGATCAGGGAAGTCTTGGGAATGTTTGAAAAGGTGAACGCATTTTTGGAAAAGCTGCCCTGATAAAGCAGTGACAACCTGGTGTGTGAAAATATTTAATTTATTTATCACTTTGTGATAACACTTTGTGAAAGTGTTATCACTTTCGCAGGTATATCGCTTGAATGTGACACACTTTTTTCTCTTGAATGCACCCAAACACCGCGCTCAAGCGTCATTTGAGTAAATATTTCTATAAAATCCAATTCTTATCCGATCGACTTGGGGATTGTATACATGTTTGCCATGAAATTTCCGTTTTCTCTAATAGCCACATAGCCTATTTGTGAGAACGGCATTGTATTTTATCTTTGTGGTAAGACCGTTATATTGTTGACACGACGAGTGTAATCGACATAGTTTTTTATTTGGTGCTGGTCTAACGCATCCTTGTGTGACATTTGAAATGAGATTTGGGTGAAATTCCCAAGAAGGGAGAGTCCGCCTGACTCAGAGGTGGATTCTCCTTCCACACCATAACCCCTCTCCTCCTTTCCACCTCTCCATCGTCTCCCTCAAGCCAGCAACTACTCTTCATAAGGTAAAGTAAACATTAAAACACTACAACAAAACATTTATATTTACATGTGCAGTATTATATTTACATAAAAAAAATGTCATACAAGTATGGATGTTTTTGGGAGTGGAACAGATTAAATTTATTTCCTTTATTTTAAATGGGGAAATTAGTTTCTTAAGACGAGTTTTCCAGGTAACGAGCTCGGTGCCAGAACGGATTAAACTCGTTAATAGAGGTTCCACTGTACTGTACTGTGGCACCCAACTTACGATTGCCCCGACTTACGATTATTTCGAGTTACAATATAAATTTGATTGAAAAATGCGACCCGACTTACAATAGTGTCGTCAACTAACGATATTCGTTGATACACGTTCTGGTCGACCGAGCGCATGGTTCCCGGTCGCACGGGCCGACCTGCCTCAGTTTACCAGAGCCGCCCGCTTAGTGACGATTACGCTTAAAAGAAATTCCATTTTTGTGGTGATTTTTTTGCTTTTTGAACATAAAATTGATTATTATATATATTATTCCATGGGTCCCAAGAAAGTCAGTGGTAAGGTTCAACATATGAAAACACATGTAAGGATGACCATAGAGCAAAAACAAGAGATTGTTCGTAAATATGAAGATGGTGTGCGGGTTGCTGAACTAGTTAGGCAGTACAACAAATCTTAGTTAACAATATCCACCATACTTGCTCAGAAAAAGGACATTATGAGTGCTAAAGTGGCAAAAGGCGTATCAATAACTACGAAACATACAACACAAACACTTGAGGATGTGGAACAGTTGTTATTAATTTGGATACACAACAAGGAGTTAGTGGGTGACAGCATTTCAGAGGCCATCATATGTGAAAAGGCAAGAAAATTGCATGAAGATCTTATAAAGAAAACCCCTGGAACAAGTGATGCAGATGCGAGAGAGTTTAAGGCGAGCAGAGGATGGGTTGAGAAATTTAGAAAAAGAAGTGGCATTCATAGTGTTGTGAGGCACGGTGAGGGTGCCAGCTCAGACAAACCAGCGGCTGAAAGATTTATTGGCGAATTTAAAGATTTTGTGCAGAGTGAGGCATACCTACCACAAGTGTTTAATTGTGACGAGACAGGGCTATTTTGGAAAAGATTGCCGAAGAAGACATACATTACCAAGGAGGAGAAGTCATTGCCCGGACACAAGGCTATGAAAGATAGGTTTAAGCTTGTGCTGTGTGGTAATGCGAATGGCGATTTGAAAACTAAACCCTTGCTTTTGTATCATTCCAAAAATCCAAAGGTTTTCAAAAAATATAATGTGCAGAAAAACAAAATGTGTGTGATGTGGAGGGGCTAATGCTAAGGCATGGGTGACTAAGCAATTTTTTCTGAGTGAGTGAATGAGGTGGTGTTTCCTGCCATCAAAAAATATCTGCAGGAGAACAGTTTGCCACTCAAGGCCCTGTTTCTCCTCGACAATGCTCCTGCCCATCCTCCAGGCTTGGAGCATTCATTGATGGAGGAATTTAGTTGTTACAGTAAAGTTCTTTCCTCCCAACACCACTCCTCTACTTCAGCTTATGGACCAGAAAATCATTGCCAATTTTAAGAAACTTTATGAAAGTGCACTTTTTTGGAGATGTGTCGAAGTGACGGATGCCACAAACCTCATCCCTCAAAGAATTCTGGAAAAACATTTTAATATTTGTAGTGCTTTAAAACTCGTAGACAAAGCCTGGCAAGAAGTGACTGTAAGAACCATGATCTCTGGCTGGAAAAAATTGTGGCCTGAATGTGTTGCAGAACAAGACTTTGAGGGGTTTGAGCCTGAACCTGAAGTGCCTCTTGTTGAGGAAATTGTTTCTCTGGGCCGGCAATTGGGCTTGGAGTTGGATGGTGCTGATATTGAGGAGTTGGTGGAGGAACACAGTGAAGAACTGACCACCGAAGAACTCCAAGCCCTTCAAAAGGAGCAGCAACAAGAGGTAGCTGAGGGAATTTCTTCTTCAGAGGAGGAGGCAGTACTGAATGTCCCTTCCTCAAAAATTAAAAAAGGAGTGCAGCATGGGAAGAACTGCAAACTTTTGCAGAAACGACTCACCCAAATCAAGCTGCAGTAGGCCGTTGCCTTAACCTTTTCAATGACACTGATGCATCACTACAGACAAATGTTAAAATGAAGGGAAAAACAAGTGTCACTAGACAAATTTTTAGTGAGACAAACAAGCAGTGAACCACAACCAGGTCCTAGTGGTATGCAGGTAAAATGTAGGAGAGAGAGTGTACCCCAGAGAAATCATCACTGCCTGATGTTATAATGAAAGGGGACTCCCCTTCCAAACAGTAACACCTCTCCTCCCCCCCCCCCCCCATCACCATCTTCCATACGCCATCAAGAGTCCTCCATAAAGGTAAGATAAACATATGTACTGTATTGTAGTTTGAGAAAAAAATTGTATTTAGTATAAAATGTATTTTTAAGTTAATATTTTTGGGGGTGTGGAACGGATTAATCCAATTTCCTTTATTTTTTATGGGAAAATCGTTTCGACTTACGATATTTCGACTTATGATACGTCTCTGAGAATGGATTACCATCGTAAATCAAGGCCCCACTGTATCTGCTAAGATTCCTGTGCACAAGGATATTTGAAATATTAAATGGAGTGAAATTCTCAGCTCAGTTGCGCATTCTCACAGCACCCAAGGTGAAACTCCGTCTGGTCCATCTGCTTTATTTCTTCCTAGCCCCTTGAGTAATTTTTCCACTTTGTTTTGAGATATCTCTATGTATTCTAAGGTGTGGTCTAGAATTGGTATTCGGTCTGGCTCTCTGAAATCCTCATTTTGTCAAACACACTTTGGAACTGTTCATTTAATGTTTTACACATTTCTTGTTCGTTCTCAGTAAACCTGTTCCCCATTCTCAATCTTTAGATTTTATCTTTTACATGCAGCTTGCTTTTAATTAATTTGTTTCTTGCTTGCTTGTAGTGCTGGTATGTTTGAGGGTTAGGCCTCTTCCTATATTGTACCCATTTTCTTGTCTTGTCTCTAGACCTCTCACAATTTCTATTGAATAATCCTGTTTTCTGGTTCTGCATCTCTCTTTCGGTATGAATTTTGTGTTGTGTGCCTACATCCTATATTTCACAAAATTTGGCATACATCTCAGTTACTTCCTTACCTAGCAACAAGTCTGCCCAATTAAATTCATTAAAGAATTTGCAAAGTTGTATAGGTGGAGAGTTGCTGCCAGACACAGAACTGAGGACTCAGGTTCTTGGACAGTGTAAGCCTCTTCTCCCCCTGCCCCCTCCCCCAATGAATGGGAGGGGGTAGGGTGAATGAGCGCACACTAGTTTTGGAAACTAGTGTTTCCAAAATACTAGACTTTTGGAGACTTTTGCCACCGTGGAGAGGGGGGACCTGCTGCATGGGTGACAACTTCTCCCACCTACTCTGGCTTTGCACCCTGGAGAGGCCACTCCAGATCAACAACCAGAGTGAACCCCATAGTCTCCTGAGACTGATGGATGCCTACTAGTTTTGAGAGATTCAATCGTTTGTTTACATAGTTGGGGGGAGTTCATCTGGCAGGTTGTGAGGCCTCAGTCTCTTTTGAACCCAGCAGTGGCCTGTTGGGAGCCATCCCAAGCTGTCTAGGTGAGACAGCTTCAGGAAGCCACTGGGGCTCACCCAGAAACTGGCATTTCATTATATTCAACACTGGTTGGTAGCACTTGTAAATAATATAATGAAATACAAACATAAACATAAAAACATAGTCTTGCAAGTTAAAAAATACAAATACAATACAAATACACTACCAATTTTGCTGTACAGCATTTGCAAGACATGTACAAATAAGCTTATGTATTTGTCCATGAAACAATCATGTTACTTTCATACCAACAGAATTCCAAGCTCGGGTACCTGAATCCAACCATCCTACAGTAATGTTGAGCAAGTTAATTTTTACTTACATTTGCCTTCAATAAACTGATGAAGAAGGCAGGATTTGCCAGTGCCAGCACTCCCAATTACCAGGAACTTAAATAAGAAATCTGAAAGAAAACCACACTTAAGTATAGTGTAGCACATTTTAATATAAAGTACACCTACATTTCATTGATGCACACATACAAAGTTTAATGTGAAAAATGAGTGTCTTACAAGGGACAAATTATTGCATAATTAAGTCATAGGCCTATCCTCTTGAACAGAAAGGCCAAGAGACGTGCATTGAACTCTCAATAACATTATATATTATTTGAACATTTCTCAACATTTATCAACTCTCTAAGACCAAACTTTTAAACTCAACAAAAGTTGAGTTTAAACTTTAAACTCAGCATTGAATGGAGTGAGATGCCAGTTGTTGGGTGAGCCCTGGAGGCTCCCTTAAATTATCTTACTAATTAAGTGCCATACTACTTGAGTTTTATCAGTCACAGAGTTCTTGTATGCCTACCAGGACCACAAGCCAGAACCTGGCCCACTCAGAGAGGGGCAGAGAGCAATGGCCAATGAACACTTTACATTTAAAGTTTGTCATCTTGAGATCAACAAGATGGCACAAGACTCCCCCACAAAGAAAATAAAAACAAGCAAAGCTTTGTCCAACTAAACTCCCGCTCATTACCTATACCTTCCCCCCCCCCCCCCTCGTTGGAGGGAGGGGGAGGAGCCGGTCTGGGTGAGCTAGTTCTTGAATGAGAAAAGCCACCGACAGAAGGGAGAAAACATGAACATACCCTGGAGGCAGCAGCACCTCGAGGAACACTAGAAGAAGAGACCGTAGACTTCAACAGATGCCCCAAAGCAACACAAGGCCGCAGTGTGCCAGGGACGGGAACCAGAAACTGGCAGCTTAGACCCTGGTAGAATTCCAAAAACCCCGTGCTCGAAGATCGACCCAAGATATGTTCCAAATCACAGCTGAGAGAGCGGCATACTGATGTACATGTAAATCTGCAAATCACAAGCATGAGGGGTAGCCCTCAGGATGGTGAAACGTAAGGACACCGTGGACAACCAGAAACACACAAGTTCTGTAACATGTCACCAGGGAAACCGGAACAACCCACAAAGCATTCACTGAGACAGAATTGCGACAAGGCTGCTACTGGACACAAAACAAGAAGCACCCCCAGTCGAACCAACCAAGTAACCACAACCAAAGGACCCTTCTGGAAGCCTGCCATCTCAATCTTCGCCAGAAAAGGAGGAGCCGGCTGCAACCAAACAAAACGACCACCAAGACCAAAAGAACAAAAAATTCCTGGCACCAGAAAAGAGAATGAAGCTCCCCACCCTGACCACCAAAAGGCAAACCCAACAAAATAAGGCTTTCCAAAAGAATCCCAAATTGAAGGAGCCACCACAAACCGAGGTGAAGAAAGAAAAGAAAGAACCTGGTCCAAAGACCAAGTAGGCTCAGACAGTGCAAAAGCAGGCCAGAGGCGAAAAATGCATGAAAAAGCTTCCAGGAACAGGGCAGAAGAGACAACCACCCTGAATGCAAAGAGAAGCGGCTCTGCGATCATTGCTTGATAAGAAGCGACAATAGTTGGCATAAGATGCCGAACCAGAAAGAGCTAAGAAAGGAGTAAACAACCCTGTTGAACACAGAAGAAATGACGAAGAGAAAGAAAATGGCGGAAGACCTGCCAAGAAACCTCATACTGTCGCTGAGAAGAAGACTGTAAGTGGGACACCAAAGAAAACGGGCACATGGAGCCAGAGCTTCTTGACTGATATAGTGTGCCAAGAAGTCGCAGTGGACTGCGACCACTCAGCACACTACATCTGTGTGCCTTTCCTGGTCGATGGCAAGATGACAAAATTTAAATGTAAAGTGTTCATAGGCCATTGTTCCCCGTGCCTCTCTGAGGGGAGCCAGGTTCTGGCTTGTGGTCCCGGTAGGCATACAAGAACTCTGTGACTTATGAAACTCTAGTAGAATGGTACATAATCAGTAAAATAGCTTCAGGGAGCCTCTGGGGTTCCCTACAGTAATGTAAAATTTGGCAGCAAACTATTGACTTTAAGAGTATGCTTAAAGAGAGAAATCAGACCATTGTGAGTAGGCCTATAAGGATGGACTGGCATCACAGGAGTTGAACCCTTGTATGAACGGAGAAGTATGAATCTATTTTGAGTATAAGGATGGGGGCGACATCAAGTCATTGTAAATGCGAGGATGGAATGGCATCAACCATTCCAACCTCGTACAATCTGTGTACGAGGTTGGAATGACAGCAACCCACTATAAATGTGAGGATGGATTGGCATCAATTCAATGTGTACAAAGATAGAGTAACATCAACCCACTGTTTATGAGGATGGACACCCATTTGAGCATCAACCCATTGTAAATGTGAGGCTGGAATGACATCAACCCACTGTAAATGTGTGGATGGAGAGACATCAAACCATTGTAAATGTGAGGATGGAATGACATCATCTCATTCTATGCAACCCATCTCCCAAAAATGACAGCACCTATAGTGATTGCGGATGGAATACACAAAATGTGGACTGCATCATAAAATAAATCAACATTTTGAACTATTATTATACAAATGGACATAAACACTAAAACAAGCTAACCAACATCCTAATCTAACCTGTCCTAGGGCTTCGACTTCAAGGAAAAGAAGGTAGTGATTCAATTGTATAAATCATTGGTGTGCCCCCAATTTGGATTACTGTATCCAAGCATGGAGACCTCATCTTCAGAAGGACATAGCTGCTCTGGAGAAAGTGCAACACCGGGCAACAAAAATCATTCCAGAGCTAAGTCAACTCACGTACCAGGAATGGTTGAGGGCCACAGGGCTACCAACACTGCAAACCAGATATGACAGGGCACATCTTATTAAAACTTTTAAAATAATGAAAAATTTGGAGGATGTTGATCTGGAAAATTTCTTCAAAAGGTCAGATATAACATGAATGAGGAATAACAATTTCAAGCTCAACAAGCCACAATGTAGGACTGAGAACAGAAGATGCTGTTTCACCCACAGGATTTTCACCCATGGAACTACCTACCTGTCAAAGTCATAAATTCTAAAACTATCTTAACTTTTAAGGTACACCTGGAAAAGATCATCAAGGCAAATGGGGGGACCCTCAACAAGTCGAGGCCACTAGTGTTAGTAGCTCTCAGGTAAACTCAGGTAAATGTAATTAATCTTAGGCCTACCTACATGTTGAGGGTAGTCAACAGGTAGGTAGAGAGGCAGGTAGACTTAGTACAGTACATATATGAGCTATATTTGCCATACACTATAAATTTTGTTGTTAAAATTCCTCACCTAATTATATCAATTAAAACACCAAATGTTTAAAGCCTTTAATAATATAGATTTTTTGAGGTGAACCATCAAATAAAATTGTGTTAAATCCAATGAAGTAGTCTGATGCTACACTCATAACTGTCCAAGAATTGTGAGACACACCAGACCACTAAAGCTAAACAAGGCTACCACAAGCCAAGACCAGGATCTGGCTCCCCAAAGAGACGTGGGGAAGTCTGGTGATAACAAATCTCAACAAAACCAAGGGAAACAAACAGTAACAATGCTTCAAAACAACAACCGCCTGTAAACACTTGCAAAATCACCACCTAACAACACTCACTTGCCACTAGACACAGACCTGGTGACCCAGAGCACTGGAAAGTCAGCCAGCTCATTCACGAGCCACCCAAAAATATAAACACTCTAATTATACAAAAAGCAGAGCAATGGACAGGGTCAGGAAGCTGCCAAGGGCCCAAGGGCTACCAAAAGCCCACCAGAAAAGTGTTTCATTACATTCAGAATTTCTGGGGAAAAAATCATTTCAGTATAGCTTGCCAATGCCATATCACCATAGAGCCCCTGAACCCAAAAAACCAGCGTTGAATGTAATGAAACGCCATTTTCTGGGTGAGTCCCGGAGGCTCCCCGGAGCTATCCCAGGCTGATATGCTAATGTCAGACTTTGGCATCAGTCATGTGTATGGAGTTCTTAGGCCTACCGGGGACCACGGCCAGAACCGGGCCCCCTCAGAGAGGCAAGGGGAGCAATGGCCTATAGAAGCCCCCGTGTAGTTGGAAGCATTCTATGTCTGCCATCGACCGGAACAGGCACCCAGAAAGGTAAGCGCCCCAAAACAAACCCCTATTCTGGTTAAAATTGCTACCTAATACCGAACTAGTGGATAGAACTCCCCAACCGAAAACAAGCAAATTAGTGTGACGTCACACACTGCCGCGCCGCTGTCTGCGCAGCTCCCCCCTCCCCGGGAGGGGGAAGGGGGAGCCCCAGACCCCCCGCGCCGGCTACCCACACCTCAGTTCTTGAGGCTGGATGTCAAAAACGCGAAAAACCGCCGACCGGAGGGAGGGAGGGATGCCGGGGAGCCTCCGGGACTCACCCAGAAAATGGCGTTTCATTACATTCAACGCTGGTTTTCTGGGGGGAGCCCCGTCGGCTCCCCGGAGCTAACTACCCACAGACAGAAAAAGAGGGACTTACCCGGGAGGCGGTCGTCGCTCACCCCTCAACTCGAAGCCGAGACAACTGGCTGCAACCGCCGACCCAAAGCAACACAGGCCCGACGAGGGCCAGGGACATTCACAAGGTAACGAGCAGCCAGGACCCTGTTCGACCGCCAAAATCCCCGCGCCCGAATATCAGACCAAGACATATTCCCAAAGACGGCAGCAAGAGCCGCGAACTTACGAACGTCATGGGCACGGGGATAGACCGCAGGCTGGCTAGACCTAATAACCCTGCGGACGACCTGAGAGACCCGAACCCGCGAACAGGGAAGAAGGGAAACCGGATCAACCCACAGCGCGTCCCCGGACACAGAAGCTGTGGCGTGCAAATAACGGCGAAGCGCCGCAACCGGACACAAAACATGATGCACCCCCGGCCTGACCAACCAAGCATCAACCACCCATGGACCCCTCCGGAACGCAGCAGTCTCATTCTTCGCCAGAAAAGAAGGAGACGGCTGCAAACGAACAAAACTATCACCACGACCAAAAGAGCAGAAACCCCTGCGCCGGAGGAGAGCATGAAGCTCCCCTACCCGACCCCCAGAGGCCAAAGCCAACAAGAAAAGTGCCTTGGAAAAACAATCCTGGACCGAAGGGGCCACAACGAAACGAGGAGATGAAAGGAAAGCGAGCACTCTGTCCAAAGACCAGGACGGCTCAGGCGACGCATGAGCAGGCCGGAGGTGAAACAATGCACGAGACAGCTTGCGAAACGGCGCAGACGTAACATCGATACCGAAAGCAAGCTGAAGCGGCTCCGCCAGCGCCGCACGATACGAAGCGACAGTGTTAGGCATAAGATGACGGTCCTGAAACAACCACGAGAGGAAGGACAAGACCACTCGAACAGACAAGGAGCTAACACGACGAAGACGCAAAAAGAAACGGAAGGACCGCCAGGAAACTTCATACTGCCGCCGAGAAGAAGCCCTCAGGTGGGACACCAACAAGGAGGCCACCTGATCACCATAGAGATGATGATAGACTCGAGTCAAAAAAACCATACGCGAAGACTCGAGGAGAAGATCGAACCAGCTACGTGACGTACCGGCCCGATCTGCTGAAAGAGGCGGAGCCGCGGGAAAACCCTCGGGTTCGGACACCGAGCAACCAGCGCCTGAAACCAAGGCTGGGCCGGCCACCAAGGGGCCAGAAGGACAACTCTCCCCTGGTAAGTCTCTAAGCGAGTCAGGACCTGGAGCAACAGCCGAACTGGGGGAAAGAGGTACAGGAACCCCCACCTCGACCAGTCGAGCCGAAAGGCATCGACCCCGACGGCCTCGCAATCGGGGAAGGGCGCCGCATAAACGGGAAGACGCCGCGACCACGCCGACGCGAAGAGGTCCACCTCGGGGCGCCCGAACGTCTGGCAAAGCCAACGGAAGGACTCGTCGTCGACCGTCCACTCCGTGGAGAGGGGAACGAAGCGAGACAGGGCGTCGGCCAAGACGTTGGACACGCCCCGTACGTGAACCGCCAGGAGAGCCAAACCCCGAGAACTCAGCAGACGAGTCACCCGAAGCGACCAACCCCAAAGAGACAAGGACCGCATCGAACCCCCGCGGTTCAGGCAATGAACCACCGGAGAGCAGTCCGAATGGAGCCGAATCGTCGATCCGCGGGCCACCCGAATCCTCCCCAGAGCAAACCACACTGCCGCGAACTCCCGCACCGTACTGTGAGCTCGACGGAAGGACGGATCCCAACGCCCCTGGCCGGCCTGGTGAGCACTGGTCACAAAACCCCAGCCGAGAGACGACGCATCCGTGTACACATCGAGCGAGGGCTCGGGTAGGCGCCAAGGCACTGAACCCCGAAAAACCCGAAGAGGAAGCCGGTGACGCAGCAACCGACGCAAGTCCCCCGGGGGTCGAACTCTGCGATCGCGAGAGAGGCGGAAGGGGGAACCCCGAAGGAACCAGAACAGCCGTCGAAGCCAAACCCGACCCGGCGGGTAGACCACCATCGCGAAGTTCAGGCTCCCGCACAGCCCCTCGAGCAACCGCCGGGTGACCCGAGGGCCCTCCAGAAACAGACAAAGGCGGGACCGCAGCCGCAGGAGAGACTCCGGAGGGAGAGACAAGGAGGCGGTCCGAGAGTCCCACACGAGACCCAGCCAAGTCCGAACCTGAGAGGGAACCAGATGGGACTTCCTCCAGTTCACCAAGAACCCGAACCCGGCGAGCTGGGAAAGAACCAAATCCCTGGCTAGCAAGCAAGCTGACTGGCTGGGAGCCCAAACCAGCCAGTCGTCGAGGTAGGCCAACACCCGAACACCTAGGAGACGCAAACGAGCCACCACAACCCGTGTAAGGCGTGTGAACACGCGAGGTGCCAGGTTCAACCCGAACGGGAGACAACGAAAGCGGTAACTCAGACGCCCCACTACAAAACCGAGCCAGTCCCTGAACCGCGGATGAATCGGGACATGCCAATAAGCGTCCCGGAGGTCCAGGGACACCATCCAAGCACCCGGCTCCAAGAGGAGCCGAACCTGAGACAGCGTAGTCATCCGAAAGGAGGGGCAATGAACCCAGGGGTTCAGACGGGACAAGTCCAGAATGAACCGCAGGTCCGCGCAGTCCCGTTTCGGAACCGGAAACAGACGGGAAACCCATCTGAGGGACGACGTCGTTTCGACGACGCCCAAGCGTACCCACTCCAAGACGACTCGACAGAGCGCAGGGGAAGAAGCCTGCCCCGCCAGCCCCGACCCCCCAAAGGGGGGAGGGGCCACCCAACGCCACCGCAGGCCGCGAGACACGACCCGAAAGGCCCACGAATCGTGGGACCAGGCGCGGGCGAACAGCGCAAGCCGCCCCCCCATCGCCCCGTCAAAGGGGCAAACCGCGAAAGGGCCGGCGACCCTTACGAGACCCAGAACCCCGCACAGCGCGAACACCGCGCCGACCAGACGAGGGAGGGTCCGCAGGAGGAGCCAACCCCAAACCTGACACCAGAGGCCTACCACGACGAGAGGAACCCCGAGCCCTGGCACGACCTTTCCGGGAAGACCCACCCCGGGACCCCCGGAAAACCAACAAGTCCGACATCGGACGACAAGCCGCCGACGCAGCCTGAATAAACTGCGCCACGGCCGACTCCCCAAACAGGAGAGGACAAAAAGGTGAAGAACGCCTAAGAGCCAGAGCCCAAGCAGATTCCACAGAGGAACCCAGCACCGCCTGCCGACACGCGAGACGGGAAGCATAGAACAGGGAAACCGCATCCCGCAAAATCGGCGTGAACAGCTTCAACAAGGCAGCCGACGAACGCGCAGCCGAGGACAAGGTGCCGGACCCCGGGACGGACCCAAGCGTCCCCACATCCTCCACGAGCCAATCCGAAGACAGCTCCAGGAGGGAAAAGAACCGCAAGGCCAAACACAAAAGGCCCCGAGCGCGCAAGTCCTCCGCCACGAGCGCCGCCGAAAGGGAGGGAACCTGCACATGGAGCTGAATAACGCCCACATCGCGGGGAAGGGCAGGGGCAAACAAGCACTCATTCAGGTACTCAAGTTCACCCCCCAGGAAAACCTGAAGCACCGTAGAAGCTTCCCGCCACTCCAGCGTGCGGGAACGACAGAAGGAATGCCAGGAATCCAGACCAAACAAGGGGCAGTCTGCTAGCCAGGATGACTCCGGAACCTCGTAACGGAGCCAGAAAGGGAACGAAGTCCCAAACCTGAACGTGGACGGATCCATTTCCGAGGCACAATCCGGGTCACGCAGGAGGTAAGCTGCAAAGGCCGCTCGCACCACACCAGGTTGGATGCGATAAGCCGAAAACCTCCGGAAGGACGGAACCGACGTACCCGGGGGAACACGGAACCGTACCCGGGGAGGGGCCGACACCAAATCCAACTCGTACGCAGAGGGGGGGAAAGAAAACCCCACTCCTTGTAACAATAAGCCCCGCTCAGTGGGAAGAAAAACCCAGGCGGGGTCCAGCGGGGCCCAAGGCCCCCAAGTCAGCCCCTCCCCAGCCTCGAGGTCCGTCACCACAGGACCCGAGGCCGAGTCCTCTCCCCAAGCCCCGACCCCACAAGACAAGGACGGAGCAGCCGGAAAAGCTGGAGGAAGGGGGGCCCACTGGTCAGACCCTGAAGCTTCGGCCGGGAGACAAGACTCGAATGCCTCTGCCGCCCCCCCGGAAGGGGCAACCCCCGAAGCTGCCCGAGTCTCGAGATCAAGTAACCCCTGCTCCGACCCCGAAACCCTCAGACGCTTCGGGGCCGGAAGCAGGGGCGGGGGACCAGAACGAACAGAAGGGGAAGGACGAGGAGGTGCGGACTGAACCAGGATCGAAGCGACCCCCACCCCCAAGTCCGGGTCTCGAAAAGCAAAGCGGGGCAGCCCCGGGGCATCCGGGGAAGCAACCAACCGAGCGCGTTGCAACAGACGAAACCTAGACTGCAACGCACGTGCCGCCTGTACCCGAAGAGAATCATCAGAGGATTGGGTAAATTGAGTCACAAGCAAGCAGCAACACTCACAGGACTCAGGGTCGAAAGTATCACCGACCCAACAGGCAGCGTGGCAGAGGCAAAAACAATGAGGGTCACCCTGAGACAAGGGGACCGAGCAACCCTCAAACTCGCACACAGCGAGTGGGGACTCCGGGGTCACATCCATCGGACCCACGCGCCCCCTAGGGGATTCCCAGGGTCCCGAGCGTTTACTTTAAGAGGACTCGCGCTCAGGTAGTCCCAGGCAGGGTGCTGCAAACCGGCGCCCAAAACTACCAAGCAAACGTCTAAAGCTGAACCCCAGGGACGTGTACACTCACGGGGACCTAGCAGGGGGCGCCACCGAGGAGAACAGTGGAAGGGCAAAAACAAACTGAATAAAATGACAGAACCCCCCACCAGGCAAAAACAAAAAGAAAAACAAAACCCCGCAAGAGGACAGCGAACCCCAAGGAACAGAGCCGGCCGCGATGTCGGGAATTACAAGCTGAGCAGCACCCTGCGCCCCTACCAGTGCAAACTGCCTCTTACCTGCCGGTAACAAGGGAGAACAGAACACCCAAGAGCCCAACAGGCGGCCGAAAAACCGAAAGGTAAAACGGACCAGCAGAGGCAGACCCCGAGGAGCCTGTGGAAGGTGGCCCCAAGCCCCAAGGGCAGTACTTACAGGGCACCTAGGGAAGGCAGCCCTAGGCGCATGCAGCCCTAGGCGCATGCAGCCCGAGTACTGAAGATAACTCCTGGCTCTCGCACCCACAAAACTAACACCACACTCAAAGCACAGTGCAGTAGCGACACCGGAGCCAGAGCACACGACCATCGCCAATAGCATCAGCCTCAAGAACTGAGGTGTGGGTAGCCGGCGCGGGGGGTCTGGGGCTCCCCCTTCCCCCTCCCGGGGAGGGGGGAGCTGCGCAGACAGCGGCGCGGCAGTGTGTGACGTCACACTAATTTGCTTGTTTTCGGTTGGGGAGTTCTATCCACTAGTTCGGTATTAGGTAGCAATTTTAACCAGAATAGGGGTTTGTTTTGGGGCGCTTACCTTTCTGGGTGCCTGTTCCGGTCGATGGCAGACATAGAATGCTTCCAACTACACGGGGGCTTCTATAGGCCATTGCTCCCCTTGCCTCTCTGAGGGGGCCCGGTTCTGGCCGTGGTCCCCGGTAGGCCTAAGAACTCCATACACATGACTGATGCCAAAGTCTGACATTAGCATATCAGCCTGGGATAGCTCCGGGGAGCCGACGGGGCTCCCCCCAGAAAAGAACACAAAGGATAGCCAGAGATTATCGAGGACAGAGGAGGATGATGATGCAACAGAGGTATGTAGTGTCAGGCTTGACGACCCATTGCCACACAAGTGTGATACAGCTGAGGAATAATCAGCCAATTACAAAAGGCCAGCACCAGGGTGAATTTCCAAAACTCTCTTGCATGGATATTAGTTAGGAGTATAAAGGAGAAAAATATTGACAATGTCCATGTATATGGAGATCATGTAGACATGGAGGAACCCCAGGTTGACTAAGCCGGATCACTTCTCAATGAATTGGGACAGAAGGGCATTAGAACAAGGGGACAACAAAACTGGGTTAAAAACAAAAATAATTACCCATGGCCCTCAGTAGCATGCAAATAATGCCACACTATGGTGACAGGACAAAGGGCATGATGCACCCCACAGCCAGGCAAACGATGCATCAAATACCAAGATAAATTTCCAAAAACAAAAGCTAATTTGATGTGAGAAAAGAAAACTAAAACCAGAACCAAATGATAACAAATTAAAACATTCCAAAGGAGAGCACAAAGCTCCCTGACCCACAACCAGAAGTGAGGTCCAAGGAAAGGCTGTGTGAAAGAAACAATCTTCCACGGAAGAACAGAACCAAAAATGCAGAGAGGCCAAAAAGACCAACCTACAATCAAATGACCAAGAAGATTTTGAAGTAATATAAGCCAGCGGGTGGAGAAAAACCAGTGTTGAATATAATGAAATGCCTCTTTCTGATACAACCCGAATTGGAAAGGGCAGCCCCCGAAACCACCCGAGCCTTCTCCCGAGCTAAGCCCCTCCCAGACTCCAAAACCCTCAGATATATGGGAGCCAGAAATAGGGGGAAAGAAAGGAGCAGGTTGAACCACGCCCACCTGGGAAGAAGGCAGGAGTGCGGAGGAAGGAACCAAGGTCGAAGCGGCCAACGCCCCCAAATCCTGGTCCTTAAAACCCAAGAGGGGCAGCTCTGGGGCCTCCAACCGGGCAACCAACCTGGCCCGTTGTAGTAAGGAGAATCGAGCATGCAACGCAGCTGTTGCCTGATCCTTGACATCAACAGACAAGGAATCAGTAAAGTGAAGTACAAGCGGGAAATAAGGTCCGCAAGACTCCGGGTTGGTGGTGTCCCCGAACCAACAGGCAGCGTGACAGGCAGTACGGATGATCGTTTCCCTGAGGAAGGAGCAAAGAATAACCTTCGACTTCGCACAAGGCGAGAGTGGACTCAGAAGAAGTAACCATTGTACAACTGAGCTCACAGAGGTTTTCCAGGGCCTGTAGTGTGAATGAGCCCTATGGGAAGCCCAGGCACTGGGACTAGCTAAGCTTGTAGAGCCCAGTCAGGTAGCAGACAAACTGACCACCAATAGCAAATATGAAACCTTGGAGGAAAACAGAGGTTATCTTGAGGTTATCTTGAGATGATTTCCGGGCTTTAGTGTCCCCGCGGCCCGGTCCTCGACCAGGCCTCCACCCCCAGGAAGCAGCCCGTGACAGCTGACTAACTCCCAGGTACCTATTTACTGCTAGGTAACAGGGGCATTTAGGGTGAAAGAAACTTTTGCCCATTTATTTCTGCCTCATGCGGGAATCGAACCCGCGCCACAGAATTACGAGTCCTGCGCAATATCCACCAGGCTACGAGGCCCCCCTTGAGGAGGAGGACTATCAACACAACCTAGGCTTGCCTAATAAGAAGTTAAGCAGACCTCTGTCTAAACAAGGCAAGAATGCCAGTGAATGAAATAAAAATGAAAACAGGCTAACAGCACAGCTGTTCAGCTTGACTACAGCATCGCCTAAAAATGTCAAAATATAAATGTAACTGGTATTATTTAGCGATGATTGTATTACAAAAGACCCCTGACTGTGATAAAAATGATAATAGGATTCTGATAATAGCAGGATTGTTGGGATAATTAGTGCTTTGCATAGTATGGTGGGAGGAATAATGCTGAAGAAGGTAGCATATCTGCTGATTCTGTGTGGCCACCTGTTATTGTTTGCACTTACCATACCAGCTTACTGGTTCGCTATGGTGAACACAAATTTAGATACTTATATATAATGTGTGTGTATATAGTGAAATAACAGCAAAAGGAGTATGTTGGGAGGAGCCATTTTGGTGATGTTGGTGGCGTCGTCTGCTGACTGTTGTCTCTCTTGTCATGCAATTTTGTTGCGGCCATTATGGTGTTTGGACACCATACCAGCTTAGTTGATGGGTATGGTGAATAAAACATGTAGATATTTATATATAATGTGTGTATATAGTGTAAAAACAGCACAAACAGTATAGTGGGAGTAGGAATGTTGGCGAGTGAGGGAGGGAGCATCAGCTTACTGTGTGGCGACCTCAATTATTGTCTTGACTTACCATACTAGCTTAGTTGTACAGTTGGTTCACACATTTTATTATAAACACATCTCACTACTGTTGATAGTCGGTGACTTCAACTTGAAATCCATAGACTGGGAAGCATATGAAGCTAAAACAGAAGATTTTTGGACCTGTAAATTTGTAGACCTCATCCTAGAAACATTCTTGTATCAACATGTTAAACAAGCTACGAGGATGAGGGAAGGGGACGTTCCCTCCATGCTAGATTTGATATTTACCAGGAAGGAGGAAGAGATATTTGACATTCAGTACCTTCCTCCCTTGGGTAAAAGTGACCATGTCTTTTTGGGAATAAAGTATGCAATGCGTTATAAGCTGGAAGAAAATAAGGAGGTTGAAGCAGTTGAAAAACCAGACTTCAGGAGAGGACATTATGGTGACCTTAGAAATTTTTTTAGTGAGTATAATTGGACAGACTTGATGCTAGGCAAGGAAGTGAATGAGATGTATGGCAAGTTTTGTGAAATATATGATAAAGGCACAAAAAAATTTATACCAAAACAGAGATGCAGAACTAGGAAACAGGATTGGTTCAATAGAAATTGCGAGAGGGCTAGAGACCGAAAGACACAAAAATGGAATCAATACAGGAAGAGGCCGAACCCCCAAACATACCAGCGATACAAAGATGCGAGAAACAACTACACGGCAGTGAGGAGAGAGGCAGAAAGAAATTTTGAAAAAGGGATTGCGGACAAATGTAAAACAGAACCAGGTCTATTCTATAAATTCATAAACAACAAATTGCAGGTAAAGGATAATATTCAGAGGTTGAAAATGGGAAATAGATTCACGGAAGATGAAAAGGAAATGTGTGAAACACTAAACGAAAAGTTCCAAAGTGTGTTTGTACAAAATGAAATCTTTAGGGAACCAGATACAATAAGAATTCCAGAGAACAACATAGAACACATAGAGGTGTCTAGAGACGAAGTGGAAAAAATGCTCAAGGAGCTCGGTAAGAACAAAGCAGCTGGCCTAGATGGCGTTTCACCATGGGTTCTGAGAGAATGTGCATCTGAGCTCAGCATTCCACTTCACCTGATCTTTCAGGCATCCCTGTGTACAGGAATCGTAGCAGACGGGTGGAAACAGGCTAACATAGTTCCAATCTACAAAAGTGGCAGCAGGGAAGACCCCCTCAATTATAGACCTGTATCATTGACAAGTGTAATAGTGAAAGTATTGGAAAAACTAATCAAAACTAAATGGGTAGAACACCTAGAGAGAAATGATATAATATCAGACAGACAGTATGGTTTTCGATCTGGAAGATCCTGTGTATCGAATTTACTCAGTTTCTATGATCGAGCCACAGAGATATTACAGGAAAGAGATGGTTGGGTTGACTGCATCTATCTGGACCTAAAAAAGGCTTTCGACAGAGTTCCACATAAGAGGTTGCTCTGGAAACTGGAAAATATTGGAGGGGTGACAGGTAAGCTTCTATCATGGATGAAAAATTTTCTGACTGATAGAAAAATGAGGGCAGTAATCAGAGGCAATGTATCAGAATGGAGAAATGTCACAAGTGGAGTACCACAGGGTTCAGTTCTTGCACCAGTGATGTTTATTGTGTACATAAATGATCTACCAGTTGGTATACAGAATTATATGAACATGTTTGCTGATGATGCTAAGATAATAGGAAGGATAAGAAATTTAGATGACTGTCATGCCCTTCAAGAAGACCTGGACAAAATAAGTATATGGAGCACCACTTGGCAAATGGAATTTAATGTTAATAAATGTCATGTTATGGAATGTGGAATAGGAGAACATAGGCCCCACACAACCTATATATTATGTGAGAAATCTTTAAAGAATTCTGATAAAGAAAGAGATCTAGGAGTGGTTCTAGATAGAAAACTATCACCTGAGGACCACATAAAGAATATTGTGCAAGGAGCCTATGCTATGCTTTCTAACTTCAGAATTGCATTTAAATACATGGATGGCGATATACTAAAGAAATTGTTCATGACTTTTGTTAGGCCAAAGCTAGAATATGCAGCTGTTGTGTGGTGCCCATATCTTAAGAAGCACATCAACAAACTGGAAAAGGTGCAAAGACATGCTACTAAGTGGCTCCCAGAACTGAAGGGCAAGAGCTACGAGGAGAGGTTAGAAGCATTAAATATGCCAAAACTAGAAGACAGAAGAAAAAGAGGTGATATGATCACTACATACAAAATAGTTACAGGAATTGATAAAATCGACAGGGAAGACTTCCTGAGACCTGGAATTTCAAGAACAAGAGGTCATAGATTTAAACTAGCTAAACACAGATGCCGAAGAAATATAAGAAAATTCACCTTCGCAAATAGAGTGGTAGACGGTTGGAACAAGTTAAGTGAGAAGGTGGTGGAGGCCAAGACCGTCAGTAGTTTCAAAGCGTTATATGACAAAGAGTGCTGGGAAGACGGGACACCACGAGCGTAGCTCTCATCCTGTAACTACACTTAGGTAATTACACTTAGGTAATAATTACTATTGAATAATATTACTGCAAAAAACAGAGAAAAAATAAATCAGAGACATTGAAATAATTAGGTAATAATATCTTTGTGGCAACTCTCGTCTGACAGCTCAGGCAGAGCAGACCTCCTCCGATGCTTGCTGTCAACAAATTTTTTTTGCCAGACTTCCCCGCCCAATTGCGACCAAAATATGCTACCTACGATTTTCTTATTATTTTTTCCATGATCTGGGAACACAAATGAACACTATTCCTATACTATTATAACTAATATAAGTATAAGTATTATAACTATTACACTATTATAAGTCCATTTTTGGCTAACGGCCAACAAACTCACCCTTAATATTGACAAAACTTTCTATATTCTGTTTGGCAATAAATCCTCTAATCAAATAAATCTCAGAATAAACAATACTCAAATTTGTAACAAATTAGATGGCAAATTCCTTGGTGTTCTCATTGACCATAAGCTGAATTTCCAGGGACACATTCTAAATATATAAAAAAAAGTTTCAAAAACTGTCGGCATTCTTTCTAAGATCAGATATTATGTACCCCACCATGCCCTGGTGATGCTTTATTACTCCCTCATCTATTCATATCTCATCTATGGTATTTGTGCTTGGGGTTCTACTACCCAAAATCATTTACGTCCTCTAATTACTCAACACAAAGCTGCTATTAGGACAATATCCAACTCTGGCCCCAGACATCACTCGGTACCCCTACTCAAATCTCTGAATATGTTAGATATTAAGTCACTACACATTCTCTCATGTGTATTATACATATATAAAACGCTGAACTGTAATGCCAATCCTGACCTCAAAAGCTTCATTGAAGGTTGTAACAGATCCCATGAGCACCACACCAGAAATAAATTCAGTTTTGATATTCCAAGAGTACGACTTAATCAAACTAGAAATGCTCTACAAATCAAGGGACCCAGAATGTGGAATGACCTTCCCAACCATGTTAAAGACTATACTTCTCTCAACCAGTTTAAGATAAAAACGAAGCACTACCTAATAAATTCCCTGTAACCTTCCTTACCCCCCTATTGTCAACCCATGTCTGTTTTCTTAATCAAAGCTGTATGTCCACCTAATTGTATTTGTGCTGCGTTTTCAGCCATATTTCCCCCTTTTTTATCTTTATTGTTATTTGTTCTCAACACATTTTATTCTTTATACTCAATTAGTATTAAGTTTTAGTCATTAATGTTTTTCCTGCCCGAAAGGCTTTGCGTAATAGTGGCTTTAGGCATTGTATGTACTAGCTCCATCTATAAATCAATCAAATTATGTAAAATCTCTTGTATGTACCTTGCATGAATAAACATTTTATTTTATTTATTTTATTATAAGACAAAAATTTATTTTTTTATTTATTTTATTAACCTGCTCTTGCAATTATAGCCTGCAACATGGCAAGGTGCAAGAAATAAAAAAAAATATTTTGTCTTAAGTGTTCATTTGTGTTCCCTGATCACAAGTAATAAAAAAATTGTAGGTGGCAAATCGTTGGATAAGCACCTCCAAAGGATACCTGATCAACCAGGCTGTGACTCATACGTCAGGCTGCGAGCAGCCGCGTGCAACAGCCTGGTTGATCAGTCCAGCAACCAGGAGGCCTGGTCAACGACCGGGCTGCGGGGACGCTAAACCCCGGAAGCACCTCAAGGTAACCTCAAAGTAAGGTAGGCATATTTTGGCCGCAATAGGGGGGAGAGGGTCTGCTCCACCCGAGCTGTCAGGCAGAAGTTGCCACAAAGATATTATTACCTAATTATTTCAATGTCTCTGATTTATTTTTTTCTTAGTTTTTTGCAGTAATATTATTCAAGTGTGTATGGTGAGTTCAGGCAATAAGTGATGTCCCTACATACAGTAAGCTGGCGGCTGCCTCCCTCACTGGTTCAAGGCCAGATGCACTAACATTTCTCCCCCAACAATACTCTTTGTGGTGTTATTACACTATATACACATTATATATAAGTACAGTGATACCTCGGAATACAAGTGTCCCAGTATACAAGTTTTTCGGAATACGAGCAGGATTTCCTCAGAAAATGTGTCTCGGAAGGCGAGGGTTACCTCAGAAGGCGAGTTTGTTGATACGCGTACAAGCCGACCTAGCCCGTGGTGGTACGGCGATCGTCGCCTCTCACCCCTCAGTTTACCAGTGCCTCGCGCCCAGTGACTATCCCACATCAATTCTTCACCCGGATTTTCAGTGTTTTGTTGGATTTTTGGTCATTTGACCATAAAAGTTGTTATTATATATCTCGCCATGGGTCCCAAGAAAGCCAGTGGTAAGGTTTAACCTAAGAAAATAGTGCGGCATTTGGGCGATCGAGTGGCAACACTGAAAAGTGTATACTCTTTTCACTGTCCTGACATTAATTTTCGATTTACGTATTTCATTTTTGTACCAATGTGTTCGCAATAGAATGTTCTAGAAGAACATAAGTATAAAATGTCACACAAGGATGCGTTAGACCGGCACCAAATAAAAAACTACGTCGATTACACTTGTCGTGTCAACAATACAATGGTCTTACCTCGATGGTGCAATGTTATGCCGTTCTCCTAAATAGGCTATGCGGCTATTAGAGAAAACGGAAATTTCATGGCGGACATTTTCAAACTATCCCAAAGTCAATCGCATAACAAATAGAGTTTATAGAAATATTTTTCTCATGACTCATGAGCGAGTCCGCTGTGCAAGCTCAACACAAAAAGTGGAAACGCTCTTGAGTGCCGTGATAACGCTAAAGTGTTAAGAAAATGTGTGAAGTATGGGAAGAATTGCAAAGTTTTGTTGAAAAAACTCACATAGATAAAGCTGTAGCAGGCCGTTGCATTGACTTTAAATGACAATGTGATGTCTTACTACAGAGAAGTGTTAAAATGTAGGGAAAAACAAGTGTCTTTAGACAGATTCTTAGTAAGACAAGCAAGTCTTAGTGGTATGCAGGTAAAACGTGCCAGAGTGTGTACACCAGTGAAGTCCTCACTGCCTGATGTGATAATGGAAGGGGACTCCCCTTCCAAACAGTAACACCTCTTCTCCTCCCTCCTCCTCACCATCTTTCATACGCCAACAGCAAGGTAAGTAATAACTTGAACATAGTTTTGTAGGTTTATTTAGATGAATTAGGTATAAAATTTAATTTGAAGTGGGGTTTTAGGGGTAGTCAGGAATGGATTAATTCATTTCCCATTATTTCTTATGGGGAAATTAGCTTCGGAATACGAGCTGTCTCCAGGAACAGATTAAACTCTTAAACCGAGGTACCACTGTATCTACATGTGTTATTCACCATAACTGTACAGCTAAGCTGGTATGGTGCCCAAAGAGCATAGTGGCCACCCTCTACACAGCTAGACAAGTCATGCAGACAACGCCACTTCCGTTACCTAAATGGCTCCTCCCCAACATAATCCTTTTGCTGTTATTACACTAAATATACATGTTATATATAAGTATCTACATTTGTGTTCACCACAGAGAACCACTGAGCTGGTATGGTGAGGGCAGACAATAACAGGTGGCCACACAGAACCAGCAGACGACATTATCTCCCTCCCTCCCTCAGCATTACTCCTCCCACCATACAGCATTGCGCTAATTATCACAACAATCCTAATATTATCAAAATTCTGGTCATTTTTATCAGACTTTAGCCTTGGTTGCACAGTCAGTACTGACGCTTTCACACCCAGGAATGTTGCCCATAATTTAAAAAAAAAATGGCGTCTGTTTACAAGAGCCCTGAGGAAGCTGATATGAACACTGTGTAGCCGCGAAACTTTTAAATCTTGCGTGGTACTCCAACACATCAATAGCTGTGGTGCGCAATTCCATGGAAGTAACTCACCACAGCTATTGATGTCTTGTGCAGTTTAACGGTTAAACTGGCTGTCAAAGAGGTAAAAGAAATAGTGTACATCTCTCTGGATTGAATAGTATATTAAATAGTTTAATATTCTTTACATACATGTTGGAAAATATTTTATTTTGCCTGCTTGAAAGGTATATATATCAAGACATCTTCAAAGCTAATACAATGTATGCTATGAAAAATACAAAATTTTACCTAAATAAGATATACAACATATAATTAGAATGAAAGTGATGGAAGCATTGCTATCTTGTCTACTGCATTAATGTTCATTTAATTACATTTCATTTTGTATATTAACCAAAAAACTACTATTATCTACCAACCCATAAAGAACTAATAACCACCCACATGCCTTATCTTAATATAAAATTATTCCTCATCCATAAAGCCCTGCCAAATTTTCAACAGGCAGAATAATCCCCACAGAGAGGATTAAATATAAACAAACACTCCTCACTGACTAGAAGGGAATAATAAAATGAATCTTTGACTAGGACAAAATCCAGCGATCATCCAGATGTACAAATCCCTTGTGTGCCTTCACTTCTATCATGGAATTCAAGCATAGAGACCATGGAGACCTCATGTACAAAAAGACATTACTGCACTTTTTGTTTAGCATAAAGTGCCTAAAAATCACCCCAGAACTAAGTCAACTCTCATTTCAGGATAAGTTGAGGACCATAGTACTACTAGACAAACAACTCAGCAAATAAGACAACAGGGATTACCTTGTTGAAGTCATAAAAATACTGAGCATTTGAATTTTTTTTTTTAAGTAATTGTTAAACCAGACTACTTACTAAAAAGATCCTACATGACTCACCTATAGGAGGTAAAAGTTTCAAGTTTACCAAGCCTCAAAGTTCGATAGACAACAGGAGATACTTTTTCACACAATGGGTAACAAAAATACCTTATCTTTTACTTGCTGAAGCTGTAAATACCATAGGAGGAAGTGACCTCTCGTTACATGAAAAATATCAAATAGTCAAAGCACTGGCTAAATATCTCCAGTCCACCAACAAATTGGGCCACATTTGACCTGTGCCACATTCACACCTCACTCCACCAACAACCAAACACAGGGAAACAACTGCCTTGTTGCAGCACCAACGCCCAGATGATGCCATAAATCCAACATCCCGCCCTACAGTGTGGCAAGTCTCCCTCTAACATACGCCTCTGTTTAATCGCCACTCCTCTATCTACAGCACAAGCCAACACTCTTCAAACCTTGTCCTTCTCAACACTGATGCATCTCCCAACATTTGTACTGGTGCAGTCATCAGGAGGATAAACCCTTCATGCAAACTGCACCTATCGCCAAGAAGAAGTAAATACAGTACCAGGAGTTCTGCAACTTAATATACAACTTGGAAAAACTCTTCAGGAAGAATGGAAGAACATTCCTGAAACCTCTTCCTGCCGCATCTACTGTATAGATAATAGCCTATATAGATAGTATGTAGGCCTACTCACCAAAATTGTTACAATTTGTACCTATTTCATAAAGAACATAACAACAAAGACAATATATGAGAATGTGCGAGAAAATAAAACACTAAAATTTGATTTTGGGCTGGAATAAAGCAATAATAGCTTTAATATGTGACACAATCTAAATGGTTTCCGAAGACGTAAATTTGCAACAGGTAAATGACGAGTGGCCGGTCTGGCCAGCCGCACCTCTGGCTCCCTCACCTTACCCACCACCCACAATAACTGTTATAATACACCAAATTTTCCCCAGCTTTTCCTTCAGGCGGCATTTAGTGAGCGGCAGTAAAACAACGTTTACGTACCATAAGACTCCGACATGATGGAAGGCCAAGAATTCTTGTGAAAGCCGCCCAGTGATGCTGAAACGCACAACTGTCACTAAACGTAAACACTACAGGCTTAGATCCGGATTGCGCAGCGGCCGCCTCACGCCGGCCTCTTCACTAACACTCATCACTTAATTTAGTTTAAGCGCCAATTTATTACACTGAAAGACAAATATATATTTATTTAAATTATATGTCTTATTAAATGTATTATATTATTAAACTTTGATATGTATATACTTCTCTATTTTGTAATGCGTAAAAAATTAACTTAGCTCCTTATGGAATAACAAGAATAAGGGATTGGTCTTTTTTTTTACCTAAATAAATAAATAAATAAATAAATGTTTATTTAGGTAAGATACATACATACAAGAGATTTTACAAAGATTGATGGATTTATAGATAGAGCTAGTACATACAATGCCTAAAGCCACTATTACGCAAAACGTTTCGGGCAGGAAAAACATTAATGACTAAAGCTTAATACTAATTGAAATTGAAATTTAAATTTAAATAAGTTTATTGAGGTAAAATACACACAAAGGGATGAGGTAGCTCAAGCTATTCTCACCCCATTCAGTACAACGTGTTAATACATACATAGACACACATCACAAATACTCCAAATACACACATCAATACAAATAGTCTCCGTGGTGTAGTGGTAAGACACTCGCCTGGCATTCCGCGAGCGCTATGTCATGGGTTCGTATCCTGGCCGGGGAGGATTTACTGGGCGCAATTCCTTAACTGTAGCCTCTGTTTAACGCAACAGTAAAATGTGTACTTGGATGAAAAAATGATTCTTCGCGGCGGGGATCGTATTCCAGGGACCTGCCCGAAACGCTACGCGTACTAGTGGCTGTACAAGAATGTAACAACTCTTGTATATATCTCAAAAAAAAAAAAATAATAAATAAAAAAAAAAATAAACATATTACCAAACATTCTGAGATAAACATATACATTTCCTCCTTCACAAGTAGTATGGTATCAGACGTACACACAAATACTTTTATGACCTAGGTATACTGTATAGACAATTTGCAAGAGACATGCAGATAATTCAACAAAATATTACAATCTTGGTGCAAAATTCTTATATCTCTCAAGAATATCATTACCTTTCCGTTGTGACACATCCAGGCTATTTGTTCAGGAACAGTCCTTATCTCAGTGTTTCTATATACATTAATCAACGGACAATCAAGAACATAATGGGCCAGGGTGTGAGACCTTAACATACCACATAGCACATTTGACTCACATACATGTAGTGTTGCATGGTTTGACTTCTCTCATACATTATCTCTCTCCTCTCCACTCCCGCCTGTGCCTGAATATTTCTGATTTTGCTTCTTATTTGTCTCATTGTGAATTCACATTCAATGTCAACTTGTGGTTTTGATGTGGCACGTTTGGCCAAGTCATCCGCCACCTCGTTGAGCACTATTCCAACATGAGATGGAATCCACATGAATTTCACACTATAACCTTTCAGCTGTATCTCTGTTATTCTTCTCTTACAGTCCTCAACTATAGACATGAAGACTGGGTTTCGACTGTTTAAGGACTCCAGTGCTCCTCGGCTATCGACAAATACAAAAACATTTTTGTCGTCATGACGTACTTCCTCCAAACACGCCATAATGGCCTGCAGTTCAGCTTGTGTGGATGATATATAATTACTAAGCCGGAGTTCAATTATCCTGTCCACAGTCCCAAACTCCGTATATTCCCTTATTAGGACACCACACCCTGCCCTGCCATCCTCAGCCACCGACCCGTCACAATATACATGTAAACTGTTGCCTCTTGGTAACCGAGATATCATGCTTCCATACAAACACCGTAATTGTCCAGGTTCATGATGAATCTTTTTCACCTTGAGGGGTACAATTTCGACGTCTATTTTCTGTACTTTCCAGGGAGCAGACATATTACACTGTCGAGAGGGTTTACAGCAGTCAAGTACGTCGTATTCCCTGAGGTCATGAGCTAATCCCCTCGTGTAGCGTGTCTCCCTCAGTTTCCTGGAAGTGTGTACGTCACTCAAGCAGGTCTGAACGCCCTCAAACACCTTATCCCCTCCTTTTCTCCGCATGAAACGAATAGATACTCTAGTGTTAATGTCACGGACTCTATCACACACACTCTGTAAATTTAATTCCATTCTCATTATTTCAATCATTGCATTTCTTTGACATCCAAGAATAATCCTCATAGCCTCGTTCTGTATCAGCTCTATTTTTTTAATTCTGCCTTGGCCTGTGTAAGACAATACGGGTGCTGCGTAGTCTATCAGGGACCGAACAGTACTTATGTATAACATCCGCAAGATAGGTACCCCAACACCTTTACCAGAAAAAGCCAGTGCTTTCAGAGGATGCAGACGGGCTTTACATAAGGTGCTGATATGATTTATTCAGCATTTTTACTCTCACATGTGTATCCAACATACATGCCCAGATACTTGTACTTCTGAACACGACTCAGTTTCACACCATTTAGAGTAAGTGTTATATTTCTTCGTTTCCTATACTCGTATTTGGTTTTATCTGCTGTGACGGTAAAGCGTTGGTGTTCGGCTGTTTCAAAAGCTAGGGGCAGGGCCTCGTCACATAAAGAAAAAAAGAGAGAAAAAGCTGGAACTTTCGTCTGTGGTAAGATAATGGGAAGACACACAAAACACAAGTAAATTTAACAATGAAATTTTAATTACGTTAGAAAAGCAAGACATGAATAAAATTGAGTATAAAATATAAAAGACAAGTCAACAAACAAAATAATAAGAATAATCACTGGCAAATGAAAAGTTACGTTAAGACAAGTGAGTAATAGCAAAGTAAATAATAAATGATGATGCCGGAATATTGGCTTCGAGCTGCCACCTCCCTTAGTACACGTAAGCCAAGGCTTAGTCTACCAATGAGAGATGTCACCTGCAAGGAGCACTGGAATATTCTGCCGACTCTGGGCCGCTGCAGCCCAGACATCAACTAGTGGCGGAGGGTGGAAGGCAGGTGCGACGGGACACCAGCCAATCAGCGACAGGCAGGCAATGGACAAGCAGTTTGCCGGTTTACGGTGGTGGTGGCGGCGAGCAGGTGTGCCGGATACGTTTTGCTCTCTGGGCAAAACGTTTTGGAGATACTTGCTGGATATATCTTCTATATTATCTGTTGTAGTAATGTACTTTGGAGGGAAGAGCAGGCTCAATCTCTCTTGAAAGAGATTATCGTCACACTGCATTTATAACTAAGCCTAACATGTGACAGGTTGTACCAAGTATGTTAAGAGCAGTTTGAATTTTGTTCCCAGAAGTGCCTTGTATAAGAATGTCATCTTATTTATTTATTTATTTATTTATGCATATACAAGAATGTACATAAGGAATGTGAGGATACAAATATGGTAATTACAGTCTTGTAAAGCCACTAGCACGCGCAGCGTTTCGGGCAGGTCCTTAATCTAAGAAAATTTTAAGGAGGTATCATCAGCATATATGATCGTCGTGACCCCTGGAGGATACATCTCTGATGCTAATCTGTTCATTAATACATTGAATAAGGTGGGACCTAATACTCCCCCTTGTGGGGTACCTAACTGAAACCTCCGTTCCTCAGACATGTATCCCTGGTAATACACCTGATCTTTTCTGCCTTGTAGATAATCCCTTATCCAGTGTAGCAATCTCCCTGTTATTCCCAGATTGGCTAATTCGTATAAGATTACTTCCCCATTGGCTTTATCAAATGCTCCTTGTAGATCAACAAAAACTCTACAATTGTCATCCACATTAGACAAACACTTTAAGAGACAATCCGCAGTACTTTTGCCTTTGATAAAACCAAAGAGATTACTGGACATGTTATCACCTACAAGGTAGAGGAGCCTATTTAACAAAATCCTTTCCATCATTTTACAAAAGCAGGATATTAAGGAGACAGGTCTGTAGCCTCCGTTTGACTTAGGGATAGGAATGATGACTGCCTCCATTTTCTTGGTAACTTTCCCTCTCTATAACTCATATTAAACAAATCAAGTAAGGGACTAGGTTTCATACCGGCTAAATAATTAAGTATGTCATACGTTACTCCATCTTTTCCCGGAGCAGTAGAGCTGCCACTTTTTATAGCATCCAGTAGCTCATCGTGAGTTATCTCAGTGCATGTTATAGATCTTGTATTTAAGGCACATAAAGTTACTCCATTTCTAATATTTTCCCATGACTCAATGGTGACTCTCGTGTCTGCAGGTAAAGACTCCATACCAGCAGCACTTGCCCATTTATCTACTAACTCATTAGCAACTTTCCCTGGATCTGAGTGAGCAATGAATTTGGTCTTACAACCCCTGATTTTGTTTACTGCTCTCCATATGTCTTTAAGGTTCTCAGTATTACCAATGGACTGAGCAAATTCTTGCCAGTATCTGTCCCGCGCCTCCTTCCTCACCTGACTGCATTCCCTAGCCACTTCCAACATTGTATTTTTCTCTTCATCCCTCATTCCATTTTTTAACCATTTTTTATGCGCACTCCGTAGCATTCTCTCCCACCCCTTGACTTGCTGATCATTGGAATATTTAAATTTCTTAGGTCCGTGCGTCTTGCTTCCCCTGCCCCCGTTATTTTCCCTCTGTACTAATTTCTCTATGTTCTCGACCATGTCCTCGTAAAAACTATCAACGCAGAGCGGCGTGTAATGTTGATACCAATCTCCCATATTTTGAATAAAATAATTTTTCATATCTTTATTAATGTTTAGCCTTTTCCTTTGAAAGTGGACTTGTTTTTTCCCCAGTGGTAATTCAACGTTCAAGGCAAAGTGGTCACTAAGTAGGTCCCGAACAACCCGAGCCTCCCCCATAATCCCCTGAGAGTTTAAAATGCAGGCATAGTCAAGCCGTCCTCCCCTGATGTGAGTTGGTTCATTGTTTCCCAAGAGACAGGTATCTGGATGATCTTGTAGAAACTGTAACCACTTGACCCCATTAGCATTAATACTACCCACTGTCCCAAGGCTTGTGTGCCGAGCATTAAGGTCCCCAATGACCAGTGAAGGATTAGTATAAATGCAGTCAGGTAAATAGTTAGCGTCGAAGCAGTTCCTGGATACATACAAATTAACTACAATAAATTCCCCTTCCCTTAATGATAATTTAACACAGACACTCTCTAACCCCTGCGTTTTTGATGTCGGTTCTACTAACTCTGCTGGTATGGAGTTCTTAACATAAATCGACGTGCCTCTGATGTTATTTGCGGCGAAGAGGTTAAACCCTTTATAGCCATTTAATTTCAATAAGCCTTCATTCCTATCCCCTGTCTCCTGGAGAGCTACAACATCAATATAATTTCCCATCACATAACAATGAACATCTGTAACCCTGTTTCTTAAACCATTAACATTCCATGACAACACTTTCAGTCTAGGGTGATCCATTATTAATCAATTCACTGTCTAAGTCATCCCCAATAAGTTCACTAAATGATAGCCATACCTTGTATAACATCTCCCACCTCCTCCCAAGTTCACCAGTAAAAGCGACATTGCGTTTCTCAAGAGATTTTTTTTCAGCCCTGTGACGTCCATTATTGGCCCAAATGATTCCTTCATTTTATGTGTAATTATAAGGTTCTTCCTTTCATTACGACTATCATCATTCACACACACTTCACTTTCCTTCATTTCATCACTCAATATTTCATTATTGCCCTCAACCATTATATCCTGATTATCCTTCACCGTTTTGTGATTTTCCTTGACCTCCTGAACGTTTAATTTCGCCTCGATGGACTCGATTCTCTGCCCAAGATTTCGGAGGAATTCACCAACTTCAGTTCCACACCTCCTTGACCATATCATTATGGCCCTCTTTCTGAGCCACAGTAGACACTTCACTCACCGTTACACTGTCACTGCCGGAGTCCTGAGTGGTGGCGTGGCTGCTTGTTGTTTGAGCCTGCCTAAGTAAAGGTTTAGGCCTGCCTTTACCCACGCATTCGTCCGGATCACTGGCACTGTTTGGGGCAGACTGTTTTGCTGTGCTCCCGGTGTCTGGGTAAGAGCTCTTGCTTGCTCTGTAACATTCACCGGCCGGGGAACATCCATACTCGGCCTCTTGCTACACACAGCCGAGCTGGCATTGTGAACACCTCCACAGTTGCAGCATCTGGGAACTATTTTCTCACACAGATTAAGTCTGTTTCTACACACATTAGAGAGGCGAGACTTTCCGCAGAAACGACATCGTGGATCATTTTGACAGCTCCAGGATTTATGCCCCCATCTGCAGCACTTCAGGCATATTATGGGCTCTTCCACATACTTTGCTACATGCCTGTAGCCAGCCCCGGTGATGAACACTTTCTCGGGAACTTCACCTCTCACTAGAGCCACCACCTGACTCCTAGCTTCACCTTTAATAAGGTGACGCTTGGCCCACACAAATCGTTGGTCGTCGAGGATGAACTCGGGGTCTAGAATCTGAGGGTATTTGTAGATAATTACCTTCGTCAGCTTTTCGTTCCCCTCCGGTATTTCCATAACAATTCCATCATATCCTTGCTGGGTAAGATACTCCACTGCCTCCATAGAACCTACCGTTAAGTAAGGTCTGTTCACACCTTCCTTCAGCAGGGGCTCGAACTTGCGGTGTTCTCTTCCAAGTCTGACTGTCCACAGCAGCTTCTGATGATAGGTCAGCGTGCATGAGGCAGGGAAGAGAAGCCTCCATCTCCGCTGACCCTCACCTTCCTGACATCGTTCCGTCCGTTTGTCGACATCAGTCTCGGCGTCGTTCTTCATTCTGTTGTCGTTTTCGTTAAGTGTACCATTACTGTCCACACTACGCCTTGCCTCCTGTCTTCTTCGTTTCTTCTGTTGCCTTGTTAGAACTTATTGATACTCGCCCTCCTCGACTGACTGGCTGCTTTCAGAGTCCATGTGAATATAGCCGTGAGAAGTAGCCATGTCTTCTGGTGACTGAGTCTCCATCTCAGTACCCAGCATGGGGGGAGTGGGGGGGGGGAAGGTGCGGAGCAGGTATCTTGACCCGACCGCGTCCCAGGTAAGACTCTGTTAATACTAATTGAGTATAAAGAATAAAATGTGTTGAGAACAAATAAAAATAGAGATAAAAAAACGGGGGGAACATGGCTGAAAAAGCAGCACAAATACAATTAGGTCGACAAACAGCGTTGTTAAAAAAAAGAAAAAAAAAACAGGCATAGGTTGACAATAGGTTACAGGGAATTTATTAGGTAGTGTTTCGTTTTTATCTTAAACTGGTTGAGAGAGGTACCGTCTTTAACATGGTTGGAAAGGTCATTCCACATTCTGGGTCCCTTGATTTGTAGAGCATTTCTAGTTTGATTGAGTCGTACTCTAGGAATATCAAAACTGTATTTATTTCTGGTGTGGTGCTCATGGGTTCTGTTACAACCTTCAATGAAGCTTTTGAGGTCAGGATTGGCATTACAGTTCAGCGTTTGATATATGTATAATACACATGAGAGAATGTGCAGTGACTTAATATATGGCCACTGCCTTTTGGACGAAAGGCGGTGGAGTTTCTGATTGGGAAGGAAGAGACAATTGCGCACCGCGTTCCGCAAGGCGCGGTGCGGACAGTCTGGGTGGCGTAAATAGCGGGGAAGGGAGGTCTCGCCCTCACTCCATTCTCGACACGGTCCGCGATTCACGAAGCGGCTCCACGCTCAGCGCTGCGCCTCATCGACACGTGGGCCAGTACTCTATACTGCATCTCAAGTCTGCTTTACAGTGTACACGAGATTTCTCAAGCAAAGGGACCCCATCCCCGCTACTATGGTCCCAGATCTGACGTTCTCTGATCCTTTGGGGCCTTCGACATCCCAGGCCGGTACGGCAGGGGCTCCCTGCCCTACTCAGCAAACCTAAAGGTAGGAGAGTTTCCTGTTCAGGTTAGTCAGGACTATTCCCAGTGCTGGCGTGTGATTGCGCCGTCCCTCCCGGTCCGTTCGTACCGTCTTAGCTAGTTCCCTGGGCCTTCCGCCTGTTTGCCTGCCTGGGGTTGCAGGTGCGCCTCCAGGTCGGGACTGGTGTGCTGGTTGTCTGCGGCGACTCCACGTGGCCAACTAGAAATGCTCTACAAATCAAGGGACCCAGATTGTGGAATGACCTTCTCAACCATGTTAAAGACTGTCCCTCTCTCAACCAGTTTAAGATAAAAACGAAGCTATACCTAATAAATTCCCTGTAACCTACCTTACCCCTCTATTGTCAACCAATGTCTGTTTTTTTTTAAAGAGCGCTGTTGGTCGACAGAATTGTATTTGTGCTGCTTTTTCAGCTATGTTTTCATTCCATGTTTTCATTTTACTCTTTATGCTCAATTAGTATTAAGCTTTAGTCATTTAAGTTTTTCATGCCCGAAACGCTTTGCGTAATAGTGGCTTTAGGCATTGTATGTACTATATCCCTAACTATAAATCCATCACTCTTTGTAAAATCTCTTGTATGTATGTACCTTACCTAAATAAACATTTGATTTGATTTGATTTGTTTCGGTGGTCCTGTGCCCCTGGGGCCCGGCCCTAATGCATGCTCGGTGGAGCATTCGTCCCAGGTGTGCCCTCCCAGGCGTTTATCGGGAGCCCGGTTTGCTGTGCCCCTAGGCTTGCCCCTAGGGGCCATGGGCCGGATTCAGGAAGGTACTTACGAAGGTTTTTCCTCTTAGCTAAGAACGTTTTCCCTCTTAACGCCTTCGTGGCGGCTACGTCCGTATTCAATTAGCTACCCTAAGTGGAAAAACCTTCGTAAGTTCATTCCGGGATTTAAGTGTGGTTTCGACCACTCGTAGCTTTACGTAAACTGGATATAAGTCATTTTTTCTCTACTACATAACACTGGGATCGATTTATGATATTGGAACATGACCAAAATATTATAGCTGGTGAATCTAGTGAAGAGGAGTCCTTCGTGTTAGTTATATATGCATTCTCTGCTTGAAACTTGAAGTAAATATGTGTTTGATGATAGTATAATTAGTTTTATAATATCAAGATATTATACCAGTAGTTATTAAGTAAATAAACACTGGTGAACATGAAATATGAGAGAAGGTGATGAGCCCTGCCTGATGGGATCATTTACTATCACCAAATGCCCCTGTTCACCTAGTAGTAAGGGTGTACCTTAGCTATACATACCCATTTCTAATTTATTTAGTTTGGTTTTATTTTGAAATTAAATCTGGGTGAGACATAAAATAAAAATATGCTGCACAAATGATGTTAGGCAAGGAGAAGGGTAAAAATGTCACAAACTTTATTCATTGAATACTTAAAGCTACAATAATGACTATATAGATTATTAAAAAAGAGAGAGGGAAGTAGGGGTCCAAGACCTCTTTCTGTTATACAATTTGGGTGTGGAACAAGTAATTATCAAAAGAAGGCACCATGCCGGGAAGGCTATGTAGTAGTAAGGCAGTGAGGTGAGGCAGCTACTTATTTGAGAAATGCTTATTTTATTTACCTTATAAGCTGAGGCAACTTATTTTATTTGAGGAATACTCAGCTGATTCCTCTACATTTAGCATGGAACAAATTTGTGTCCAAGACCTCTTCCTGTTACTCAATTTGGCTGTGTGTAACCAAACTAGAAGTGCTCTACAAATCAAGGGACCCAGAATGTGGAATGACCTCCCGAATCATGTCAAAGGCTGTACCTCTCTCAACCAGTTTAAGAGTTAAACCAAGTACTGCCTAATTAACTCCATGTAACCTAACTTACCTCCTAAATGTCAACCCATGTCTTGCTATTTTTGAAACAACGCTGTTCACCAACATGTACAATTGCTGATTTATGCTATGTTAACCCCCCTTTTTGTATTTTTTATTCCTTCTTTCAAAACAATTTATACCTAATCCCGATTACTATTAAGTTTTAGTCTGTGTTTTTTCCCCCACACCTTGCCCGAAATGCTATGAGTATAGTGGCTTTAGGTATTGTATGTACTAGCTCTGTCTATAAATCCAACATTATGTTTGTAAATCAACTGTATGTACTTTTCCTGAATAAAATGTATTTATTATTTATTTTTTAATCAGTAAGTATTAAAAGAAGGCACCAAGCTGGGAAGGCTATGTAGCACCATTGTGTGTAACAATAAACCAAATTTTTTTTTAACAAATAATGCACCTGTATGGTAAAACAAATCCTGTCAGCTGTAAAAATATTGATGCAGTTATTTAAATGAAAAATATAATGAAAGAAGTATTACTGGTTTATTTTTATCCTATCTTTTTGTACTGTACAGTATATCCAAGGAAGTGAAAAATTGAGACATAATGCACAATTTAATGAATGATTAGCATGGATTAGCAGTTCAAAAGAAATATGACTATTACATATCAACATGAGATCTTAATGATCCATGGTCGACATGATTTAATAAGGATAATACAGTACTGAATTTGTAATAATACAAACTATAATTTAAAATCTTTATTACTGATTTTTTTTAAGAAGATTAGGTATACACAGCAATATGCTGCTACCCTATTCTATATGGAATATTACACAGTGTAGATAAAAAACTAGCTATAAGTTTATCTAATACTCCCATCTCACAGGATGGTTAGACATACTGTACATGGAATCAATTTAGAAAATACCAGCCTCAATACAAAAAACAAATCAACTGACTAAACAACTCTAAGCAATTTTCACAAGAGGTAAGCACTGAATCATGGAAACATTATATTATAATTACTCTTACCAGTTTCTACAAGACTCCTCTCAAACAATGTATTTTTAAACATGTTTAGGTATACACAGCAATGTGCTGCTTCCCTATTCTGTATAAAGGACCACACAGTGTAGATAAAAAACCAGCTACAAGCTCATCCAACATCCTCACCTCACAGGATGGCCAATCATACATGGAATTAGGAGAGAACAAAATACTTAATGCTGATCTATTAGCCTCCACTGGCAAAATCTGGGTGCAGCACAAGAATATCTTCCAATATTCCCGAGTGTATGAAGTAATTACAGAGCTCAAAATACCTCATACCATTTGGTATGAAGTCACTGATAACTGGACAATCACAGATATAGTGTTGGAGAGTATGTTCTCTCAAGTAGGGCTGAAAACAGATGTTTTTTTTCCACCAAGAGGGCTATAAACCCATAGAACCGCTTACCCGCTGAAGCCGTAAATGCCAAATTCCAGCTGAAAAATATCATTAATACAATTGGTGGGCCCTTTAACAAGCCGCCGGCTTTCTGTCCTCTTCGAGGTCACTAGATAGTTAGTGGCCCTTGGGTAAATTCAGTAAATATATACAATAATTGTCAGCGCATCTTCCGAGCAACAAGGACAGCTACACAGTATCTCTTAGAATTACGTAGGTAAACAACAAATGTAACATATTTGTTTACCACAATGTCGGTGATGACTGTAGAAGTTGAAAAAACATTGTTATACTTCGAAATATACTAATTTTATAAGAAAATTCGACGTAAATAGGAGGCAGTAGAGCTCCGAGTCACAAGGCTTCATTCTGTACTTTTTGAAGCCCTCCAAGCATTCTTTCTGGCATTAAAGCAAACGGAGGTGCAGCAAAATCTTTTAAAAATATGATGTATGCAAGGTACGTCATTTGAACAATTTTGATATTGGCTCCATAGCCAGAGTGATATAATTTATTTTGTCGGGGGGACAGGCAGCCTTTGTACATATATACATGTTAGACTTATATCAAGGTCCCTCCCCACGATGCAAAGCCACAACAAGCTAACTCCTGGGTACCTATTTATTGCTAGGTGAACAGAGGCATTAGGTGATGGGAAACGTGTCACTGCCTTGAGAACGCTGAGCGACTTTCTGTACTGACAACAGTCACATCTTACGAACCTCAGCCGTCCCAGGTATGAGAACTTGGACGATTTTTGTAGTTTTATTTTGAACTTGTTCTAAGTTCATCTGTTAAACCTGAATCAAGACTTTATTTTCGTTAAAGTTAAAAGATTCGTTTGATGACTTAAGGTTTCGTTGAAATTTTGGTTTACTTGAGAGCACAATAAGAACAATATGTGATAATGATACAATGTTGACTTTAGAATGTTTACTGACAATAATACAATAATTAATAATAATGGAGGCCTTGACATATTACCTCGTGTCGACATACAAGCAGAGTTAATAATATTTTGTACTATGCCTGTGTTATTTGCTTGTATGCTTAATATATATTTTTGTTATAAGGTGATCCAGATGATCACACACGGAAAAAGGCCATTTTACATCGTAAATGTAAATGTTTTATAATGTACTATACATGTAATATAGTACATTATAAAACATTTTTACAAAATGAAAATGTACTATATAGTATATTCACCCGTGTTGGCAAAATTGGAGAATGTTGCAGGTGTTGGATGGAGCGAGATGAATATTGAGAAGGTTCCCAGGAAGAGTACATGAGACATGGTCCTGTGCAGCCTAGTCCGGTACTGGTCCTGTGCAGCCTAGTCCGGTACTGGTCCTGTGCAGCTTAGTCCGGTACTGGTCCTGTGCAGCCTAGTCCGGTACTGGTCCTGTGCAGCCTAGTCCGGTACTCTTGCTAGTCATAAGAGACCAGACATGGTCCTGTGCAGCCTAGTCCGCTACTCTTGCTAGTCATAAGACATCTCGCCAAATGGCTTTACAATAACAAATACTGAAGTGCCTATTAATCATTGTAATCAGGCCTTCTGTAGTTTGTATAACAATATTACAATTATTATATCCCAAGTCAAGTGAGACGCGCAAGTTGGCTCACAAAAAACTGGGCAAGAGTTCGATTCCTAGGCAAGGCAAGACATTTAGGCACGTATCCTTACACCTAGTAAAAAATAGGCACGCAGGAGTCAGACGACTGTTGTGGGCTGCATCCTGAGGAATGTAAGTCCTTGCCTGGAAGACCTCCATAAGCCTAATAAGTTTCCTGTTCCAGACAGTGGAAACCCAAATCCTAACTCGTATTGATAGTGCAGAACTAATACCCAAGACTAAAAACAAATAATTTTCTCAATATATATCTTCATATGGACTTCGCTCACTGAGTTCACTGTGACCTTAGGAAACTGTTGGAGATGTGTTAGAGGGCGGCCAAGTAGTCGTGTTCCAGCGGTGCATCCTTGAGCTGCTTGTAGCAGGCCGGGTGCAGGGAGTTGGCCATCATAGTGCAGTCCACTGTGATCAGGGAAAGGAAAATATATATTTAGAAAAAAATCATCGGCCAAAATGGAGAATTCTTAACTTTACCCATGATGAGTTAGTTTTAAGTTTAGTCATAAAATATTAATAATAATTTACATATAAATAGGACAGAGGCTCTAATTATAGTCATTGCGCAGTATTTGTATCCTTTAATTACTTAAGGGCTGCCTTATCTATAGTAACCATGACGAGGACAAGAAGCCGGCGACTTGTCAAAGGTACCCCTATTGTTTCAGAGGATTTTTTCTAACTACATTTTGAATAGCTTCGGCAGGTAGGCGGTTCCATGGGCTTATAATCCAATGGGTGAAAACGCATTTTTTCTATCCTTCATTGGCTTGTTGAACTTGAACCTGCTGTCCGTTACAATTGACCTGTTAAAGAAGTGGTCTGGATTAATATCCTCCAATTTGCTCAGTATTTTAAAAGTCTCGATGAGATGAGCACTGTCATGTCTGGTTTGTAGTGATGTTAGTCCTGTGGCCCTGAACAGTTCCTGCTGTAAGACTTGACAGAGTTCTGGGAGGATTTTTATCACTCTGTGTTGAGTTTCCTCCAAACCACATTCGTGTTTTTTTGCAGGTGGTTTCTCCCAGCTTTACTCCAGTAGTCCAGATGGGGACGTGCACCAGAGATTTGTACAGTTGAATAACTAATACATTTTCCTTTAAATCAAAGGTTAGTTTGACTATCTTGAGATGATTTCGGGGCTTTAGTGTCCCCGCGGCCCGGTCCTCGACCAGGCCTCCACCCCCAGGAAGCAGCCCGTGACAGCTGACTAACACCCAGGTACCTATTTTACTGCTAGGTAACAGGGGCATAGGATGAAAGAAACTCTACCCGTTGTTTCTCGCCGGCACCCGGGATCGAACCCGGGACTACAGGATCACAAGTCCAGCGTGCTGTCCGCTCGGCCGACCGGCTCCCTATTCCTAGGCTTTGGTTTGATTTTTTTTACAGTTCATCTCTCACTTGTTGTGCAACTTTCAATAATTTTCAACATGACTCATTTTTTCATCAAACTGGTGTATGGCAGTGTTGTTTATATGATAATTGTGATGTGCATTGTTATGCCCACATGCATAGCCTTTCTCATAGTATATAGTCTATATAGTATCTATATCGATATAGTATAGGATTAATATAGTATAGTCGATCACCACATGATCGTCTTTCATTTTTCGACATTGAAAAGCATTTGCCAGTCTTCTGACCGTTTGTGTTCATGTAGATCTCTTTGTAACTCTTCAATATTATCTTCGCTTCCTACATAACCATAGATCTTAGTGTCATGTGCAAATTTGACGATGAGATATGTAATATTCTCATCTACGTCAATGATTTGTACATGACCAAAAGGGTTGGCCCAAGATGGAATTTTGCGGCACTCCACTCACCTCATTTTACTTGTCAGATTCATTTCCATTTAGGATGACCATTTGTTATCTTTGTTTTAAACATTGTTATTACTTTTAGTATTTTACCATTCATTCCGTGTGCTTGTAATGTCCTTGCCAGTCTTTCATTTGGTCCCTTATCGAAACCTTAAGCGAAGTCCATGTCTACCCGATGTTCTTTATCGGAATAGCTGGTGACAGTTTCCAAAAACGTGAGTTAGTTAGCTAAGCAGGATATATTTTGTTAAGAAAACGTTGTTATTAATACTACTGTAAGGTGATAAGTAACTCATTCCCTTAGAATTATCTGCATACAGATATGTGAAATTTGGTTGATTGGTCGGTAGTTTTCTGCTGAGCTCTTTCTACCTTTTTGAAGAACATAAGAACATAAGGACAAAGGTAACTGCAGAAGGCCTATTGGCCCATACGAAGCAGCTCCGAAGATGTGGTGACATTTTCATATTTGCAATCTAGGAGGACGTGCCCCAGGTCCAGAGATTTACTAAATAGGAGTTTCGGTGGTTACTTTACCGTGAGGTGTTTCCGGGGCTTAGAGTCCCCGCGGCCCGGTCGTCGACCAGTCCTCCAACAGGACCAGGTGGTAAATACAGTTTATTGGCAAGTTTCTTTACGATTTTGGATTAATTCCACCTAAACTTGGGACTTTTTATTCCTATAGTCTATAAATGGTCTTCCTAATTGTTTCCACTTTACTCCTGCTTTAAATATTTGTGAGAGTATTGGGAATTGTTTAATTTTTTCAGTGTGAACACTGATGTAAAGTATTCATTCATAGTATTGGCTGCCTTTTTTATCGTAAATTATAACTTGGCTGGTGTCATCTTTCAAAGGTCCTATTGAGTCTTTTGTCTTTGTATTACTTCATACATAGATATAAAAAATGCTTGTGATTTTTTTAACGTTTAGATAAAAATTTCTGTCATAGTTTCTTCTGACTGATCTGATTTCCTGGGTGGCTGAATTTAATGCCCTTCTGTATATCTCATAAACTTTGAGATTCTTGGTGGATTGAAACTCTCTCCAGAGGCTGTACCTCGTTGTCTGAGATTATTTTGCTGCCTGCGTCATCCATCTGGTTCTCTATAGTTTGCCACTCTTTCTGGCCACAGATTTGTTAACACGTTTACTGATGATCTTTAGTAAATTTCCCCTTGATGCCTCCATGTTATTTATCTCCTGTTAACTCCCATTAGGAGGTATGTTGTAATTCCTTTCGTTTTTATTATTGCTTAATATTGTTTTTTATTTATTATTAAGGTTATCAGTTATTTCTGCATCTTATTTGGCGTACCTTAAGATTAATAGAAGTTATAATTGGAAAACTGACGAGCCTACTACCTGCTGACAAGCCTACAGCCTTTTACACCACCTGCTGACAAGCCTACAGCCTTTTACACCACCTGCTGACAAGCCTACAGCCTTTTACACCACCTGCTGGCGAACTTACACCACCTGCTGACAAGCCTACAGACTTTTACACCACCTGCTGGCGAACTTACACCACCTGCTGACAAGCCTACAGACTTCTACACCACCTGCTGGCGAACTTACACCACCTGCTGACAAGCCTACAGACTTTTACACCACCTGCTGGCGAACTTACACCACCTGCTGACAAGCCTACAGACTTCTACACCACCTGCTGGCGAACTTACACCACCTGCTGACAAGCCTACAGACTTTTACACCACCTGCTGGCGAACTTACACCACCTGCTGACAAGCCTACAGACTTCTACACCACCTGCTGGCGAACTTACACCACCTGCTGACAAGCCTACAGACTTTTACACCACCTGCTGGCGAACTTACACCACCTGCTGACAAGCCTACAGACTTCTACACCACCTGCTGGCGAACTTACACCACCTGCTGACAAGCCTACAGACTTTTACACCACCTGCTGGCGAACTTACACCACCTGCTGACAAGCCTACAGACTTTTACACCACCTACTGACAAGCCTACAGACTTCTACACCACCTGCTGGCGAACTTACACCACCTGCTGACAAGCCTACAGACTTCTACACCACCTGCTGACGAATCTTCACCACCTGCTGACGAACTAAACAAAATATTGTAATTATGGATCCCTTCAAGCAGCACCCATAAGGTTGGCTGCACCATCACCCCAGCATGCAAGTGTAAGGCAGGAGTGTGTGTGTGTGTGGACTCACCGGGTAAACACAGTCCGTGACAGAGGCGGACGTCCTTGGGGTGGTGACGACGGCAGTTGGTGGGGTCGAGTAGGTAGCCAGCGGCGGCGGTGGAGGCGTGAGGCAGCAGGGGCACCCCACAGGACACCTGACGGTGCTGGAGCCCCACCCCGCACCACTCCGAGCACAGGCTCCACGGTCCCGTCACCCACCTGACACAAATATTTCTCAACTGTTGAAGTGGAACATTATGCAATACCTACACATGTTAAGTGTCTCACCCACGCTGGGAGTCACTCGGTAAAATGTGAGTAAACTTGTAGGCTTCACTTCCACTACAACTTAAGCAACAATCGTGGACTTAAGGGGGCGTCTGGTTGGCATCTGGGTCCAAAAATGCAAAAATGAAAACTCATTCGATTTCAATCAAACTTTTTTGACAAGTTCTATATGAAAAGTGTTTCATCTGGTCCAAGTTTCAGCATTGTAGCATAAATAGGAAGGGAGAAAAAAAATATTGAAGTAGTTGTGAAAATTATGCAAAAATGGTCAAAATCGATTATCAATCAAAAGTGTCAACTGAAATCATAACTACAACTCTTTGCTATCACAATAGCATATATCAAACAAATATTATTATTAGTTTAATTGGAAAAAAATTTTAAGGAAAAAAAAAAGGATTTTTTTTCTTTTTTTTTTTAAATATTTTTTTTTTCATTTTTTTTGGGGCAATTTGCATCAAACTTACACACCTGACTGTACGTAACCCTATCTGTAAGGACGCCAATTTTGGAGAAAATTGGTTAATGTCAACCCCAGCCACAGATTTTAGAACCTTAGACTTTATTCATTTCTGTTTTTTTTTTCAATTGACACAAACGTTTACAAAACTCATTCTTTTTTTATTCAATTTACATGAAACTTACACATATGTGGAGGGCATGTCTCTACATTGGGGGGCTTTCATTTTTCTCTAAGTTCATTTATTGATTTTATAATAGCAATAAACATGTCATATTTGCAAAAAAATTTTGGGGAACTTTGAACATTTGTATTAGGAAAACTAAAGATGTTTTGGAAATTCTAAATCCCCAAATCCTTTATTATATGCAAATGTGTCAGAAAAGTGTCACAGAATAATTTTATCTGAAACGTGTGTTCTGAAGTGTGGACTTGAAAATGTGTAAAAAACGTTCAAATAAAAAAAAAAAAAAAACTCCCTTTCTATTTACGCTGCAGTACTGAAACTTGGGACAATTTAAGCACTTTTCATATACAACTAGAAAAATAATATTGGTTGACATTGAACAACTTTCATTATAATAACCAGACGCCCCCTTAAATATCTACTCTAGTTGATGTAATTAAAGGACAATGATTTTGTTAGTCCATATAAGAGGGGACATGTAAATAATCAAATTTAAAGGGACACCATTAAAATATTAACCCTGGGTAGGGTGGAGCACCAGTAACCCTGGGTAGGGTGGAGCACCAGTAACCCTGGGTAGGGTGCAGCACCAGTAACCCTGGGTAGGGTGGAGCACCAGTAACCCTGGGTAGGGTGGAGCACCAGTAACCCTGGGTAGGGTGCAGCACCAGTAACCCTGGGTAGGGTGGAGCACCAGTAACCCTGGGTAGGGTGCAGCACCAGTAACCCTGGGTAGGGTGGAGCACCAGTAACCCTGGGTAGGGTGGAGCACCAGTAACCCTGGGTAGGGTGGAGCACCAGTAACCCTGGGTAGGGTGGAGCACCAGTAACCCTGGGTAGGGTGGAGCACCAGTAACCCTGGGTAGGGTGGAGCACCAGTAACCCTGGGTAGGGTGGAGCACCAGTAACCCTGGGTAGGGTGGAGCACCAGTAACCCTGGGTAGGGTGGAGCACCAGTAACCCTGGGTAGGGTGGAGCACCAGTAACCCTGGGTAGGGTGCAGCACCAGTAACCCTGGGTAGGGTGGAGCACCAGTAACCCTGGGTAGGGTGGAGCACCAGTAACCCTGGGTAGGGTGGAGCACCAGTAACCCTGGGTAGGGTGCAGCACCAGTAACCCTGGGTAGGGTGGAGCACCAGTAACCCTGGGTAGGGTGGAGCACCAGTAACCCTGGGTAGGGTGCAGCACCAGTAACCCTGGGTAGGGTGGAGCACCAGTAACCCTGGGTAGGGTGGAGCACCAGTAACCCTGGGTAGGGTGGAGCACCAGTAACCCTGGGTAGGGTGGAGCACCAGTAACCCTGGGTAGGGTGGAGCACCAGTAACCCTGGGTAGGGTGGAGCACCAGTAACCCTGGGTAGGGTGGAGCACCAGTAACCCTGGGTAGGGTGGAGCACCAGTAACCCTGGGTAGGGTGGAGCACCAGTAACCCTGGGTAGGGTGGAGCACCAGTAACCCTGGGTAGGGTGGAGCACCAGTAACCCTGGGTAGGGTGGAGCACCAGTAACCCTGGGTAGGGTGCAGCACCAGTAACCCTGGGTAGGGTGGAGCACCAGTAACCCTGGGTAGGGTGGAGCACCAGTAACCCTGGGTAGGGTGGAGCACCAGTAACCCTGGGTAGGGTGCAGCACCAGTAACCCTGGGTAGGGTGGAGCACCAGTAACCCTGGGTAGGGTGGAGCACCAGTAACCCTGGGTAGGGTGGAGCACCAGTAACCCTGGGTAGGGTGGAGCACCAGTAACCCTGGGTAGGGTGGAGCACCAGTAACCCTGGGTAGGGTGGAGCACCAGTAACCCTGGGTAGGGTGGAGCACCAGTAACCCTGGGTAGGGTGGAGCACCAGTAACCCTGGGTAGGGTGGAGCACCAGTAACCCTGGGTAGGGTGGAGCACCAGTAACCCTGGGTAGGGTGGAGCACCAGTAACCCTGGGTAGGGTGGAGCACCAGTAACCCTGGGTAGGGTGGAGCACCAGTAACCCTGGGTAGGGTGGAGCACCAGTAACCCTGGGTAGGGTGGAGCACCAGTAACCCTGGGTAGGGTGCAGCACCAGTAACCCTGGGTAGGGTGGAGCACCAGTAACCCTGGGTAGGGTGGAGCACCAGTAACCCTGGGTAGGGTGGAGCACCAGTAACCCTGGGTAGGGTGCAGCACCAGTAACCCTGGGTAGGGTGGAGCACCAGTAACCCTGGGTAGGGTGGAGCACCAGTAACCCTGGGTAGGGTGGAGCACCAGTAACCCTGGGTAGGGTGGAGCACCAGTAACCCTGGGTAGGGTGGAGCACCAGTAACCCTGGGTAGGGTGGAGCACCAGTAACCCTGGGTAGGGTGGAGCACCAGTAACCCTGGGTAGGGTGCAGCACCAGTAACCCTGGGTAGGGTGGAGCACCAGTAACCCTGGGTAGGGTGGAGCACCAGTAACCCTGGGTAGGGTGGAGCACCAGTAACCCTGGGTAGGGTGGAGCACCACTACAGGAAGACCAGTGTGTGTGTATGTGAGGTAGAGGGCGACACCCTACACTATAGTGAGCAGAGGGCCAAACTCACCTGGGGGCGACGCAGGAGAAGGTGTTGCAAGACTCGTTGTAGGGAGCCACGTAGTTGGGGAGCCCCTCACACAGCTCCTCGTGCACAACATGTTCCGGCGACTGTGTCTCCACACACACCTGATGTGTGGTGACCAGGGTTAGTGAGACAAGCGAGCACCCACACGCCAACAATATTACACAACACTTTAGTTAAGAGCAGGGGAATTATATACACTGTATCACGTTTGTAACATTGGCTGTATCCAGAGGCAGTACTAAGAAATATCCATTTGTGGTTCATGTCAATAGCGTTGCGTGGAAGACTGAAGTGGAAGTGTGTGCGGGTGTGGAAGCATATACCTGGGTGACGAGGCGGGTACCGCCGCCACAGGAGCGAGTACAGGGCATGGTGCGGGAGACTCTAGTGTGGCGTGGGGCGGTGACAGCCACTATGGGCACCTGATGGAATGCCTCCCGCAGGAAGCTCGCTCTGGAACACATCAGTTTCACCAAGCTGTGAGCAATTAACAGGTGACCAGCATACTATGTGTACTGAGAATGTATAATGTTCAGGATCTCTATCAAGAGAGACAACAACGACACTTTCCTGCACCATGGGAGAGCACCCCTTTCCCAATTACTATCCCTCCTTTTCCCCCCAAGAATATGATTCAAGAAAAATCCATGCTTTGAGAGGAGGGAAAGTTCAACGCCTTGAACCATTAAATTGATGCGCTGGTCAAGTAGCGCTCCCTCTCCCAAAATATTTACACTGATGGCTCCCTGCACCAGTCCTATGGTGCAGCTGCAGAGGTGCAGAGGTGCAGTTGTTGTGACAGCAGGAGATGGCTCGTATTTATGCGAGAAGGTAGCTCGTATAAATAACTGAGTCTCCACTCTTCAAACAGAATTGTTTGCCATAATCCTTGTACTCAAACGAGTATATGTATCCAAAGTCGACACGTTAATTATAAGCGACTCTTTGTCATCTTGGACTGCACCCAGCTCCCCCAGGCATAACTCTGACATGCTTGTGTCTGAGGGTAGACATATACCTACCCTGTACTGAAATAATAAATGATGGAGTCAGAGTTGTCTCCTATGGGTTCCTTCCCATATTGGTCTCCAAATGCATGATAGAACTGTAATGAGCTGGCCAAAGAATGTGTTGTTAAATAGGGAATTAATTTCGATCTTGGATTGTCTTTGAACAGCCTGAGGAGCAACAATATACCGGGAACTTCGACAAAATCTAATAGACTTAACGCAAAGTGAAATTCACACCAGTTACTGCATCTATCATCGTTCTATTATGCGTGAAGGACCACACAACTATGGGTCATTCAATAAGGTTAGCAGACTTTTAGATGTTTCCACTGCTTGGTTTAGGCTTGTGTAGGCTCAGCTACAAGTGCCTCTGGGGTTTGCACTACTTACTGATGAAATTACTTACCTGACTAAATGTAAACTCTATCGGTAGAACTATAATTTTATAGTTAATTTTGTCGGGGGACTAAGTTACATACGTCGAGTAGTGAATAAGTTCCATTATCCGAAATCCTCCCTAGGCCTTCGAGCCATACAAGTGAAATATTACCTGTTCGGTTCAGTTGGTGAGTTGCGTGGCTGTGTAAGAAAGACTCGTGCAGCGCCGCCGTCGAGGGCGGGTGTGGTGGTGGTCCCTGGAGTAGGCAGCCCGTCGGTAGTCCTGGGAGAGGAGGGACTAACCAGCAGCCTACGCAGCAGCTGTGACGGGATACTGAAGCGCAGATTAGAGCCAGAGATGTCGAATTCTTGAATTGAAAGTTCAACGTCGCTCTCTCCCTCCTCACTGTCGGTCACGGAGCTGTGGTCTGTGGCGAGCTCTGTGCTGTTGCTGGGAGAGGCTGAGGGAGTGCTAGGAGAGGCTGAGGGAGTGCTAGGAGAGGCTGAGGGAGTGCTAGGAGAAGATCTAAGACTGCTGGAAGGTGTTCTTGTATCACGAGTAAAGATTATCTCGCCGGGAGACGTTACATGGACGCTCGAATTTATGATGTTCGGCGTTGTGATCAAGCTGGAAGCGGTGACGGTTGTCGGTAGTGAACGAGCAGGGAAGGGTATGGGTCCCTGTGCCTGCGGCACCTGCGGCGGCAAAGCAGGAGAGCCGGGACCCTCTGCATCTTCTGCGGCGACTGACAGGCACCCGACGAAGATGTGAAGAAACGGAGGAAGTAGAGCACAGCGGATAGGTTTAGGTAACTTAATCACCTGCAAAAGGGAGTAAAGATAACCTTGAGAAAATTACAACTGGATAACATGAGGCGGGTTCTGTCCACACCACACATGCATCTGTCCAACCCAGACCTGATTCATTTGTAGTAACCCACTGTACAAATATAATTAAGTACAGATTGTGTTTGTACCAAGCATACTTCTATTGCAATGATGAACAAAGTATATGATAAAGAAGACATTTTCTCTGGAGCAGTAACCCTCCCCTCCCCCGGGAGGTGCGTCCTAGAACCGAGACCCACCCACCCTGGTGGGCGCCCAGACCCACCCACTCTGGTGGGCGCCCAGACCCACCCACCCTGGTGGGCGCCCAGACCCACCCTCCTTGGTGGGCGCCCAGACTCACCCTCCCTGGTGGGCGCCCAGACCCACCCTCCCTGGTGGGCGCCCAGACCCACCCTCCCTGGTGGGCGCCCAGACCCACCCTCCTTGGTGGGCGCCCAGACCCACCCTCCCTGGTGGGCGCCCAGACACACCCTCCCTGGTGGGCGCCCAGACCCACCCTCCCTGGTGGGCGCCCAGACCCACCCTCCCTGGTGGGCGCCCAGACCCACCCTCCCTGGTGGGCGCCCAGACCCACCCTCCCTGGTGGGCGCCCAGACCCACCCACCCTGGTGGGCGCCCAGACCCACCCTCCCTGGTGGGCGCCCAGACCCACCCACCCTGGTGGGCGCCCAGACCCACCCTCCCTGGTGGGCGCCCAGACCCACCCACCCTGGTGGGCGCCCAGACCCACCCACCCTGGTGGGCGCCCAGACCCACCCTCCCTGGTGGGCGCCCAGACACACCCTCCCTGGTGGGTGCCCAGACCCACCCTCCCTGGTGGGCGCCCAGACCCACCCTCCCTGGTGGGCGCCCAGACCCACCCACCCTGGTGGGCGCCCAGACCCACCCTCCCTGGTGGGCGCCCAGACCCACCCACCCTGGTCGGCGCCCAGACCCACCCACCCTGGTGGGCGCCCAGACCCACCCACCCTGGTGGGCGCCCAGACCCACCCACCCTGGTGGGCGCCCAGACCCACCCACCCTGGTGGGCGCCCAGACCCACCCTCCCTGGTGGGCGCCCAGACCCACCCACCCTGGTCGGCGCCCAGACCCACCCACCCTGGTGGGCGCCCAGACCCACCCACCCTGGTGGGCGCCCAGACCCACCCACCCTGGTCGGCGCCCAGACCCACCCACCCTGGTGGGCGCCCAGACCCACCCTCCCTGGTGGGCGCCCAGACCCACCCACCCTGGTCGGCGCCCAGACCCACCCACCCTGGTCGGCGCCCAGACCCACCCACCCTGGTGGGCGCCCAGACCCACCCTCCCTGGTGGGCGCCCAGACCCACCCTCCCTGGTCGGCGCCCAGACCCACCCACCCTGGTGGGCGCCCAGACCCACCCTCCCTGGTGGGCGCCCAGACCCACCCACCCTGGTGGGCGCCCAGACCCACCCTCCCTGGTGGGCGCCCAGACCCACCCACCCTGGTCGGCGCCCAGACCCACCCACCCTGGTGGGCGCCCAGACCCACCCACCCTGGTGGGCGCCCAGACCCACCCACCCTGGTGGGCGCCCAGACCCACCCACCCTGGTGGGCGCCCAGACCCACCCTCCCTGGTGGGCGCCCAGACCCACCCACCCTGGTCGGCGCCCAGACCCACCCACCCTGGTGGGCGCCCAGACCCACCCACCCTGGTGGGCGCCCAGACCCACCCACCCTGGTGGGCGCCCAGACCCACCCTCCCTGGTGGGCGCCCAGACCCACCCTCCCTGGTGGGCGCCCAGACCCACCCACCCTGGTGGGCGCCCAGACCCACCCACCCTGGTGGGCGCCCAGACCCACCCACCCTGGTGGGCGCCCAGACCCACCCTCCCTGGTGGGCGCCCAGACCCACCCACCCTGGTGGGCGCCCAGACCCACCCTCCCTGGTGGGCGCCGACATAATCAACACTAACGCAAATAACCGATAACATTAATCAATAAATACAAAAGCAATATAAATATTGCAGCCAGCCTGGTGTTTAGGAAGTACTTATAGTAACGACGAGCACCATTGACTTATAAATATATTGTACATATACTGACGTAAACACATTGAGAAAGTAGAAATCGGTACAAGTGAATTTGGACAAACCGGAAAAGCTTTAATATTGACGCTGCCAAAAGCCTTAAGGTAATCTCACCTTCCTAGGCCTAATACATGCTATCTGAGGCCGACTATAATTCATATATGTTCTTTAATAGGCTTAAGAAGATTTAAGTTTGAATTTTATTATTCTTTTCCGGACACTATAAAGTATATAGTACCAAATTCTACTATGTAATTGTGCATTAGGTGTATGTATGCACAGTGATATACATAGTTGCAGAAAGTGTTATATCAACAGCAGTATGGCTTGAAATATACTATATTAATGCTACAAATTAATAAAGACGTATCAAAGTAGGAGTTATAGCAAGCGTGGACGAGGAATGTAGGATCTGCGAAGTGAAACCTACACTGGGAAGTCTATCTATCATCATACTATCATCAAAGAAAGCCATCCATCTATGGATCATCCCAAAATCAGCAGACTTCTAGATGTTACTACTGCTCTAGTTAGTCTCGACTATAAGGCTATCTGGGGGGTTGCATTACCTGCTGATGTAGACCTGACCAAATGTAAACTGTGATCAGAATTATTGTTACTCCTTGCGTCTCTTATGTGATGGAGTGCGAATAGATAAATGAATTTAGGGTCAGCTCTGTAACAAATGTTTAATAATGTGTAAATATTTCATTCAAAATGATTTAATACCATAAACTGTATCCAAATATCCTGAGTTTACCAACTATAGGTAGTAAGGTGCATGATTGTAACCTTCCCACCACCGTCCACTGTATGGTAGTAAGGTGCATGATTGTAACCTTCCCACCACCGCCCACTGTATGGTAGTAAATGTGCATGATTGTAACCTTCCCAACACCGTCCACTGTATGGTAGTAAATGTGCATGATTGTAACCTTCCCACCACCGTCCACTGTATGGTAGTAAATGTGCATGATTGTAACCTTCCCACCACCGTCCACTGTATGGTAGTAAGGTGCATGATTGTAACCTTCCCACCACCGTCCACTGTATGGTAGTAAGGTGCATGATTGTAACCTTCCCAACACCGTCCACTGTATGGTAGTAAGGTGCATGATTGTAACCTTCCCAACACCGTCCACTGTATGGTAGTAAGGTGCATGATTGTAACCTTCCCACCACCGTCCACTGTATGGTAGTAAGGTGCATGATTGTAACCTTCCCACCACCGTCCACTGTATGGTAGTAAGGTGCATGATTGTAACCTTCCCACCACCGTCCACTGTATGGTAGTAAGGTGCATGATTGTAACCTTCCCAACACCGTCCACTGTATGGTAGTAAGGTGCATGATTGTAACCTTCCCACCACCGTCCACTGTATGGTAGTAAGGTGCATGATTGTAACCTTCCCAACACCGTCCACTGTATGGTAGTAAGGTGCATGATTGTAACCTTCCCACCACCGTCCACTGTATGGTAGTAAGGTGCATGATTGTAACCTCCCCACCACCGTCCACTGTATGGTAGTAATGTGCATGATTGTAACCTTCCCACCACCGCCCACTGTATGGTAGTAAGGTGCATGATTGTAACCTTCCCACCACCGCCCACTGTATGGTAGTAAGGTGCATGATTGTAACCTTCCCACCACCGCCCACTGTATGGTAGTAAGGTGCATGATTGTAACCTTCCCAACACCGTCCACTGTATGGTAGTAAGGTGCATGATTGTAACCTTCCCACCACCGTCCACTGTATGGTAGTAAGGTGCATGATTGTAACCTTCCCACCACCGTCCACTGTACCACTGTATGGTAGTAAGGTGCATGATTGTAACCTTCCCACCACCGTCCACTGTATGGTAGTAAGGTGCATGATTGTAACCTTCCCAACACCGCCCACTGTATGGTAGTAAGGTGCATGATTGTAACCTTCCCACCACCGTCCACTGTATGGTAGTAAGGTGCATGATTGTAACCTTCCCACCACCGTCCACTGTATGGTAGTAAGGTGCATGATTGTAACCTTCCCACCACCGTCCACTGTACCACTGTATGGTAGTAAGGTGCATGATTGTAACCTTCCCACCACCGTCCACTGTATGGTAGTAAGGTGCATGATTGTAACCTTCCCACCACCGTCCACTGTATGGTAGTAAGGTGCATGATAAGCAAATCAATTTCAGAAACTAGCTCACCGCAGACGTAAGTTAGTTAGCCATGAGACTGTATGTGTGGTCGTTCTCGAACCCATTGTCGATATATATATTGAACTGCGTAACTAGCTTATCTGCACTTACTGAGCTAAATTAATTTTGGGGATCCATCACACATTGTGTGCTCTGTGTGCTTGTTTCCGCTACCGTCTAACATCATGGGTATGGGGTGAATAACAAATGAACCAAATTAATAACTGTGATGGTGTGATTGGTGCCAGAACGACAGCAATCATCATGCGTGCATCTTGTCACGTGACTTACCACAGTAAATGTGACAGTGTGTTGTATTAGTTGATGCATGCAACAATGGGGAAACCCATGGCATAGGTCATATTTTCACTGCATTATTTGCAATGCCTAAAACAATGACCAGGTCAGTGGTCCCTGCACTGCCATCCAAATAACAGTTCAAACAGTTCAAAACAAAATTAAAAATAAGAGGATCAGAAGGAGCTGATGAAATAGTTTATGGATTTTAAATAATAAATACCAGCAATGTTGTGGGCATGATAGACCTTCACGCTTAAGAAGCCACAATGAAGACCAGACAACAGGAGATGCCTTCTCACCAGTCGCTTATAAATCCATGGAACTTGTTAGTCGCTGAAGTCGTAAATACAAGTTTAAAATTCAGTTGGAAAAATCCTCAGGAACAATGGGGGCCGAGTACTTCGACAAGCCCCGGGCCTCCTGTCTCCGTTGAGGCTACTAGAGATAATGGCTTTCAGACAAATTCAGGCAAATAATACAAAAGATCATTACATATTAAATTGGAAACAACCATTTTCGAGCCAGGTGTAAAGCACAGTTGCATGAATTTGCCATCACTATTGTTAAGGATGGAATACCTGATATACTTTGCACTGTATCCACATTTTCCTTCTAATAAAGGAAATATTGGTAAGGAAATTATAAGATGTGTAGCCTAGACGCCTAGCCAGCTGTGCCACTCTACAATACTAATGTAACTTTATCATATCCAATGTTAAATTCGGTCTAAACCCACCGTTCCGAGGCCCAGCTTTCACAAAGAAAAGTAGTTACTTCTTCTCCTAACCCTTAAACTGCGAATATTTAGGGACCGGAAGCGAAAAATATTCGAATTATGTAAAAAAAAAAAAAAATAAAAAAGTTGAATCTCCAATTTATTGGCTTCAGCTTCGTAAAACTTTCGTCAGAATATTTTCAGAAATTTATTTTAGATGATTTTTTTTAAAAGAATAACGTTTTGTTGATAAGGATAAAAGCTGCTATAAACTGGAACTGAGGGATAATGCAGTAATGTAAGCACCTGTCCGACGCTCGAAGAAGAAGAATAGTAGTAAGAAGTGTCCACAAAGTGGATATGCAGCTGGTGTCATTATAGCATTACTGAGTAATACATAATAACACCAATAATAATGAGTAAGTATACTATTATGCTCTATTTTGTTATATATCATATGAACGCATCGCCCAATCTTAATATTTCTTACTTTCATCAATGTCCAAAAAATATTTTTTTAGGGGAATATTTTTTAAGATTTTAGTTTTTTTCCTTTGTTTATTATCTGATTTTGTTGTAACGTTTACATCCTGGAGGGTGCGCACCCTTCCACATCCTGGAGGGTGCACACCCTTCCACATCGTGAAGGGTGCACACCCTTCCACATCCTGGAGGGTGCACACCCTTCCACATCGTGGAGGGTGCACACCCTTCCACATCGTGGAGGGTGCACACCCTTCCACATCGTGAAGGGTGCACACCCTTCCACATCCTGGAGGGTGCACACCCTTCCACATCGTGGAGGGTGCACACCCTTCCACATCCTGGAGGGTGCACACCCTTCCACATCGTGGAGGGTGCACACCCTTCCACATCGTGGAGGGTGCACACCCTTCCACATCGTGAAGGGTGCACACCCTTCCACATCGTGGAGGGTGCACACCCTTCCACATCGTGAAGGGTGCACACCCTTCCACATCCTGGAGGGTGCACACCCTTCCACATCGTGGAGGGTGCACACCCTTCCACATCGTGGAGGGTGCACACCCTTCCACATCCTGGAGGGTGCGCACCCTTCCACATCCTGGAGGGTGCACACCCTTCCACATCGTGGAGGGTGCACACCCTTCCACATCGTGGAGGGTGCACACCCTTCCACATCCTGGAGGGTGCGCACCCTTCCACATCCTGGAGGGTGCACACCCTTCCACATCCTGGAGGGTGCACACCCTTCCACATCGTGGAGGGTGCACACCCTTCCACATCGTGAAGGGTGCACACCCTTCCACATCCTGGAGGGTGCACACCCTTCCACATCGTGGAGGGTGCACACCCTTCCACATCCTGGAGGGTGCACACCCTTCCACATCGTGGAGGGTGCACACCCTTCCACATCCTGGAGGGTGCGCACCCTTCCACATCCTGGAGGGTGCACACCCTTCCACATCCTGGAGGGTGCACACCCTTCCACATCGTGGAGGGTGCACACCCTTCCACATCGTGGAGGGTGCACACCCTTCCACATCCTGGAGGGTGCACACCCTTCCACATCGTGGAGGGTGCACACCCTTCCACATCGTGGAGGGTGCACACCCTTCCACATCGTGGAGGGTGCACACCCTTCCACATCGTGGAGGGTGCACACCCTTCCATAACTATGTGAAGATAGAAGGAAATTGGTCAACAAATAAATCAGTTCTACTCGCAAAATTTGCGACTAAATTTTTTTGGCTGATTTTTTAACAGATTTCAAAATATTTTTTTTGTCTCTTTAGGTTGTTTTGATGATTAGGGACCAGATTAGGACTTTTTTCACTTATATAAAGTATAACCTAAATATATCTCCTAAATCATTATAATTATAATTATCCCTGTATTTAGTTTTTTGGGGGGGTAATTTTTTTCTGACTTCATTTCAACACATATTGACCTACAACTTTCACATATTCGAGTACGAATGCCAAACAATGTTTAATAAAACATACATTTAACTTAATGAATTAGAACTACCTCTATTCATTGTCGAGAACTTCAACTTCAGTTATCTCTGAAACTAGAGTTTCAACTTTGAGTGGCTTCTAAAATTCCAGTTTCTGACCAAGTCTCACCATTTTGACATATTGTGTGCTCAGCTGGCTGTTTTACAATCCCTTTAGAATGGATTTTTCATAAACTCTATACGTTTTTTTTTGTCTAAATTTACCACATATATCAAATGCCACAGTGATGATTTTTTTTACAGTAAACTATACTAAAAACCTATATTTTAATTGGATGAAAATGAAGATCATATGCTATTCTAAGAGCATAATAACACCAAATGAACAATTAGTAATAGTTTATATTTTTTTAGCTGATTTGAAAATCTTAAGTTTTCAATATTAAATTTTAAAATAATTTTTTATTTTCTTGTTCTTCAAGTAACGTTGGTGACCATTTAGACAAAGTTGAAGCATTTGCCTAATTGATTATGCACAAAAAATGGAAAGTGTTTGTGCAAGTTTGAAAACTGTTTTTTATGTCCAATCGTATATGTTTGTTTTGCGCGGTTTAAGGGCTACGAGATTTGTATCTCGATCATGGGGGCTTAGTCAGTAATTCGTAAACATTTGACAAACTCGTGAGTCTTATGAGGTTGTTCTCATCCTAAGGTTAATGCTGCCATGGACGACCTCGTAGCTCGTAAACTAATTTGTAAATACAGACTAAGCCCACAGTATCCAGATAGAGGTGCAGAGCTCTTAAGTAGACAGGTAAAGGTCTGATGAATCCTGGTCTAAAGGCCCTGATGGGGATACGCGAGATCACTACTTACTGCTTCAGGAATGCTGGCCAGAGGAAACGTATAGCCTCCGCCATATGGTGGACTGTAGGGCGGAGTGAACGGTGATTCGAAGGGTGGAGCGAAGGGTGAACCGAAGGGTGGAGCGGAGGGTGAACCGAAGGGTGGAGCGGAGGGTGAACCGAAGGGTGGAGCGGAGGGTGAACCAAAGGGTGGAACAGAGGGCGGAGCGAAGGGTGAACCAAAGGGTGGAACGAAGGGTGAACCAAATGGTGGAGCGGAGGGTGAACCGAAGGGTGGAGCGGAGGGCGGAGCGGCGGGAGGTAGAGTGGGAGGTGTATTAGGCGGAGAAGAGTAGATGTCTTGCCGTCGACAGGTGCCGTCGCCGCAGACGAGGTTATTACCGCAGGAGGTGCCAGCCAGGGCGGGGTGTGCCCCCTGGGTCAGGAGTCCGTTGGTACACATGAGGTACTCACAGATGCTCTACACAACATACACAATGAAGCGTTACCAATATATCATGCATAGATTTTAATATCGTAGTCAGGAATAATAAAACTTACTAAACAAATATATTGTTGATCGATATTATACTCTAAAAGAAAATGTATTTCAAATTAAATAGCATACATAATATTTCTCAACTCGATCATCTTGAAGAATTTATACATTTCATTAAGAGAGTACTGGATGTAGCAGGTATATCAGTGAGTGTCACAGTAACATTTTGTTTACATGTAAACTTTTGGTGCAGTTATTGTGTTGATGCTCACCTGGGTGGCCGCTACAGCCTTATATTCACTTCCAAAGGCCAAACGGCACTGTTCATCAGCAGGATACCTCTGACCTGGAAGTCCTCCACTGGTGTGGTCAAATTGTCGGAGCCCTCTGTGGTTGTGGCCTAGTTCTGGGAGCCCTCTGTGGTTGTGGCCTAGTTCTGGGAGCCCTCTGTGGTTGTGGCCTAGTTCTGGGAGCCCTCTGTGGTTGTGGCCTAGTTCTGGGAGCCCTCTGTGGTTGTGGCCTAGTTCTGGGAGCCCTCTGTGGTTGTGGCCTAGTTCTGGGAGCCCTCTGTGGTTGTGGCCTAGTTCTGGGAGCCCTCTGTGGGTGTGGTTAAACCTGAAGAACACAGAGCTCTTCCTGCCTGCCCGAAATACCTCCAGACAACTGTTCTCTCTGTATATTAAGAAGAAGACAGGATTATCATAAATAAGTTGAAGCCTGAGAGGGAAGCCCGTTACAAGTGGCGTGACCCAGCACTCCGTCTTGCGACCTTACGTTACCATATATTTAAACGATTTAGACGCGGGTTGACACAGTCTATATGCACCGAGAGATGTGCACTGCTTCTCGGTGTATACACACAGATGGTATATCCTGGCTTGTGTTGAAGACTAAAGTAGACTTACTGGTTGGTCAGTGTTCGTGTTGGTCTTGATAACCCACCGGAGATTGATAGAGCTTAACCCCAATACCAAACTTCGGGAATGAACAGAAACATTAAAAAATTTGCAGATTCAAAAATATTGCATTAAATATATTTAAATGAAGGGTGAAAATCCCTACAATGACAAGTTTGATAGGGTTTTAAGTGTTGCCACTTTTTTCATTTATTTACCCAGGCAAAGATAATATTGTGATTAATTTGTAATCTTAAAAAGTTTTAGGTACTTTTCTACCCATTTGTTTCTGTATATTGGAACTGGGAATTTTCTGGCTACGCTGTGTACTGTATTAACCAGAATTAACAAAAGGTGAAGAATTAACTAGTGTATTGTTATTTCTTTTTATGACTGTATTTTTAGCTTTTTAAAGTTAGTCTTAATTACTATGAAGATATGAAATACCGCCTCCACTGCCAGGTACGATGCCTGGCCACAGAATTACAGTCCAGTCGTCTGTGACCGGCAGACAGGGGGGGGGGGAGAGGGTGCCCCATGATGCCAGACAAAGGGCCGGAGGGCCGCGCCCACCGCTCCGGACACACCCACAACTAGTGCAACACTCAAAATCCAGTTGGAAACAATCCTCAGGAACAATGGGGGGTCTTTAACAAACCGCCGGCTTCCTGTCTCCGTCGTTACCACTAGAGAGATAGTGACCCCTCAGGTAAATATAGACTATGGCAACAGCACATTGTTATATGTACCTAAGTTTGTTAAAAACAAAACTACCTAGGCACAGAACCCCACAATTTTCCACATTAAAGTGCATTTGCCAACCTTGTTAATTTTAAGCAAAACTAACACACTATGAAAATTCCTAACTACACCTAGGAGACTATAATTGTTACTTGTTTGTACTTCCTAACTTAGAACTCTGTGACAAGCCACTTAACTTAAAAACAAGCAAATCCATATGTGCCAAATAGTTGAGTATTGCAGCACACTGACCCAAGTCCAACATGTCACTGAGGTTCACAGTCCAACAAGAGAACTGCTGCACCTCTTCCCCTCCATTTGCTGCCATAATGACCATTTCAAACAAGTTCACTATTTAACAAAACTCTTTGCATTGGCACTAGCTAGTAACAGTCAATCGCCCACATGTGTAAGAAATAATCCAACCACAAAACATTCCCACAATACTAGATAGTTGTCTGGAAATAAGGCAGCCAAATTTAGTCCCTTTCAATGACAGGTTAGCAGGCAGCAAAACTGCCCCCCCCTTCCCTGGGACAAGTTAACAGGCAGCAACACTGCCATCCCCTGCCAGGGACTTGTTAAGAGGCAGCAACACTGCCATCCCCTGCCAGGGACTTGTTAAGAGGCAGCAACACTGCCATCCCCTGCCAGGGACTTGTTAAGAGGCAACAACACTGCCATCCCCTGCCAAGGACAAGTTAAGAGGCAGCAACACTGCCATCCCCTGCCAGGGACAAGTTAAGAGGCAGCAACACTGCCATCCCCTGCCAGGGACTTGTTAAGAGGCAGCAACACTGCCATCCCCTGCCAGGGACTTGTTAAGAGGCAACAACACTGCCATCCCCTGCCAAGGACAAGTTAAGAGGCAGCAACACTGCCATCCCCTGCCAGGGACAAGTTAAGAGGCAGCAACACTGCCATCCCCTGCCAGGGACAAGTTAAGAGGCAGCAACACTGCCATCCCCTGCCAAGGACAAGTTAAGAGGCAGCAACACTGCCATCCCCTGCCAGGGACAAGTTAAGAGGCAGCAACACTGCCATCCCCTGCCAGGGACAAGTTAAGAGGCAGCAACACTGCCATCCCCTGCCAGGGACAAGTTAAGAGGCAGCAACACTACCATCCCCTGCCAGGGACAAGTTAAGAGGCGGCAACACTACCATCCCCTGCCAAGGACAAGTTAAGAGGCAGCAACACTGCCATCCCCTGCCAGGGACAAGTTAAGAGGCAGCAACACTGCCATCCCCTGCCAGGGACAAGTTAAGAGGCAGCAACACTGCCATCCCCTGCCAGGGACAAGTTAAGAGGCAGCAACACTGCCATCCCCTGCCAGGGACAAGTTAAGAGGCAGCAACACTGCCATCCCCTGCCAGGGACAAGTTAAGAGGCAGCAACACTGCCATCCCCTGCCAGGGACAAGTTAAGAGGCAGCAACACTTATTCAGGGCGCAGGGGGTATTGTCTCCCTGCCATTGACAATAACCAGTTTCCGTGTGTCGCTCAACAGCAGGTAGAGACGGTTCACTTAAATTAAATGTGTACTTTTAAAGATGAGATCTCTATGCCTGGATAAAGAAGTTCAGACAGGGGAGCATCAGAGACTTATAGGAGAAAAACATATTTCTGTTCCTTGAAGTTATAAGTTCATTTGACTATTCCTAGAGTTTGACTGATGTTTTTTATGGCAGCTCCCACTTGGTGTGCTTTCCATGACAGACGGATCAAAACTCCTAGATACTTTTCTTTATCATTCTGCTGTATGGTTGCTGGTATTCTAGTTGTATGTGCATCGTTATAACCTACATGCAGGGTCTTGCACTTTTCAGTATTGAAAAGCATTTGTCACTCGTCAGACCATTTTTGGAGTTCATGTGGGGATCTCTTTGTAAGACCTCGATCTCGTTTTCGCTTCTTACATTGTTTTTATAATAATAATTACATTAAACTGTGTAATCTGTAATTACACTAATTAATTAATAATTAATGAATAATAATAATTAATATTATTAATAACTGCAATTAATTTATTAAATCTGTAATGTGTGATGTGTAAGGGCACCGTGGTCTTTGATGGTTTAACATCAGACGCTTTTGACCTCCGAAGTGGAGTAAAGCAGGGCTGCGTCCTGGCTCCAACCCTGTTCGGGATTTACTTCACAGTTATGCTGCAGCACGCCTACGGATCTGCCACAGAAGGCATCTACCTCCGGCCAGGTAGGATGGAAAGCTCTTTAACCTCGCCAGGCTGAGAGCCAAGACAAAGATTCGGCTGAGGCGTCTGCACGACTTCCTTTTTGCTGACAACGCAGCAGTCACCACCCATTCAGTTGGACAATGATTGGTTAGTTGGACAATGATTGGTTGGACAATGATTGGTTTGACAGTGATTGGTTGGACAATGATTGGTTGGACAATGACAGTGACGTACTCTGAATGTTAAAAGGATCTGGGAGTGATAATTACTCGGGATCGTGAGCTAAAATATCAATGCATAAATGTTCGAAATAAAGCAAATAGGATTCTGAGATTCTCACACAGATGATGTTAGCAATAAGTCATCAAACACGGTGTATATGCACCTAGAGGTGTAGCCCGCATACCTGTGTACATACACAGAGTTTACTCAAGTCCTGGTCTGTGTCGACGACTAAAGAATACTATTTTGTTGGTGAGCAAGATATTGTGGAAATCTTAACAACCTCTCTCGCGGCTTATACACTTTAAACCCAACACCAAACCAGAAATCGATTTTGTTCTTTATCTTTAGATTGGCCGTGCCCATGTTAGCTTCATTTTGGCCACATGTCGCTCAGTTTTGGCCACCTTACTAAGCAATGGACAAGAAGGGAAGGAAATTATCAGGGGGGGAGGGAGCGCCAAGGCATTACGACAATATAACACTTGGAAGTAGTCAAGATAAGGATTTGGGATGGGACGGGGGAAAGGAATGGTGCCCAACCACTTGGACGGTCGGGGAAGAGTCAAACTCTCTAACCTTTCATGAGGCTCGTGCGTTACTTACTTTAGAACAGCAGGGAAGGCTTCCTTAGAGCAGTTGGACCACCTAAAGGAATCTTCAGCTAGCGCTTGTCCCATGAGGAAGCCTTGGCCGGGACAGCGTCGGGCGGAGGCCTGGCCATCGTGAGGAACACCCATGGAGTGAGCCAGTTCGTGGGCGGCCACGTACACCGCCTTGAAGGACTGCGTCTCCACCACTGAGCAGGCGCTGCTGGGGTGGCAGAGGCCCTTCCTGTAGGTGGCGCCCAGAGATGACGGAGTCGACTGAAACAGGTCTTTCCTGGGCGCCAGAGACAAGACAGTGTTAAGGCTGGCTCCCGACTGTAGGGAGGGGGGGGGGAGGGGCTATTTTTGTGTTGAGTGGGGGAGTGTAAATTAAAAATGACCCTATTATAGATTAGAATCTAGTAGAACATATTAAGAATTTTTGTGACAGTACAGGGGTGTGTGGCAGTGCAGGGGGGTGTGGTAGTGTAGGGGGGTGTGGCAGTGTAGGGGGGGGGGCCGTGTAGGGGGGTGTGGTAGTGTAGGGGGGTGTGGCAGTGTAGGGGGGGGGACAGTGTAGGGGGGTGTGACAGAGTATGTGGGGGGGGGTGAGGGGTGACAACACAGGGTGTGGAGGTAACAGTGAGGACTGACCCGGTGAGGAGCATGGCGTGGTGCCAGTGTAAGGAGTCCTCGTGTGGTGGCCGCCGGCTGCTGACCCACTGGCAGAAGTTCTGGAGGGTGCTACCTGCCTGGCCCTGCGCCCTCAGTGGCACTGCCTTCTCCTCCGCCCACACGCCCACCTGCACCAGCTTTATCCTCAGCTCCTGGTCTCCAGTCAAGGCTTGCTGCAGCACCTCCTCCATCTGCGGTATGATGACAACATTTATCTAACGAGCTACGAAGAATTACGAGGTCATCCAGTACAATAATATGGGCACTCGTAAATGTATAGTGAATATACCGATTAAGCCGCCATGATGGAGATAAGAGGGGGTGATAGTGGTGCAGGTGAGTGAGGGCCAGTAGTGAGCTTACCGCAGCGACAGTTGTGGTGATGAAGCGGAGGGCGGCCTCTGGTGGGTGGTACGGGTTGCGGGCGGCCAGGCGGCCCAACAGGTCCGGATCCGTAAACACGGCCAGACGCAGCTGACGGACCTCTCTCCCACCTCCTGCAGGAGGAGCATGCCCTCACTACCTCCTCTCCACCCCATAAACCACACATTCACCTTTTTATTTCAACAATTACTTCACCAAATGCATTCACACACAAGCTCTCGATCGTATAAGACGTCACAAATAACATCTTACACTTCACTCTTATATTATTTGAAATACTTAAACAAATACAAACTTGAGTGAACTGATGTTTTGATGCACTGCATTACACACCAAGATTATGTCCAACTTAAAGTAACATTTACACTTATACGTGCAGACAATACAATGTTCTTAAGTTGTACGTCAAGGCAACAGTGGAGCAGATAGCGTGTCTTCTAGGAGCGTCTTAGAGGTGGACACAGACGACAACGGTGGTGGGGGAGGGACACCTACCTGGTGTGGTGTCCTCGCTGTCTGTCTCTGCCACAGCTGGGTCAGCGGTGGTGGGGGAGGGACACCTACCTGGTGTAGTGTCCTCGCTGTCTGTCTCTGCCACAGCTGGGTCAGCGGTGGTGGGGGAGGGACACCTACCTGGTGTAGTGTCCTCGCTGTCTGTCTCTGCCACAGCTGGGTCAGCGGTGGTGGGGGAGGGACACCTACCTGGTGTAGTGTCCTCGCTGTCTGTCTCTGCCACAGCTGGGTCAGCGGTGGTTCCAGGCATGTCTTCTTCGCCAGCAAGCTCAACATTGTTGTGGCGGCGGACTCTGTCCCCCTCAAGGGTAGTGGCGTCCTCAAGGGTAATGACGTCGTCAAGGGTACTAGTGGCGTCGTCATGGGTAACGATGTCAAGGGTACTAGTGGCGTCGTCAAGGGTACTAGTGGCGTCCTCAAGGGTACTACTGGCGTCGTCAACTGTACTACTGGCGTCGTCAAGGGTACTAGTGGCGTCCTCAAGGATACTACTGGCGTCGTCAAGGGTACTAGTGGCGTCGTCAAGGGTACTAGTGGCGTCCTCAAGGATACTACTGGCGTCGTCAAGGGTACTAGTGGCGTCATTGTGGGTGTTGGCGTTGTTCAGGGTAATATTGTGAGGGACAGCGTTCGTCAGCGTCAAGAGCGGAGTCGTGCTCGACCTTGTCACCATCTGCCAAAGGAAAGCATGATAAATTCTCCAAGTGATATTGTAAATACAAAAGTTGTGTCTTATTATGCATTATTATTATTATGTTACTGTCCTCACAGTAACGAAACTGTCACGAAACCATCGGCACGGTACATCCAAACTTTAGAGGGCGCCTGACAGCTGAGTGGACAGCGCTTCGGATTCGTAGTTCTGAGGTTCCGGGTTTGATCCCCGGTGGAGGCGGAGACAAATGGGCAAAATGTTTCTTTCATCCTGATGCCCCTGTTACCTAGCAGTAAATAGGTCCCTGGGAGTTAGACAGCTGCTACGGGCTGCTTCCTGGGGATGTGTAACAAAAAGGAAGCCTGGTCGAGGACCGGGCCGCAAGGACGCTAAGGCCCGAAATCATCTCAAGATAATTTCAAGATAACGGTACCCCACAGGAGACTGCAGAAACTCCCAAAATAGGCAAGAGTGACGGAAGGTACTGCAGCAGATAAAGGAGTACCTCTGCTATAAGAAACATTCACAGTGTAATGAGAGACATGAGAGTGACGGGATGGTCGAGTGGCGTTCCATGAAGGTCATTGTTCACCTACATGACCAATCTGCCATAGGGGAAGATTCCTTCCTTTAAATGTTTGCCGATGATGCAAAACCTATATGATAAACCAGGGATAAACACAACGTAAGACTGCATGAATACAAGAGGACCTGGACAAAATGAATATATTGTCTCTCAAGTGGCTACTAGAATTCAACTATAGCAAGTTCCATATAATGAAGCTGGGAACGAGGAACCGGAACCAAGATATCACATAGTAGAGGAAATCTTATTAGAGTGGGAAAGGGTTGGGGGGTTGACAATACCGTGAACCTGTCACCAGAAGCCCGCATCACAAGAATATCATTAACTGCACGCGGAAGGTCGGCTAGTATAAGAACCAGTATAGGAATCTTAACAGAGTCGTTTGGAACTTTGTATATCGTTTATGTCAGATCAATTCTGGAATATGCGGCACCAGTGTTGAGCCCTTATCTCGTTAAACACAACACGAAGCATGAGAAAGTTGAGAAGTATGCGACCAGACTCGTCCCAGAGTTGGGTGGTATGAGTTATGAGGAAAACTACAGGCGTTAAACCTCACGTCACTGGAAGATTGAAGACACAAAGAAGCCTTGATTACCACATACACAATACTCAGGGGAATAGACAGGGCAGACAAGGACAGACTATTTAACAGGAGTCGAACACGAAAAGAAGACGCAGTTGAAGACTAAGTACCCAATGAGCCACGAAGACATTAAAATAATTGTGTCAGTGCCAGAGTAGTGAACGCTAACAAGTGATGTGGTAGACTCCCTACACAATTTCAAATGAAGATATGAAACCTCCCGCCTCCCAACTCTTAAAAGACTGGTGTAAAAGTTCCAGAACATATTCTGGAACTTTTACACCAGTCTTTTAAGAGTTGGGAGGCGGGACCCAAGAGCCGTGGTTCATCTCCCGCAAAAACAACTAGGCGAGAGTAGCTAAAGTAGCCACTCTGATCAGCTTTCAATGTACACTATTGCCCGTTTTCAGGGGTCGTGCTGTATGTGATCCCAACAGGGGTCGTGCTGTCTGTGATCCCAACAGGGGTCGTGCTGTCTGTGATCCCAGCAGGGGTCGTGCTGTATGTGATCCCAGCAGGGGTCGTGCTGTATGTGATCCCAGCAGGGGTCGTGCTGTATGTGATCCCAACAGGGGTCGTGCTGTATGTGATCCCAACAATGGTCGTGCTGTCTGTGATCCCAACAATGGTCGTGCTGTATGTGATCCCAGCAGGGGTCGTGCTGTCTGTGATCCATACAGGGGTCGTGCTGTCTGTGATCCCAACAGGGGTCGTGCTGTACGTGATCCATACAGGGATCATACTGTATAGACTCACTTATATGTGCTGTCAGCATTTTAGTACAATGACTCTTTCTTTTCATATTTACATAAAAAGTATATCTGATCTGTTTCCACAATTTCTTCATCGAGTGCGTACCATTTTGTGAGTATGGCATATGCTGCTCTCGTTATTCTGCTGATGTGTGCCTCTCGTGTTAGATTTGGTGGTAATTCTACTCGTAAGTCTTTCTCTTTTTTATTGAAGTGCAAAGATGTCTTCCCTTCATTCAGTGCTATATTTGAGGGCGTCTCATTACTATTCCTATAGTCTCAACCTTGCACTTATTGGGGGTTAGAAGCCAGTATATAGCGATTTCTTAGACCATCTCCGTAGACTGTATAATTTATATTTCAATATTTTGCATTCCTTCTCAATTATGGTCATTTTCATTAGTTTAACACCATCAGCAAACATTGGTAAATACAGAGAACATTGAACGCCTGGTGGCTGAGTGGACAGCACTCATGACTTGTATTCTTGGGGACCTGGGTTCAATCTCCGATGATGGCGGAAAACAAATGGGCAGAGTTTCTTTCTCCCTGATGCATCTGTTACCTAGCAGCAAATAAGTACCTGGAAGTTAGACAGCTGTTACGGGTTGCTTCCTGTGTGTGTGTGTGTGTGTGTGTGTGTGTGTGTGTGTGTGTGTGTGTGTGTGTGTGTGTGTGTGTGTGTGAGTGCGTGTGTGTGCGTGTGTGTGTATGTGTGTGTGTGTGTGTGTGTGTGTGTGTGTGTGTACTCACCTAGTTGTGTTTGCGGGGGTTGAGCTCTGTCTCTTTGGTCCCGCCTCTCAACCGTCAATCAACTGGTGTACAGGTTCCTGAGCCTACTGGGCTCTATCATATCTACACTTGAAACTGTGTATGGAGTCACCCTCCACCACATCACTGCCTAATGCATTCCATTTGTCAACCACTCTGACACAAAAAAAGTTCTTTCTAATATCTCTGTGGCTCATTTCGGAGCTCAGTTTCCACCTGTGTCCCCTATTGGGTGTGCCCCTTGTGTTAAATAGCCTGTCTTTATCTACCCTATCAATTCCGTTGAGAATCTTGAATGTGGTGATCATGTCCCCCCTAACTCTTCTGTTTTCCAGCGAAGTGAGGTTTAATTCCCGTAGTCTCTCCTCGTAGCTCATACCTCTCAGCTCGGGTACTAGTCTGGTTATCTTGAGGTTATCTTGAGATGATTTCGGGGCTTTAGTGTCCCCGCGGCCCGGTCCTCGACTAGTCCTCCACCCCCAGGAAGCAGCCCGTGACAGCTGACTATCACCCAGGTACCTACTTTACTGCTAGGTAACAGGGGCATAGGGTGAAAGAAACTCTGCCCATTGTTTCTCGCCGGCGCCCGAGATCGAACCCGGGACCACAGGATCAAAGGTCCAGCGTGCTGTCCGCTCGGCCAACCGGCTCTGGTGGCAAACCTTTGAACCTTTTCCAGTTTAGTCTTATCCTTGACTAGATATGGACTCCATGCTGGGGCTGCATACTCCAGGATTGGCCTGACATATGTGGTATACAAAGTTCTGAATGATTCTTTACACAAGTTTCTGAATGCCGTTCGTATGTTGGCCAGCCTGGCATATGCCGCCGTGTGTGTGTGTGTGTGTGTGTGTGTGTGTGTGTGTGTGTGTGTGTGTGTGTGTGTGTGTGTGTGTGTGTGTGTGTGTGTGTGTGTGTGTGTGTGTGTGGTGTGTGTGTGTGGTGTGTGTGTGTGGTGTGTGTGTGTGTGTGTGTGTGTGTGTGTGTGTGTGTGTGTGTGTGTGTGTGTGTGTGTGTGTGTGTGTGTGTGTGTGGTGTGTGTGTGTGTGTGTGTGTGTGGTGTGTGTGTGTGTGTGTGTGTGTGTGTGTGTGTGTGTGTGTGTGTGTGTGTGTGTGTGGTGTGTGTGTGTGGTGTGTGTGTGTGGTGTGTGTGTGGTGTGTGTGTGTGTGGTGTGTGTGTGTGTGATGTGTGTGGTGTGTGTGTGTGTGGTGTGTGTGTGTGGGGAAGTGTGTGTGTGGGGTGTGTGTGTGTGGGGGGGGGTTGTGTGTGCGGTGTGTGTGTGTGTGTGTGTGTGTGTGTGTGTGTGTGTGTGTGTGTGTGTGTGTGTGTGTGTGTGTGTGTGTGTGTGTGTGTGTGTGTGTGTGTACTCACCTATTTGTGCTTGCAGGATCGAACATTGACTCTTGGATCCCGCCTTTCCAGCCATCGGTTGTTTACAGCAATGACTCCTGTCCCATTTCCCTATCATATCTAGTTTTAAAAGTATGAATAGTATTTGCTTCCACAACCTGTTCCCCAAGTGCATTCCATTTTTCCACTACTCTCACGCTAAAAGAAAACTTCCTAACATCTCTGTGACTCATCTGAGTTTCCAGTTTCCACCCATGTCCCCTCGTTCTGTTATTATTACGTGTGAACATTTCATCTATTTCCACTTTGTCAATTCCCCTGAGTATTTTATATGTCCCTATCATATCTCCTCTCTCCCTTCTTTTCTCTAGTGTCGTAAGGTTCAGTTCCTTCAGACGCTCTTCATATCCCATCCCTCGTAACTCTGAGACAAGCCTCGTCGCAAACCTCTGAACCTTCTCCAGTTTCTTTATGTGTTTCTTCAGGTGGGGGCTCCATGATGGGGCAGCATACTCTAAGACGGGTCTCACGTAGGCAGTGTAAAGCGCCCTAAAAGCCTCCTCATTTAGGTTTCTGAATGAAGTTCTAATTTTCGCCAATGTAGAGTACGCTGCTGTCGTTATCCTATTTATATGTGCCTCAGGAGTTAGATTAGGTGTCACATCCACTCCCAGGTCTCTTTCTCGAATCGTTACAGGTAGGCTGTTCCCCTTCATTGTGTACTGTCCCTTTGGTCTCCTGTCACCTGATCCCATTTCCATAACTTTACATTTACTGGTGTTAAACTCCAGTAGCCATTTCTCTGACCATCTCTGCAACCTGTTTAAGTCCTCTTGGAGGATCCTACAATCCTCGTCTGTCACAACTCTTCTCATTAATTTTGCGTCATCCGCAAACATTGACATGTATGATTCCACTCCTGTAAACATATCATTTACGTAAATTAGAAAGAGGATTGGTCCCAGCACCGATCCTTGAGGTACTCCACTTGTTACTGTTCGCCAGTCCGACTTCTCGCCCCTTACCATTACCCTCTGGCTCCTTCCTGTTAGGTAGTTCTTCACCCATACTAGGGCCTTTCCGCTTACTCCTGCCTGCCTCTCAAGTTTGTATAGCAGTCTCATGTGCGGTACTGTATCAAAGGCCTTTTGGCAGTCAAGAAATATGCAGTCTGCCCAGCCTTCTCTGTCCTGCCTTATCCTTGTTACTTTATCATAGAATTCTAAAAGGTTTGTTGGGCATGATTTCCCTGTCCAGAACCCATGTTGGTGCTTGTTTACAAACCCAATGCTCTCCAGGTGCTCAACAAGTCTTAGCCTAATTATTCTTTCAAGTATTTTGCAGGGGATGCTTGTCAGTGATACGGGTCTGTAGTTAAGTGCCTCCTCCGTATCACCTTTCTTGAAAATCGGTACGACATTTGCCTCCTTCCAGCAACTGGGCAATTCTCCCGACATCAGTGACTCATTAAAGATCATTGCCAGAGGCACGCTGAGAGCCTGCGCTGCCTCTTTTAGTATCCACGGTGATACTTTGTCTGGTCCAACAGCT